>NC_058033.1:9783044-10089544 GCF_019176455.1 Solea senegalensis
ACACAGAAACTCTGCATAGAGATACCGTATTTCCGAAGGCAGAGTCCCGGGTGTTGAGACGCAGGGAAGCAAAGTTTAGTCGAGTCTCTCTGCACTCCTTAGTCTCCTAATCCCTCTCACACAACTTCTCATGACACCTACTTCATCATTCTGTCAAATCATGCCACTTTTACTCAGCCTAACACAACAGTTTCACATAAGACAAATGGCAGTCGAAGCCCGAGAGTGGGCCACTGTCTGTAGTGACAACTTTACCACATACGCCATACTCACACTTGGGATTAACATCTGTCCTTAGAGATCTCATCAGCACCAATCATGACTGTTCACATCTGGTGTTAAAATGTGTTCCGTCACCACTGAATTTCCTCTCATTATTTTTTTTTATATGTTCACCTGGTTATTTTAAGGCTGAGCTGATTTACTATGTGTATGTATGAACAGAGCAGAGATGGTGAAAGATGTGGCGAGTGAGAAAATCCATCAGACAGACAGATGGCTCATGGACGACAGAAAGCATTCAAATATATTTACACACCAAATGTTTTTTTTCCCAAATGAAATCATTCCTCATGGCTGCAGAAAAACATGCTGTGCACAATTTTGAATCCATAAATGTCAATTGTTTATCTAATGACACAGGAGAGCAGTGAGTCATCTTCTTCTAAGCGGTAGTTTCTCTGCCTGAATGTTGTGAGCGATGAGAAATAACTGACATATTCCTTAGCCACTGCCACCCCTAATGACATGCTTGAGGCGCTCACTCACCAAGGAAAGTCTGAGAACTACTGACAGCATGAAGCACTGTCAGACGCACAGTGCAAGGCCACGCTTCCACACTGCAGTTCCCACCTCCTCTTTTCAGAAGTGCAGTGCAAGCTGACATTCCCAGCATTCCTCGGTAAGGAGGCATGTCTGGAGAAAGGACCTGCTCCTCGTGGCACCTGCTCCAAACACCCAGCAACAAGACAAGTGCGCTTCAAGCCGGTGTTAAGGAGCACTAAAGTGCGAGAGGAGTGGAATGTTTCTTCGCTCCAGTCAGAAACAAGCGTGAATACCGTCTATTTAACATGGTGGGAGTGTTTCCATCGCCACTATTTCCCCAACATCTTCTCAATTTTGGTGCATAAAAACAACAGAAGCTACATTTTGCTCTAAAGAGAGGGAAAGGTATGGAGGCCTCTCAACTTCTCCCGTCTCTGCAGTTACGCGTCCCCACCGCAGAATGTCAACAACATGTGCTCAGCACCAAAGAGAAACATGCACCAATATTTCAACACAGCTGTCTCAGGCTGGCTAAATTAGCACAGAGGCCTTTTTAAAGCTCACACAAACCAACACAGTACTTATTGAGCTGCATATTTGTTTTAACTGGGTTAGAATTATTTGGTGCACAAATCATTTTGGATTACATTAAATCATTACAGCATTCATGATTGCAGTCTAAGGATTGAGGAGTTTCTCATACAATAGCTCCTGATGCCTCAATGTTCACGCATATTCAGCAGCAGCTTCTGGCCTTGGTCTTTATGCACTGAAATTCTGCGACTGTCTGAGGTTTTTTTTGCTTTTGTACGATGGACATCTGCCAGAACAACACTCCCCACCTCCTCACAGTGGAAAAAAAAGCCCTGTGAGCCACTGCATCAGACCAACATATCCGTACATCAGAACCCATAACCACGTTGACCACAAGGCCAGGGATAAAGGAAGAGGTTGTGGAATGTAAACACCACCACTTCTCCGAAGAGCCACAAGGACATGACCCACAACCACCGAGTCAATGAACATCCCTCCCAAAATCACCACCTTTGTTTAGAAGAAGATGGCTGAATGTGATGATACAGGGGCGCCAAAATACTCAGTCTGACCACTCTGAAATGATTAAACCATGAGGGGAAGACGACAAGGAAATGATAGAGAGGGAAAAGGCCAGGTAAGCACCGATGCTGCTACAGCTCATGTCCTTCAAATTACAAAACACGGCAAAAGTAAAGTTCTGTCAGAGCTGAAAAGAAATGGCTGAGTCCTTGTTACATCCATGTTCCATTAGATTTGTTATTATTCTATTATTGTTATTATTATAGTATTACTCAATCACTTTGTTGATACACATCCAAAAAATACATATATCTAAAAAGAACAATAGTACGATCCTGGCTCTCTTAAACCTGAAGTGGTTTGTATTGTACTATTTCAGGTTGAGAAAATGATGCCAGTACTGTGTGTGGTGCTTTATCATCTATATTATCTATATTCTTTAAATGGAAACACAATTTGCAAAAGTGACACCACGTGCTACTGAAGTAAACTTGAAACTAGGAATTGAAACCATTAACTCCAACAAAAATGATTAGATGGTTAATCCCAGGTGACTACCCAATGTACTTTAATTTCCCAGATGGTCAACGAGCAAACCGGAAGACTACGTCCACTTTTTATTTATGATCTGTGAATGGACTTGGCACCGAGTCTGATTCTGTTTGACACTTATCTCTGTTACTATAGGTGTTTAGAAAGAAAGACTGTATCTTATAAGTTTCCACAGTCAGACAGTTTAAAGCTTAAAAACAGGACAAATCCATTCAGGGGAGCAGACATGAATTAAACCTGCCAGATGAAGGCATTAGGCTCTGCCAGTTTGGGTCACTGAGATGAATGTTTATAAGAGCGACACTTAAGAAGAGCATAGCATGTGTTTATGTACTGGACTGAGCACACATAGACGCATGCCACTTTCAGAGGTGCCAATAATACTCACCAGAGAGTATCATGGCACTGGCCTGATGAAGGATATTTCCAGCGAGTGGTGACTGAGGCTGAGGAAGTGGATGAAAGACTGAATGCTCAGCTCTATAAGAATTAAACGGCTCAATTCAAAGTGGGGTTTTTTGTAGTGAATAATTTATCCACAGAGAATATACATTTAAATGACTCTCTGTAAACATGTTGCTACAAGAACTAAACAGTTCACATTGACAGGTGCAATTAGTCCTTAAGGAGTATCGAGTAGTGAATGTAAATGTGATGCGAAAGTACAATCACACCCTTATCTATCAAAGGCACATAAATGGCATCAACGGCACAGAGAGATAAAGTCATACTATGATTTTTAAATAAAAATTTGGTGTACGATGATTTCAGTTTTAAGTAGCTGTGTAACTAACCAGAATAATGTGCAGTGAGCAAGTCATATAACCTTGACAGGGTTCTATAATGAGAAACTTTGTACAATTAGATTTTTTTTTCTGACAGGTTAAATCTAAAATGACCCTGGCCTCAGTAATGAAGGTTTGCGATAATTCTGCACTTTACTGGTCAGGAAAATTGTAACTAAAATAATTCCTCTAACCACTGAGCTGTACTTTAAGAGTAAACAGGCTGGAATGATAAGAGCAAGTGTATGACTCATCACCGTGAGTCCTATATGCTCTGGGTTTTATTATTAGCCTGTACTGAATGCAATCAAAGGTCTATAGTGGAACGTACACGTATTTCATTTCCAATGCACAAAAAAAAGCAACAAACTGAAAGAGAAAACCAAAACACAGAAGGTTTTAGTGAGCGTTGCACATGATGCAACATGTTTTGGATCTCAAGCACCTTCTATCCCACATATGGCACAAGACAAGGAGTCTGTTGTGCAACTAATTGTACACATATTTACATGATAAATAACTAAGTAAATTGTTGTCAAGAGATGAACCTGGTCACATTATTTATCTGTGCAAGTAAGATGTGGGATCTTCGGTTTACCGTTTTACGCTGCAGTGGTTTCCCCACCTATCTCTTGAAATAGATTTGCTGTGTATGCATCAGTTTTTTTGAGATTTCTTATTTAAAATAAGAATCATTTTTATTTTTCACTTCCATTTGATCCTTGGCCCCCTTTATTTTTGCTTCATCTGAGTGGAGTGGTAAACTGAATTGTGAAGATTGAAGCGAAAAATTGTAATTTATCAATTTATTCCAAAGTGCACAGAAAGCCAAAGTCGGTGCTCCCAACCTGCACAGACAGCCAAACAGGACGCAGGGACACACATACGTGAGTGTCATTTCATATTTTATAGTGAATGAAAGTTGGAAATGTGGCCAGAACCAGGTTGCCTCTTTATAAAAGCCACGTCTCTGCTTTATGCATAATTCAGGAGAAAAGTGAAAGAGCAGCTTTACACACATTAGCACCACCACTGATGGCAGAGCCTTCCATTAACTTAATAATCATGAACGTTGCATTATCTGAAGAGAGGCAAACTATTGATTCAAAAATAAATAATCGTTGATAGCATTTAAGTATGACATGCTGCATGATTTAAAGCTCAAATAAATAAATGTGCACACTTCTACACAAAAGGAGTTTAGTTAAAACATACCGATGCGTTTTCTTCCTTATTATTGGTAATAAAATAGTGGTGAATGGATTTATTCAGTAATTTGGGGAACAAGTAAAAAATATTCCTTGCTTTAGAAATGTTTTAAATTTCATGAAATATGGAGAAATGCTGCAGTGTTTTCTCCGCATAACTTAACGGTGCATGGCTGGTGCATGATGTAACGCTGTGCAAAAAACAACAAAATAATGTATAATTTCATATTTTTGCTTTGTCATTTATTGCGTTATGCAGCAAGTTCCTCACAGCTACCTTCTTTTTTTTGGACAGCACTTTGTTTCCTTCCCACATGGATGAAAGCAACATGACGGCAACAGATGATGACAGAACACTGGAATTCTGAACGGAAGGAGGACTTTTGACAAGCCAAGACAAAACCATAGGGTGCATGCAAAAGAGGTTTCTCTTCTTACAGGATGTGGTTTGGATGTGGGAAGTCGGACATGGACCGTGGAACGGTATTTTTTGCATATTTTGCCACACAGCAGTTCCCACAATACAGGCTCAAAACCCCACTGACCGCTTTTGCCAGCTATGCGATGTCATGTCTAACAGAGTCTGAAGGAAGAGAGACATAAAAGTACAATGGAGCACTGAAACCATGACAATCCTCAGAATCCGCAAGAGGCTTTTGTTCACAACCTACGACAAAGAATCATGACAGTGAAGAATAAAATATCACTGCTGCTAAAGAACTATTACACACTTGGCTTCTTTTGAAAGTGGTTACTTTGAAACCCTCAAGTTTCCCCACTGTGTTCCAGTAAAGAGAGAGTGACAATGAACAATAGCTCGACACAGATGACTTGACACCTCCACAGCCAAATGAGACACTGGCTAATGTTTTTATCCCGAAACAAATTACACTCTGTGTATTGGTGTCAACTTTTTTTTATCTATAACAACCTCTATTTGGAGTGGTTTTCCAGTGAGTTGGTGCTTCACTACCATTAAGATGATGGTTCAAATCAAAGCAGCATGAGCTGGGATATCTCTGTTCCCATGGTTTGATGTACATGAAGATCCTATGCCTGCCCGATCCCCACGTCGTAAACTTTAAGGCCCTTGTTTTTCATGCAGACAGGGATGACATCACTATATCCACAGAGAATAAATGGGCGAGTGTCCCATTTCCTACGTGCTCAAGCCAGAGGCTGCCTGAATCCTCTGGAGAGTCTCCTGTTTTGTTAACCCATCTGACCTAGACAATGCCCCCAATACATTCATCATATGTGAACGGCAAACTATGGAGAATATCCAGACACTTTTCAAGTAATGACCTTGGGTTAAAGTCTGAGAACAACGTGCGACATCCTCAGGGCTCAAACACCTCTCGACGACCACAGAAGACTGTGTCAGTCGTACGAACCTGATCTTTGTGTGCAAAACTGAATGAATCAGCAAAAATGAAAAATAACTCATAATGCTTGACAAGAAGATTAATGTAAGCAAACCCCCCTGCAGCTCCCCGATAAATACACCTTGTACTGGCGAGGTGATAATGTTAAGTAAAAAAAAACATTTTCACCAATTTAGGTACTAAAACAAAACTGTAGGAACACCGACACAGCTGACACAGCTGCATGTGACTGAACAGACTGCACAGCCTGTGCACACCTTAAATTAGCAGTGCCAAGATCTATTATTTCCATATTCATGTGACTTACTGAATTGGGAAATCACTAACAGTTTCACAGTGTTTTCATTCTCCATTTGTGTCACTTCCTGGATGCCGCATGTCCCCAATCTGCCCTTTTTCATTCCTGCCGGCTGATCCTCTGATCCACTACTGTCCACCAAGATTCACTGGACATCTTCTCTAAAAGAACTTGCCCCTGGCCCAACGCCCTCCGTGTCTTCTCTGACAGAGGAAAATACTCTGCTGCACACACGCACACACTCTTGTGTATATGTATACAGTACATGACATCATCTGGAAACAATACAGCAGATTGGTCACATCTCTTTTCCACCCCTTTTTCACACTCCTCTCCTCCATACTGTCATTCTTATTTATTTTTTTCCCTCTCACACTCATTCATTTCACAATAGTAATATTGGACTGCTGTCTAATGTATGCTAAGCTACTGCTGCTATGGCAACCACAGTGCAGGATTGAGACCCAGTTCAGGCATGTGGGGCGGCATGTGAGTGGGACATGGAGGGGGCTGAGCAGCCTTAACAGTAATACCCCTTCCCACCTTCAAAAATAAAAGATGATGTAGCAAGCTGGATGCATTTGTGACAACACAAAAAAATGACTAAATTACACACACACACACACACACACACACACACAGCAGTAGGGAAAACCCACATCATGTTGCTGATGCAGCAATGAGCGGGGGAGACGTTATTGGCTACCTGGACGGATGCATGGGAACAGGTGTACCTGCAGACGGTGCATTTTTTTCCCCGAGAGCACTTGCTCTGAAAGTGTATCCTTGCCAAGCGACGAGGGAGCAGTGACTCACAGAAATAGTAAGGAACTGATGAATAAATGAGTCACCACCTTAATTTCCATCCCTGATTGTATTATGTGTCAAAGGAGATCCCCAGGACATGTGGGAGATGAGTTCATCCTTATATGCGGAGAGTGCACAGCACAACTGTAATGTAGAGGGGATGAGTGACGCAGGTGCTAATGTGATGACAGCACCTGTAGTCCAGCCCCTAATAATAAAGATAAATAACCATCTGTTATATGTGCATTTACTGTGTGTGTGTGATGTTTGTCCTAAAAACACCCCCGTGAAGCATGCATGTTTACTGAATACACAGATGCCCATGTACATTTTTGGGAATGCACATGCTTGTGAGTGTATATACACGTGTGTGTGTGTGCGTGTGAGACAACAGTGCATGAACATGTGGGTGTGGGTTTACAGCTGTAGCAATGACGTAACTGGCTGAAAGCTGATACAGAGTGAGGGTAGTGGTCGTTGGAGCTGGGAGCTGAGAACTGAGGGGGGCTCCGCCAGCAAAGGAAAAACTGAATGGAGGGTTTCCAGCGGTGACGGTTAAGTGATGGCAGTCACCTAGTTGCTATGGGAGGATGTTGTGTGGGTGTGGGTTAAGGAGGGGGTGGGGTAGTGACTGTGCAAACTCATCCTATCGCTTCAGCTACAGCTCAGGCACGTCGCCGGATGGCTCCCCCGCCTCCTCTGCATGCGCATTCCCTTGTCAGTTCTCCTTGAGGCATGGAGGAAGCCAAGTAGCCCCAAATCATTATTAACACACACAATCCAGGCATACACATGCATGAGCACACACACACACACACAACCACAAACCAGATTCCCCAACTGTCAGAGCAGAGCACAGGGATTCACGTACAGTGAGTTTAATAAAGCGGGCAGAGGCATACTCAGGCAAAGAGAGAGGAAGAATATCGTGTGTGGTACTGCACGCGCACAAAAAAAGCTTGCACTCTCACACACACTCGGCATGCATCCCTGACTAACTATCCACAAACTAACAAGATCCTCAACCCTCAACCTAAGGTGTGGTCCTTCTTTCCAAACACACACATACACACACACTCCCCCACTTCACTCTGATGGGAAACATTCGGGGGAAGTCCACTCCACAGAGTGCGTAGTGGTGGGCTTACCTGTCCAGGATGTCATGGCTGGACGTGGCTGTGGCTCCCAGCAGTCCTAGTGCTGCACTCCCCACCGCTGCAGCAGCCCCGCTGCCTGCCTCCATGATACTGACTCACTGCAATGAGCAGCCTGCCAGAGAAGCAGAGAGGGAGGGAGGGAGGGGGGAGTGTGAAGAGGTAGATCAGGAGGGAGAAAGACAGATGAGGTAGGAGAAATCACATGTAGAGGAAAGAGGGAGGAGGATGATGAGGGATAAAACAGACAGGGAGGAAGGAGTGTGACAGATTAGATAAGACTTGGGGGGGGAATGTGTTGAAAATAGAAAAAAAAAAGAAAGAAAATGAGCGGGAAGATTGGCAAGGGATAAGGATGAGAGCAGAGGGTGGGGAGAGGGAAGAGAGAGAGAAAAAAAAAATCAAATCACTGATTGTGTATAGAGTCTTGTAGATCAAACAAGTCATGCTGATGGAGCTTTACAAGGCAGAATTTCACTTAGGTGTGAACACATGGAGATTCTGGCACACACATTCCAGTGTGAATCAACAGTCAAACAGCAACCCTGGCTGCTCTGCTCTGCTGTACTGCACTGTACTGTGATGTACATTACAGCCTGTGCTCTCTTTGATCACTCAACGGTCACATCTGACACTTTTTATTTAAAAATCCAACCCCCTCTATACCTGCACTGTTTAGAATTTTAGTCACTGCTGATTTCCCAATGTATAAAACTGCACAATCACAATTTCAAGCATTTCTAAAAGAGATAAGTCACACCCTGTCTCATTACCAATGCATTGCAATGCTTGTTATACCATGTCATGTTTTCCTATTAAATAAGAAACCCCAGTAAGATGTGGCATAAACACCCAGAGTATCATTTCTTATCTCTGTGTTCCACCATAACTTTTCCCTTTCTTAGTAAGTTCTTTGCCCTTTGAAAAGCAGAACTCCTGTAACGATTTAAGCATCATATATACAGTATGTATATACAATTATTTATTTCAGGTAGCATAGTAAACCTTGTTTGGTTTGTGAGGTGCTGGTCTGAAGCCTTGAGTTTGGGTTTTTTTGAACACAGAACACCATCAGCCATGCACCTGTTGCACAGTACTAGCTGACAATCCTGTGCTGCACATACATCCGCCATTACATACCAAGTTTATTGGTCTATTTGACTGTAAATAGGATATAAATGTACAAAAAGACTGTATTGAAGACCTGAAACTTTTGATTAAGACCAAGAAACTGTTGACTGAAATAAAAGATCAAATTAAAATAGGCAAATTTGTCAAAGGACTTGCATCAAAACAGATATTTTATGTATTCCCCTCAATGGCCATTCCAAATAAACTTGGGTTTACTTTCCACTTTGTGTGCATCAGCATGTGTGGTTTAAGCTGAAACTAATGGGTTTTTTCATTATTGATGAATCTACTTTGGCTTGATTGTTTGACTGATTGTTAGGCAAGTATGAGTATGTCAATCATCTCTGTGAGCATCAATGTTTAATCAAAGACTCAATTAAAATCAACACAGGTAACTTTTTTGGGCTGCACTACTCGAAGACAGGTAATAAAAAAAGGGGGGGAAGCTTCAGCTAGCTACAGTTAGAACGTTTTTCTCAGACAGTCTTTGTGTTTCTGTGTGCATTAGTATCTCTCGTTCAACACACAATAATTTACTGTCATTACAGTTACTCATCTCCTCCCACTGAATCATCACTGTACCGTGACCACGGCGGCGAAAAGCCTCAGTCTCTGGAATTGTTGCTGTATGACTGCAACAACAGGACAAACTTTCTAGTGAAATCCAAATGTCATGTTGTGAGCAGACAAAAATTAATGACAGGTTCACAGCAGGGGCGACCCAATAAAACAGGGGACAGAGAAAAGAACATGTAGCCTGTTTTCTATGACCATCGTGGTCTGCGAGCTGTAATCCCAGGAGGATAACGCAAAGAAGAGTGAGCTGGAGAAAAGGCGGAGAAAATGTGGGAGGACAGAATCCTCAAAAGCCACAGAGAAGCAGCTGGTTCTACTGGTGAGGAAAACTTAAACGGCATACATCATCCCCTGAGCTCTACGTGGTGCAGGAAAGCATCAAAGATAGCATACTCTATATTTCATGAGTGACGGAAAACATGGAGGTGAGTGGTTTAATAACATATCGTGTAAAATGCAATAAATCCAATCTTAAATGCAGACGTTTCTAATGTACCAGGACTCTTCTGAAATTTCATAATCATGTTTTGAGCTCAAAGTGATTACGGGTCCCTGAAGCGTTCCAAAAATAACAAGGCAATAGAATGAATCATGAGTGATTAATCCTCACTCTGGACCTATTAGAAACTAATGCGTCACCTTCTTTTGACCTGAGATCGTCTGCACCATGAGAATATCCCAGGGATGGAAAGATGATCAACTTCTGTGGCTCAATTTGAGCTTGGTACTAGAGTCCATCGACTTAAACCAATTCCGTATTGACCAGACAACGGCAGCACATGCTATGAGCCAGTGAAAGATGTGGCACGGAGCATGGAGAGGGAGAGAGTTGTGGACACGAGCCGCATGTTGAAATTCATCTCATGTCCTTGGCTACAGTAAAGTCACACTCCTAAATCACCCACTTTTATTGTGTGTGTGTGTGTGTGTGTGTGTGTGTGTGTGTGTGTGTGTGAGAGAGATGTGCATTTGGCTATCTCTTTAGGACCTTTACTGGCAGAAACACCAACCTTGTCAGGACCATCAGTCCTCATGTAGATGAAAAACCTGGCCCTATTGAGGCAGAACCTCATTCCTGAGAAACTGGTTTAGGTTTAGGGCTACGATATAAATTGTGGTTAACTGGCTATTTTTAAGGTTTATTTAAGCCGTCTAAATGAATGGAAGTCAGTGCAGTGTGCTAATATGAATAGCTGCACAAACCTGTGTGTGTGTGTGTGTGTGTGTGTGTGTGTGGCAGGTAGAAAAAAGCGGGGAGTGCTTCCCATAAATCCATCCTGGTGCAGCCATAAAATGCATGACCTTGACAGCGCTTCAGATTAAACAAGTTTTTTTTTTTTTTGTTATTGGCATTTGTTGATTTTGATTACTTTGAATGCTTTTAATTGTAACTTTACACATTTCTGTCCTTCTAAACTTATTAAATGCCGCTAAACTTAATTTTTCCATCAAGAAGTTAATTTGAAAAACTAAGCTTTTTGATATTTAGTTGATACATTTTAATATGTGATGCAAAACACAGATTGGAGAGACAGACCATAAGTTTTGTTCAATAACGGTTAAAAATGAGGATACTTGCCAATTATGTCTAAATGAACATAATTGGCTGTTAGATAGTTGGAAGACATTCTACAGCCCAACTTTTTGGGGTGCATAAATGCAGTGTAAAAAAAAAAAAAGAAGGCAGTGAGTGGCAAACTTTGGCATCGTTACCTCAGATGTTGCCACGCAACTGAATTAATCTATGAATGAAAATTAAGTTTAAAAAAATAAAGTGGGTACAACGTACAAAATCATGTAAGCAGAAGAGTCTGTAGTATCAGAGCAGAGCAGAGTGACTTGGACACAGTTTAAAAAGCCCCGTTTTCAGCTCATCTCACAATTAACATGAACATGTGTCACCATGGCAACTGCGCACATCAAAAGGTGGTAACAGTTGTGCCTCAGAATGCCTAGCAAATATAGGCTACATAATGAGAGTGACTCTAAAAATGTCATTCAGACTGAGTTATCTTGATTTGGTTGAATTTATCTATTTTTATATAGAACATTTTTAACACTGCAGAGGTGTTATCGCCATGAAAAATACATGTCTGTTCCTTCTTGGTTTTCTATCAGATCTGCTTTTTACCTCCTCGCAGATATGACTGCTGAACTGCAGCAAGCAATGTAAATGCACACAGGCTCCTCTGCATGAAATCAATACAAGGAAGCCAAAGTTCACTGACATGACCTTCTTCAGTTTAAGGCACAGCTACTGTGATTACTGTCCCCCGTGTTAGAGATGAATCACTAGTCCTACATCTTTGGTTTAATTCCCTGATGGCTGAAGGAAAAGCTATTTGACATGTCACTGGGCCCCAAACAACAGATGGTGTGTGACAATTAATGACCTTTATTTACTCCTGCTACCATTACCATCAGTCTGACTGCAGACCTCGACTAGTAGTGGCCAAATTATGACTAATGGGCTCGCTGTTACAATTGCTGTTAATTATTCATTTAATTCTATATGACAATGCAGATTCCTACGGAGCAAATCTAAAGCAATGTAAATTAGGTTGATTTTCATTATCAGTTTATCAGCGCTGGTTAATGTCTTTATACATCACTGTAGTCGACTATATGAATTGTCAGTACTAATGCTCGCTATGAATCCTATACAGTCTTTTCAAACCAAAATCATCCTAATGATTTAACCAGTGAGTGTTTAGACCGTTCATGTAAAAAAGGTAATGGTGA
The DNA here is from genome assembly GCF_019176455.1 of Solea senegalensis. NCBI lineage: Eukaryota > Metazoa > Chordata > Actinopteri > Pleuronectiformes > Soleidae > Solea > Solea senegalensis. The sequence continues at coordinate 9,795,504 of NC_058033.1, forward strand.
AAAAGACCACAAAGGACTAGAAGGTGTGGAGGAAAGCACAGAGATCGTTGGACCATCGGGCACGTTATATCCCCTGCTCTCCTTTACTCTTTTGCAGACACATCAGTTTTTTTTCCTCAAAAAAAAGATTGCCACAGTGCCCCCTGTGACCCTCATGTGGATAATAAAGCAGTAGAAGATGGATGGATGGATGGTTTGGCTTTTCCCGAAACAACAAGGCGCAAATAACAATTATTTGCACAGTGTGCACAGACAATGTTCGCACATCGGATGGTGAGACAGCGGTCCTTTTCAACCACCTATAGAGACAGCGTCCTAAACACAATGCTGAGGGTGAAACAGCTCGGAGAGCAGCAACATTGTCGCCAGCAGAGGCAACAGGTTACTTTAGCACAGGCATTTGATAAAGAGAGAAGACTGGCAAGCAGTGGAAAAGAAATTACTGAAGAAGTTACCTTTAACTTCACAAAAGGTCCCAACCTTTGTTTAGCTTTTCAATTAAAAAAAAGAAAGACACAGTAGTCACAGTATACTTCAAGTCTTACAACCTTGTTGAATAGGCTTGTACTTGGCAAAATTTGTGATTAAAAAGTGATTAAAATCTTTTCAGAAAGGTTTTTTGGCCTTAGTTATCTGTTCTTTTTTTGCTTTTGGAAATAGTTTTGTACTGTTCAGTAACTTCAATTGCAACCTTTGCAATTTACTGATTGTGAACTGCAGTTTTGATTTTAAAATTATTAACCCTAACACTAACCATCACTGCTGCAAAGTAAAGAACCCTTGCTGTTACACTAGTTAATGCCCTTTCAGTTTAACTTGGGGTTTCATAATCCAAAGCAATAAAACAATCAACCAACCAATATGTTTATGTGTTGCCTAAACAGTCCAGCTACTTGCAATTTGTACTATTAGCTTATCAAATAAAAAGCAGGGTGCCTACTAAAGTCATTCAGTAGTGGCAGTATTCCAGGCCAACACTCCTCTATGCTTCATACTGCAATATTGATCACTACACTGTCTATACACTAGACTTTATTGCCACTTAAATTTTGGACCTTGCTGCAGGAGTCATTCAGTGTCGTGTCTCTTTCAGTTTAATTTGCTGCAGTAGGCAAACTGATACCAACTAAAACCGCTGTGGATAATTTGCAATAAGGGTGTTTTTATGTACACTGTATTAAAAAAAAAAAAAACAATATGAACTTTACCTGGATCAAGCGATGATATCCCCCCTCCTCCCCGTGTTTCTGAAACTGAGAGTGCAGTCACACATGCAGATAACTGGTGGTCAGTATCTGAACTGTGATGGATCTGTACTTCTGGGAGTACTTCCCCAACAAGCACACCCAGGTTTTTCAGTATGTGCTTGAAGCTTATGAATCACTTCCTGCATTGGATTTGAAACGGCACACCAAAGCCCCTTTTCCACCTATGGTCCCAGCTCGCCTCGCCTCAGCACGGCACGGTTTAGGTTGGCTTTACACAACAAAATAGCACCTACTCAACGTGGGAGGAGTCATCACTGCACGGCTGCATAAAACTGCAGCGACTTTGTTATACACACGAGTCGTGACACACACAAGCAAGTGACTAGTGACTTGTAAAGCAAGCGTTTTCAGTGTAACTGAATCATTAGAATCAGATAATTTAAAACGATTTGCTCAGTACTTCCTCCATGTTCGATTGTGATGTTGCTCACATTTGCGATCAGCAGTGCTGTCGCTAACTACGTCAGACTCCTCTGTTAAATATTGTGATTTTAGACATTTCCCTGGCAATCGTTGGAGATTAACCCACATTTTTAGGATTGTTAAGTCTTTTTAACCGACCTCCAGCTCGGCATTGTTCGGCTTCATTCTTGTGTCGGACATCTCTTCCTGGGACAGCACTCTGACCAATCAGTGGCTGGCAGTCTGGCGAAGTCACGCATAGCATCATCTCAGCTCGCTTGGAACCAGGTAGTAACCAAAAACTCAAAATAACCGTGCCGTGCCGAGGCGTGTCGAGTCAAGACCGGTGGAAAACACGCCAAAGGAGCAGCTTCATTATGGCGAAAAGTTAGCAGCAAGATGATAGTAGGCCGAAAACATCAGGTGTGGGGTCATTTTTGATGCACAGACAGTAAACAGTATGGAGGAAAAGCTGATTGTTAAAGACAGTGTAAACTGAGCCATGAAATAGAACACACTGAACCAAATCACTGATACTGTTGGCATACAGAAGATTATATGCTCAACACAACAGAATATTACTGATTCAGTGGCCACAGGCCATAGCTCAGAACTGATCCTTCATTTGCCCCTTCTTTGGTCTCACAAACTTTGAAGCAACAAAGCAGATACTTTCTGTAAGTGTAAAATCAATGTTGCTTTGAAAACTGGCAACATCATTTGTGCAATGCTGTGCCTGAAAGCCCCGTTAGCCATAAAAGCCTTTTAATACACTGCGGCATGTGGTCGGTGCACGGGAGAGGAGGCAGAGGATTTGGTAAAACTAGACAACATTTGGGTTAGCATCATGAAAGTTAATCTCACAGGCAGGAGAACACAAGAGGCTGCCAGCAGCCGAAGATGAAGTTAAACCTCTCTATTGCCAGTGCAATTGTTAAACAGGATGGGGAGTGAATTCACTTGGGTAAGAGTATTGTACCACTTTTAGTGATTAGAAAAGCTAGGAGGAGAGAAAAAAAAACAGAGCTGATAATTCTGGCATATTCCTCCAAACTGAGGCCAAATATCAACACAATCTAAAACTGAAATACAAAACCTAACCTGTGACACAACCAAAACACCGACCAGTAAATAATATCTGCTTGAACAAGTCACAATCTAATCTATATTCACTACCTGACTCATTGGGGATGGGTGTAGTCTAAAATTGAGGCTAACCTGATTTCAACAGTGCTCGTTCACCATCAGATATACAGTTAGACCTTGGTGGCCTCATCATAGACAGGGATGAGGTCATTAAAACACTATTTTGTGTGCATAGCAGAGGCTGCGAGAGAGACCGGAGACAGATACCATCCCTTTTTCCCCAAGTTTTAACTGTGTAAGCGAACAAAATCTTTTGCAATATACAGGCAAAGTGGAGTGATTAATGACCTTGGAGCCGATTTAAAAGCTCTTGAGTCGAGGCAAGTGCTAAAACTCTTCTTCATAATTAGCAGGCAAAAATCAGATAAGGCATGCAATCACAACAGCGCTCCACAGGGCAAACACATTTAGTGAATTAGAGGAGGAGATAATACAATTGAAGGCGATATGTGGATGTAAATTACCAAGTTGAAAAAATTAGCGAGCCAGAGAGTCAGAAATGACATTAAGTGCACATACACACTCTTTGATTATGCAACAACCACAGTAATCATTACAGGCTGAGATACCTGGACAAGGTAATTTACTTGTATCTTTATACATCGAGCGGTGTCAACCTCAGAGACATTTAGGTGTTGGAGCAAAGCTGAGTGAAACGCAGATAAAAGGAGAAACAGAGAGGATGAGAGGGTGGCAGAAATGTACCTGAAAACACTTGATTTAGCGCACCTACAGCCAGTGTTGAGGAAGTTCAACCCTCCAAGGACTGGGCTTTTTGCAATGACATGGTTGACATTTGCTTAACATTTTCACTGGCATCATAAGCAATCAACAAACGGATGCTTTCAAAAACCCTTTACAACTTTCACTTTTAGCGCGTTCACATGTGAGATTCATTCTAAGGTCACGGATCAATCATATGTTGATTCATGCAATTTAGAGCTGCAACTAACAATTATTTTCACAATCAATCAATCTGTCGATAATTTTCTCGATTAATGGAGTAATCGTTTGGTCCGTAAAATGTCAGAAAATGTTGAAAAACATTGATTAGTGTTTGTCAAACCTGGAAATGATGATGATCTCTAATGTCTTGTTTTGTCCACAAACCAAAATTAGTTTCAGCTGTAATGCAATTACAACAGCAGTGATGTCGTCAACAACACCACAACTGATATCAACGTTAGACCCAAATATAGAGCAGTTTTGTGTTGAGCAGGTATCCGGGTTTTGATTTTAGGATTCAGCATTTTTTTTTGCTTGTTTGTTTGTTTTGGGTGGACCAGTGAATATCACTCACAGCAGTGAATGTCACACTTTTTCTTACAGTTGCATTGAAGGGGGAACAAAATGCAGAAGACAGCTGTCTGGAAACACATTAATGTAAGTGATGACAAGACAATACTGAGTCACGCTACCTTGACAAATGGAGCCGCTTGGCGTGAGGCAATGTAACGCAAAAAAATTAAGTATTGCATTTTAACAGTAAAACAAAAAGCTCAACAAACCTGTTATTCTGCCGTCACATATTTGACACTTTCACGTGGGTAGCTGGTAGCAACTACAGTTAACTGGGACTTAAGTTTAACGTTACGTGTGTGTGCGAGATAACAAAAAGGTGTGTGATCATGAAGCAGCACTGGCGTCACGCTACCTCTCTTGTATGACAATTATCTGGTCATCTCACATGTGACAGAAGAGCAACGCTCACTGCAAAATATGCTGACACTCTGTGTTTAATCAGCTGACGTGGGTGCAACGACCAGCAGAGGATCCTGTTTACTGTAAATCGCTGTGAGCAGTGTCATCTCACGTGGGAATATAGAGTCAAGGTAAAAACGAGTTACATATAAATGGTTACAGGCTGAAGAAGAATGGAGAACTTTCGGATGCAAATTTAGTTTATTATTGTAACTCATGACTCTGTCACATGGGGTGAAGACACAGACACATCAGCAAAGCTAAGACGATTTCTTTAATGCTGTTCTATTTTGGGCTATTCTGGCCAATCCTCTAATGTAACTGTATTTTCCACTTAAACAGAGCACATACATTATAAATACAGCTCGTATTTGATCCATGAACCAATGTGTCTCAGTTATTGCTCGACCACATGGTCTATTTTCTTCTATTCTATATATTTTCTTCTTTTTTTTTTTTAAATCATTGTGAAGATGCACAAGATGGCAAGCTGTGTCCCAAATACCTATTCCATATGTGGTGAATGGTTACAGGTTTACAGCAATTACACAGTAAACAATCAATTATTAGATTACTCAAAATCAATTTCGATCATCGACTAATTGAAGTAAACTCAACAAGGCAACAAGGGGATGTTGTCAGTTAGAGGTTAGGGAGGGGGTCAACGATAGTCACCTGTCCCTTACATTTTATGGACAAAAGAATTTAGACTTTATCTATTGAGGAAATAAGCAGCAAATGAATCAATAACGAACATCATTGTTAGTTGATGTTACATAGACAGTACATATGTGAAAGATGCCAGAATCAGGTGCAGCAACTACAGATCAGTTAAAAGTAGCAAGAGATTAAATCTAAGTTAGGTTTGTTTTCATTTGTTTCACTAAAGTGCAATCCAACACTGTTCTGCCATGTTTCAGAACGCAAACAGTCGCGGTGACTTAAAATGTCAAATGACAAAAAAGGAAGCATTGTGTAAAAATAAATAAAGACAGATCAAAATATCAATCTTGCAAATTAAGAAGTGAGTCAGTAGTTACACAGAAAATAGGCACACACAAGTACGAGCTACTTATTTTACAATGCTTATACTTGTAAGCCTAGTTGAGGGGAACAGTAAAACTACAACAGTTGTTTTTATATCTGCACTTTTAATTATTCAGGCAGACGTAACCCACATCCACATCCACATCCACTCCACAGCTATACTGGAATCTATTTATTTAATTGCAATATTGACTTGGCAGCAGTTGTACATTCTGATCACTTGGCACCCCAAACTAGACGAACAAGACATTGGGAGAAATATGCCAACTTCACTGAGCCGTGGAGTTCATGTTTGTTTGTTTTTTTAAATGGCCTCTGCAGAGCAACTATGCTGTGGCCCTGCCATTGAATTATTCTGAGTGTGAAGTGCATTGCTGAGGTGTGTCACCCCCACGGCGGAGAATGGAACGAGAACAGAAGGTGAGCAGTTACTCTGCATCCAGCACGGCGTGCTGACTCACTGTGACAAACACCAAGTGATTCATCAGGGATGCTTTCAATAGAATCGCCTGGAAAGATATGGGGAAAAAATGCTGGTGGGTTCAGCTGAAACTGATCCTCAGACCAAGATTGGCATTTCTCATGTTAATTACCTTGTGTTTGCATTTGCAAAGACAGAAAGACACACTGACACAAGCCTACGGCTCACTGACTCGATGCGTCCCTGCACGTTGCGGCTGCATTACTTTCCCTCCGGCTCTGATTAATGAGGTCAGGCGAGGTTGCCGGAGTGCAACTCTCTCACTAAAAGCAAATCGGGTTTTCACACCAGAAACGATAAAAACCCAGAGAGTCATTTATTTCATTTATTCTGTCCATTAATCACAGACAATTCATTTGTGCTACTAAAGATACAAACAATAGACAGTTAAACAATAAAACAGTGCAGTTAATCAACTACATGCTGCTATCGATGTTGTCGTCTCATTCTTACTCATCATTTAAATGAAGCTATACACTTTGCAATATAGCATCACAATGCATCACTGATACATGATGTCATTGTTTTTCTGCCCAAACTTATTTGTCAGTTTCGTAACAAAGTAATAATTAAGCCAACATTATCCTCCAAATGATATATAAAACAAGCAGAAATTGTGATTCTTCCTGAGAGACAGCATTTTTCAACTGTGACCCCTTTGGGCAACGGGGACATTTTCTGCTAGTTACCCACCTAACATCCTTCAGTGGCAGCCTAGAGGTTTCCTGCTGCTGCGCCACTCATGCACTCACTAAATCAGCAGGATATTGATCGGGCTGACAGGCAACAATGACCCTAATTCCTTCGGCGGTGCATATTCATGAGGCAATTTGGAGCTTTACGGGAATTAGGCCATGACCAAGCAGTCTGCTCAGCATCCCTGAGTGACATTAACACCTTTTGTTGTTCAAGTAGACGCAACTGCAGACAAGCACCACACCCTTCATCGTTATAAGAAGCTGCAAATGCCAAACTGTTGGATGTCTGAATGACAAATGCAAGAAATATTAGTGTAGAGAACAATTAACATGAACTGGGGGACACAGTACTTTCAAATCATTCCTCAACTGGCAAATTAACCATAATCACAAACAATTACACACCATTTCAGGTTTGGTCAATAGGACAGGATGCAAAACTGATGTCCACATCTATCTCATCAGACCTCTCTATCATCAGCCAGGCTGCAATTAGGTGTCCCAGATCAAACTCGAGACCAAAATCAATGTGCAACTACGCTTTTACAACTCTTTTACCAGATTGCATTTTTTAATCCCCCTCCTCATGACCGACATCTGATTCCTTCTCTAAAGTCTCCTGTCTTCAGCCTCAGGAGGCTAGACGTCAGGACAGTGACCTTGTTCATTCAATTCACCCTTGTAAGATGAATACTAAAGTCTGTCTGCCAAGGGACGGTGTTGGGTATCACATCCAGACGCTTTATAGACAATCTAACAGCTCTGTGCATCGGGGCTGGCTGGGATTAAGCGAGTCTTTCAGTCTTTAAAACACCCTAAAGCAACATTTTTTTTATTAACAGTGAAACTATGATACGATTTTAATTTTTGCTACACTAAGAAAGGGGTTGGCGGTGCAGTTGAATTTGAACTAGTTGAACTTTCATTTCAAGTTATTGAATGGTTTTGGTTCTTTGTGTAATGTCATGGGGGAAACATGGCATCAAATATTCGCTGTAATCACCCAGAGAGGGGCAATAACAAGTTTTTTTTTTAGTTTATTTCAGTTGTATTGTACTCTCAAAAGAGATCATCCCTGGTTTAGCCAGTAGTTAACCAGTTCCATCTGTGATTAATAAAAAAAAACAAAAAACAACAACAATAATAACAATAATAATAATAATAATTCCAACTTTATTCACTTGCTAGGGTCTTGTTTAGTTTAAGTGAACGAATATGCTTTGAACTGCGGGCTTGTAAACACATGCATAAATGCAAAGCAGCTCTCCACAGATGCATAATCTGGAAATAATGACCCGTACATGACCCTTAATGCTAACAGCTATGCTCATGGCTGGAATATGAATGGGTGTCTTAGCATTGTGCATGAAATGACGCATCTCTGGCAGAAACAGAGCAGAGAAAAAAGAAATGTGCATGTTTACACCGGAATTGTGTTCCCACTGATTCCGAGCAGAAGCCGGGGGAAACCCATAAGCATTGACCCGGGAGTTAATGTCGCTAGTTAAAAACCCATTTAAACTGTTTTCTTACCAGAGGAAATGGGTGTCGATTTCTTTATCTCACCGTCATGTTAATGATTCACCTTAAGACTATTATTTGCAGATAAAATATTTGTTAATAACCAAGTTGAGAATGTCAGTTTCATTTCCTTTTTGTCATTTCCCTCAGACCTTTTTCTCGGACCTTGCGTGCTGTGTATGTATGTTTAGTACCAGCAGAGGGTGTATATCATCTGAAGTACAAACAATGCTGGCAGAAGTAGTAAAAAAGCAGGGGAACAAATGAGAGGCGAGACTGAGCGCCCTCTGAGGTGCACCTGTGCCAGGGCATAATGGTGCTGCAGTTGTGATTGAGGTGGAGGACAGTGCAGCTACAGCTGTGCTGCTTCTCTTTATGGACTGAAAGCAAATGCACCACAATCCCCCAGGTTGGCCAGGCAGTGTCCAAGTATCCCAGAGACACCAATGATGGTGTTCTTTGCAGGCTGAATTAACTAGCCAACACATGTATTTCTATTATTTATTGATAAACAGACTATTGAATAGGGATGGGTCAGAATATCGATTTGGTGATAGATATCAAACATTTCCTGCCAGTTCCACTCGCCAGGCGACGCTACACACGGACATAGATGCCCCATCCACATTCAATACATAGACTTTATGTAGTTTGTTTTTCCTGTTGTGAATAAATTGATAAGTCTTGTAACTTTTCACAGATGTTTTTTTTTTCTTTAGTTAGACAGATATCGTTAGGTATCACTAGATGCTTGTCTTGCAATATATTGATCACCACAGCACTGTTGTATTGGTATCGTGGACCATGTAACGCAGATCATATTGTATTGCATCATGACGTACCCTGTGCTTCCCACCCCTACTATTGAATATTATCTACCAATTACAGAAAAGGCATGACATTTCCAACCCGCTCTCATTCCTCTGGCATTTTTCATAAACTTGTCACCTCTCAGCGAAAAAACTTCCAACAGCCCCAGGGCCCTCCTGCAGGTAAAACTTGTCTAACCAAACACTTTCAAGGCTGAACTTAATGTGAAAGGCTCACTCTCAAACACTCGCTGTAAGCCTAGTATCACTAAGCCTACACATTCCAACCCTAACCTATGGCCATGAACTGTGGGTAATGACCGAAAGAACAAGATACAAAAGGCGCAAATGGGTTTTCTACACAGGGTGGCTGGGCTTAGCCTTAGAGATAGGGTGAGGAGCTCAGAAATCCGGGAGGAGCTCAAAATAGAGCCGCTGCTCCTCCGCATTGAGAGGAGCAAACTGAGGGGAATCGGGCATCAGGATTTGTGCATCGGCTTCAATTATGAATAGTTATTCTCAGACAAGGCTTTAATCTAATGTTACCAGCACTGACACTAGGGACACGAATACAAGACCATGGGTGAACGGCTTCAAAAATGACTCATTGCTACATTATTTATCAAGATGTTGAAAAAAGGGGTGCTGTTTCGAGATCTTCCCATTGTCAAAAAAGTTGTTTTAGTGCTCACAAATCACTGGTCCTGTGTGGATAAAACTCCTCCCTGGTTTTCATGGGTGCACCCCCTAAGTACACTCAAGCCAAATGTAAGTGCTAAATGTGGTGGATTGGGCTAGAGGATGAGGCGTCTCATCAGAACTCCAAAACCAAAAATTTAAACATAAAACACTAGTTTGCTGATAAGTGTAACTCGGCAGATCTTCTTCTGGTACGAAATAAGATACCGACAGGCATGTTGTAACAACACACGAGTTGAACTTGACCTTAATGTAACGAGACAACATGACAACCTTCAACCTAATTAGCGGAATGAGGAAAGGAAAGAGGTCATATGGGGAGCGGGGCATGTTGAAAGTGGGTGGCCAAGTTACGCTCTCAGTGAGTGCACAATTGTGACCCACTAGGCAACTCTTGTTGACCCAGTGAGAATTTTCCCTCACTGGATCTTTGGTGCCAGACGCTCCTGGGGCTTTTTACAGCATCCTGGAGCTCAAGAGCTTGTCCTGGAAACAAATAAAACCAGGCTACAGAGGAACGCTTAAATAGAGACACATGGAGGGATGGCATGGCAACAACACTGTAACCGTAGCACAGATTGAAAAATGTTCTCCAAATGTCCAAAATGAATGTGGTCCTGACATAAAGAAATTCACTCAAGGTCAGGACAGGTCTCTTTTAGACCCAATATGTGACTATCCTCGGCAGTAAAAGGTATATTAACGACACAAATGGTTTAAAGTTTAACTTGGGAGCTGTTTTACTCTTATCTTAAGCCTCATCACTCTGAAAATCTTCTGAATAGCTCAAAAGGTTGCATCATACTCTCACAGAATGGATTTCTGAGAGAGGGGAACTTAACGGTTCAGGGTCACTTGTAACATTTCACTTTAATGGCTTTGATTTCGCATTTATAGGCCTTAACATTCAATAAATTATTTATCATTTTCACTTCAATGTTCACATCTTCTCACTTATATTTTGTCATGCAGAGCCAGAACAATTATTTCCTCTCTGACGGTGGGGGTCAACGTCTGTCCGTTTCTGGTCTTGAAAAGTTTTGACTGCACTCTACTCTAGGACTAAACAAATCGAGGACCATACCTAATTACAATTTAATTGCGGTATCATTTCGTTAAGCCAAGCTTCAATGTGTAATAGATTTAAAATGTAATGGACCATTACCTTAAGACAACATCAAAATATCAACTACTCTGTAGCCGAATACAATAATGAGAATTTAAGGACATAGAACAACAAAAATGTAAACATGATCACAAAAGCTATGCCTGGAACACAAGGGGGGACAACATGAATTCGAAAAACCAATGACAGAGATAAAGAAAGAGCATGCTCATCAATTAGGTATTCTTTCCACTGGTGTCCAAGATGCTTGACAGTAATTGGTTAACTGGATATGCTAATCCTTGCAGTGCACTGCCTGATTTGCCACAGAAAAATTAGGCATTACAAGGCCACAGTGCTGTAAAGTCTTAAGAAAGAGCGTGTCAGCCTAACGCCGCCTCATCCTACAGGGAAATTTAAAGCTTGACAGGTCCGATGTGTCTGGTTACAGCTGCTCAGCTGTTTTTGACAGAGGCTTCAGACAGACAGCCAGTCAATTTGACAGTTTCCTGAATGAAAATTTAAAGATGACATTGATATTCTTCATAATAAATTGACTACGAGGCAAAAGCACATTTTGATTTGTCAATATGTGAAATTAAAGGTGGTGAAAATCTCCTTGAAGTATATTTTTAGCTTAGATTTGAAGTGTGCTGGCAAAGTTGCAGGAAATCATCATCAGTTACAGTTATTGTTTGTTGGTTGGTTGTGTCTTTTCATGGCAAAGTGAATTCAAACAGGGTTGGACTCACTCTGCTTCTGCTTCTTCAGGTCTATCACTGCCAAATATGTTTATCAAGTCCAAGTAAGAGTAAGCAAGACTTTATTTGGCATTATTAATCAACACTTCGATAATCTAAATCAAGTGATCTGAGCGAGAGAGCGAGAGAGAGAGACTCCTCTAGGGTCAGTTTACAGTCTTTGCTAATTCTGTCCCATCACTGAAAGCTTCTGACAGATCATAGGATAAACGATGGGACAATATCAGTTTTTTGTGTCCGATACTGATATCACAAACTACAAATACCGATATAAGTCTGAAACTGTCATTTCAGACCATTTTTTAACTATGAAGCTTTTAATTTCAATCGTTTTCTCATGCTCATACCTATTGCAGCTTTAATTACTTACATTTATTATTAGTTTATGTGTGTCTTGTACTACATCTTTCGCTTACTCCTGTATTTGACAACTTGTTTTCCCTTTGGCACCGTTATGTGCTGCAATGACCCAGTTTCCCCCTCAAAGATCAATATTTATACACGTTCAAGCATATCACAGCCATTCTAGAACAGGAGGACTGCTCCGACGCCACAAAAGAATAGTTGGTTCTGGTTCAGCGAGGCTTTGCATTGACACATGCTCAAGCACGTACTGTTTTCCCGTTGAATGAAGCCTTGTTTATCGTGTTGACCTCCGCAGATGACGAGTGCCCTACGAGCAACCAGAGGCGTTTATGGTCAGTGTATGTCGATATGCTCCAGAACTCGAGGCAGTGTACAAAGCAACTGGTCTGGATAAACAGCAAGTTAATGAGATAATGTCTGCTGATGTATATATCAGTTACACTGAAATAGATACTGCAATAGAAGTGGATTCTCTGCCTCTCACAGTGTTTGTTTGATAGAGCTTACATGTGACTTCTTCTCTGTGTTAATTACTCTCCAAATCTCCATGAGACTGCCTCTCAGGTCTTATAGAGCTGCTTATAAAGAAAAATCTGCTCAGCCAGTTTTCACCTGGATGCATCCACTGTAGTCGCAAAAAAACTTCAGTGTGCGACATAGAGACACAACAACTTTCTGGAGCCCTCGTGCACAATGCGGCAGTAGTGAAGACGTCATTTCTGACAGATCAGCTGGCTTTACTCTGTAACACAAAGACTGTTTTTCCCCAAGTGTTTTTGTCGTGACAAAACAGCTACCATATGACGACTTTCCTGGGTTGTCTAATAAGTTTCCAATCACCAATCAATTTCTCCAACAAACAAGACTGTCTGCATCGGAGTGCATCTGTTCATGAAACAACACCTGAGGAAGTACCACAGTGTCATCGTCAAACCTCCCGAGCCCAGGTACAATCAGCTCTGGCAGTTTCCGGTGCTCACTGTGGAAGTTTCACACTTTTTGTGAAGACGGTAAACTAAACTCCCAGCGATGTGCCTTCTCTGAATCCTTCCAAGTAGTTTCATACAACTTGCTGCCAACAAGTGCTGAATGAGAACTCCCCATTTCAATCCACTCTCATTATCTTCCACTGGGCCATTGTGGGAATACCCTGGCAACTCACTAATCAGCAGCCATGTCAATGCTAGGATTGTTTATGGGGGAATGGAATCTCCTTTGGGAATGTCGCAGCATCCTCTAGGGAACACCACTGTGCCCTGAGCTGGGAGTGAGATGCTTTTTCCACATTGGAAATAAAGAGTGTGTGGCATTTTCACCATGTGGGACAGGGCCGAGGAAAGCAACATGTGCATTGTGCATAGTTAATGAACATGCGGAAGGGACTTCCAATTGATGCAAGGCCCCCTCCGCACAATGCGTCAGAATCCGAGTCTGGGGGTCAGAGGTCGTGTCTGGCTTTGTGCGTGGCCGAAGAAGACAGAGGCAAACAAGGAGACCTTTGAGAGTGCAGGAGGTTTCATGTACATAACAAGAAAACAAAAGAAAGCAGTTGGTTGCGTAAGAGAAGAGAGAGGGAGAGAGGGAATAAATAGTCAGTCTGCACACCGCTATGAATTTAAATGAACACTTATGAACAGATGATAGTCTCTTAAAACAAACACTCCTGCCAGTAAGATGTCTCTTTAGAAACGGAGGTCAATTAAGTTTACTTCTGATTTCCATAAACCCAATCCACCTTTACCAACTTCATCACCTTTATAAATTCCTGTTTACAAAAAGCAACAGATGAAGTGAGATCTAATGACACACCACACAAAGATTAAAGCTACAGCCACAAAACACTACTGGTGCCATTTCAGTTCGTAACTCAGGGACAGCACTTTCAGCCTGGATGGTCAAAAATGGAGAACCTATAGAAACGATGACTGCGACTCGACTGTCGGCTGTGAAACCAAAGTGTCCTTAACCTCTTACTTTCAGTTCCATGTTGTCATCAGTCTCATAAAACAGATCCCTGCTCTGAAGTTTCACCATTACCGTTTCTCATTAGTAACATGTTCTGAAACTAAGGAAACCACTGCAGAGGATAAAATCAGGTTTCTGATTATACGGACACGTGCATGTCCAATTTAACTCAATGGTCACACGATATACATTTTTATTTGCCTTAGTATGGACTCAAATTACTCCTGATACGGAGCTGCAATGCTAATCTGAAAACAGATCTTTTTATTTGAGAACATGATTTTTAAATACAAACATAGCTGTATAAATGTAGCCATAGCTTTGTTAAAGGTGAGTGTGTTTGGAGGCCATTCATTAGCATAGCAGAAGATGTTATGACATGACGCAGAATCAGCATCTGTTTTGCAAACTAAAAAGACCAGCTGCGAGTAGAAACTCACACATCTAATAATAACAAGCAAAATTAAGATGAGACAGTTGCTCTATCACAAATTGGTAAGAACACTAAGAAGGCAACATCAGGTTACATAGCCTGGGACCATGATGTGTGTCTGCTACACCACACCCCTGCCACAGTCAACAAAAAACAGGTAACACGGTAGCAAGTGACAAGACCTTACTCCCAGCTATAGATTCTTATAACACTCTCAACTTCCTCTCTAATCCACACTTGGCTCATAATTAGCATGAGATTGTGATTCCCATTATTCATCATGGGATGTCCTAATCTAATTTATCTCACCACATTTTTATAATGAACCCAAAACAATTTTATTCACTTCTCTTTATGATATGAAGACATCTCTATTGCTGTTTTTACATTACTGCACTGTAGAGCTTTAATGCAGATGCTCAGACTACCACAGGCTCTTGTCTATAAAGTAGGGCTGCAACAATTAGTCAAAGCTGTCGACACAAATCGATGACAAAATTAGTTGCAGACAATTTAATTGTCAGCAGTCGTCGGCTACATCATTGTTTTTTGTTAACAAAGCGAGTCATTTGCTTTCTTAACCATCTCTGCTGAGAGTTGTACACACACACACATAAGTGTCTGTAGTCACATTTGTGTGTGTTCATGCACAGATGCTTGGGTGTGATGATTGTCTGCTCAGGATTACAGTGCATGTGTGTCCTCTTTTGTCACAGAAAACTAAACATAAATGTCACTGTTGTCTTCTCATGATGAGCAAAGACAGCATGGATGCCAGCCAAGCAGTGCTCACGGCGCCCCCTCTTCTGGACAACTTTGTAGTAGTTTCATACTAATAACAAAAGTAATAATAATAATAACCTGCTCACCTGCTCTACAGGTGGAGGAGTCGGTGAGGTTTGAGTCTGAAAATCCCCCCCCCAACCCATGTTTGAACAGCTATCCGAATTTCAGATAAAAAGTGACAGCTTCACTAGCTATGTACAGAGTTGATATTATCTGATTTCTTTCAATAGTCAGTGAGTGGTCCACGATCAAAATAGTTGTTAATTGAAGCCCTACTATACACGATGTCACTCCCAGGTAGTGACAATACCTTTACCTTAAAGACAATGCAATCCATTCAACAGCTTTTAATAAATGTTACTTGATTCAACAAGCTGCGGGTGAAAAAACACGTAAAAATCTGAAGGCTTCGGGTCCATTTGCAGCTGCGTGTCTTCCCTCTCTCTCTCTTCGCCCTTTCACGCTTCACTGTCCTGTCTAATAAAATGCAATAAAATCCCAAATAATATCTTGAAAAAAGGCTTCGTTAAAGACAGTGTAGCTAAAAACTAAGTTATTATTAGTATCCTACCAATTCTCTATTACACGCTCACTTTATTTATCCACTCGTACAAAAACCTCAGCTCAGATTCCAACGCAACAGCTTCACATGTGTGACAAATGTGCTGCAGTCTCCGAGATTTACAACTACAAAATACTTGTGCCCTCTATCTGTTGAGATATGGCTAATCCTGAAGTTACAGTAGCAGTAAATCTGAAATGGCTTCAGCCTTATCTATTGCATTGCATAGTATGTTGTTCTTTCAGTTGCAGCCGGGCTGTCCAAACTTGTAACAGCAACATTAGTTTTGCTCAGTCCAGCCACGAGTGAAGAGCTGCTCTAGCTTCCTTGAGCTGGAAGACATGGCAGTTTGAGTGATGAGTCATATTTTTCAGGTGGCCTAATAATAATTGCTACACTGGTATCAATCAGATGACTTATACCTAGTGTTTAATCAGACCAAATAATCCACATTGTGTGATTTGACAAGCTATTCATTTGCTTAAATCCATCTCAATTTTGTCTTTTTGGCAGGACAATTTTCCTCAGCTGAAAAAACAATCAAAATGAATGACTTGGTTTTTTCAATGTTAAGCTAAGACAGAACACAATTAAAATGCTTATTATCACAACTGCAATTACAACATCATTGTGTGTGAATAGCCAATATTCTAAAACTGCAACAAAAGAAGTTGACATCAATTGCTGAAGTCTACAACACTAACTGATGTGGCTTATGAAAACATGTCATGTTTCACTAAAGTATATGAGCAAACCAGTGACACAAAGCCTGATCTTAAGATCCTGTTCTAGTGGTCAAAAACTCATCAACATCTGCTGATATCAGGCTTTTTTTCTGCAGTGTCATCAATCAGAAATCATGTCAGAGTTCAAATTACTCTGCAATTGGATGCAACAGGATTTTATCTGCTATAGCACCAAACAGCAGTAACCTAAACATGACACCGATTTTCGATGCTAGTTAATTATGGTAACATAATTGACGAGTCTGCACCTTTTCTGATGTGACGTCATAACACTCACCAAAGAGCGATCGACAAATCATGCATGCTTTTTGTTATTGCTAATGTTATTATTCTCTGTATTATTGATAGTATGGCTCTGTCAAGCAATACTATCAGAAACTGACTATGGCAGCATTCATTTTGTATATATACACACAGCAGCAGAGCAGGGTTGGGCGGAGAAACCTCCTTTTTCTTTTGAGCAGCATAATTCACATCTGAAACCTTTCATGGGTGCTTCTTTGTGTTTTTAGTCACAGTTTCAACCTTTTCACAGCCATCTCATTGTACTAGCTCAGTGTTACATTTGCCTTTGTCTGTCGACATAAAACAATCACTTCCTGAGTGAAAGATATGTGTTTCTACCAAAACAGTGCATGGCACTGTTGTAGGTACTTTCATCTGGTGTGTTGATCTATACATGATTTAGAGAAAGGGAAAAAAATAGAAAGGCAAACTCCTCTACTTGGAATGGCAAAGGAGTCATTTAGTCTTTGATTGGGTTTATCATGGTTGAAAAAAACAACATACACCTGTTCATTTTGAGGTGTAAGAAGCAAAGTATTCACAATGAGCAATGCACTATTTGGCCAAAGATATCCAGCAGATTCCATTACAGAGAACCTGACTTCCACCTGCGGTTTAGTCTCCAGCACACTTCTCTTTCTGACCACTCCACTTCTAAATTACCCCTTGAGGGAAACACTAAAATTCACAGCACCGCTTTGCTCTGTCGCTGCATATAGGTATCCAAAATGACAGATCTTATAAGAGCGTATAACCGATGAAGCCAAGTTCCCAGCAAAGCGATTCGCTAGTAATGAATAAGGCATATTTCTCCATTTAAGAAACTTTATTAAGCCAGAGAGAGGAGGGCTGTCTTATATTTACTTCAAGTACAAACATGCTCGGAATGCTCGCACAGCTGCACAGCTGCGCCAATGCAGATAAGGTGCTAGACTTCAATTCCACACAAAAATCACGCTAAAACAAAAAAGAGCCAACTGGCAAAGGTATGCATTCTGCTGCTGCTGCACTGAACCGTGACACTGTCAGCAAAATACTTAACCAACCATGACTTGTAAACTGTTCCAGACCCATCATATTAAAGCAGCAATGTAATGGGCCTGAGAGGCATGTTGATGAACAACTGGTCATGGTGCCAGAGAAATGTTGCAAAAGACGATGAGAAAACATTTAGTCCCTTCTAAGACAACTAACTATTGTCAAAGCCCTACCCAAACATCAAAAGCTCTGTGGTGTAGCAAAATTGGATATGTATGAGGTGGATATACCGGTCTGTAGCGAGTGTGCCTTGGTACATACGGATTACAGGCTTCCGTGCATATCTGATTCAACTAATACAGGGAATGAAGCATCAGAAAACCCTGAACTGATGATTAACTGAGGTGTGAGGCAGTGGGTAGTGTTACTCCCTGAAGGATCTCACCACCCCTGAGGAATAACATTGTGCACTAAATTAATTTAAAAAACAGACTGCAAGAAAATAAAATAAAAATGAAGCATCCTTGAGGTGGTAGAGGGCACATGTTCCAGTGAGGTTATTAATTATTTTAAGGTAAAACAACATTCATTAAATATACGGTTGAAAGACGTCATCATAACAGGATGTATGACATTATATGTGCACATTAGATGAGTGGAAAAGTTTTTTTTCATTTTGTGGTCTGCTTTCAGAGGACTTCAATAACACGGCCTGACACACGAGCTGAGACAATAAAAAAATGTGACAACAGTCAACAGACTGCCGGCCAGTGATTGGTCAGAAAGTGTCGTCACAGGAAGAGTCATGAGCGTGACATCAGGCACAAGAATCAAACCGAACAATTCTGAACTGTAGATCAGTTAAAAAAACTTAAAAATCATGCGTTAATCTCCAGCATTTAGCCAGGAAACTTCTAAAATCTCAATATTTAAGGAATCCGGTGTATTTAGTGACAGCACTGCTGAAAGGCGGCAAACATGAGCCAGATCACAACCCGTTCAGTTGTATTTCAGTTCAGTGACTGTCAGATGAAGTCTGCGCTGTGGTCATGCAGGAAGAACTGAACGATTCTGTACTATAACTAGTTTGTGTGTTTGTGACGTGTAAAACGACATCGCGGCAGTTTCGCAAAAGGCGTGCTATGACGACCCTGCCTGCAATGAGGAGGTACTACAAAGTAATGGAAAACAATGTGCCTGATACCAAACTGAGTAGTTTATTCAAGTAGAGCATAGTGCTAGAACTGTATAATGGAAAAGTAAACCAATATTAACAAGACCAAGTCGTCGAGTATCCCTCCACTAGCAGAGCGAAAGTAAACACCAGCAAGTGAAAGCTGGACCAATATTCTCCCTTGTCCAGCCTCTTATTGTATCACTCTCTTTAACCCTCTTTGGTTTTTTGTGAATTGCACCATCTGTGTAACTTTGTCGCCTCATTTGCTAGCTCATTCTTTTTGTGGCATGGACCCAAAACCTGAAGTTACATAGTGCCAATGCAGCCTTTGCAGACCTGCTCAGGCTTTGACAGAGGTGCCATTCACCCTGTTGTAAGATGATACGTTATCAAAATTTGAAGGTTGAAATCCAAGATTGTGTCACCAATCCTAACCTTAAACTAACCACAATTCAAATCTAAGTCTTAAACCTTACCAGTTCCTCACAAGTTAGGCTCTGCTTCAGTGGGACCAGGTTTACGGTCTCCAATCCGACTACTGCTTCTGACAAGGTCAGTGTTTATGCCAGAGGTAACTAGAGGTAACAGAGGAGTCTAAAGAGGTAACAAATACAAGTTAGCACACATACATATACACACACATAGGTTTGTGCAGCTATTCTTGTAAGGCCACTGCATTGACTTGCATTTATTTAAACATTCTGGACAAAACATCATCAGTAAACATCACTGGTAACCAAGTAATGCCTTAACCCAACCAAGATAACCAGAGCCTCAGAGATGAGGTTCTGCCATAATAAGACCAGGTTTTGGTCACCATGAGGTCCAGACAAGGTCAATGTTTAAATGTAACACAAACACACGTATGAGCAGCTATTATTGAACGACACTGCATTGACTTGCATTCATTAGGGCAGCCAAACCAAAACCTTACCCCCAAACAATAAACACAAGCAGTTTAAGCTTAACCCTAGCCTAAACTAAACCACCTAAACTAAACCTTAGTACTAACACAGCCTCAGAAATGATCCTGTGTCTCATTAGGACCAGGCTTTGGTCCTCGAGGGCCACTGACCAGGAGGGTGTTTTATTACCCGGACAGGTCCATAAGAGACAACAAATACGAAAACACACACACTCACACCGCCACGAGCTTCACACACAGAACATACACATGCGCGCCGTCTACGTTAGACAACATCAACTGTCTGGTCTAGGCACTAAACACCGGCTGCAGCTCTGAATTATCTTACCTATCATAGTAATGGGGTTTATAACAGTATAATTGTGTTGAGTTATAGTCAAAGTACCTGTGTCGAGTGGCTGTGGTCTGTGCTGTGGGACCAGCGTCGGTTACCGTTGTTGCTGCTGCTGCTCCTGCTGCTGCTGTTTCTGCCGCTGCTGGGATGAGAGAGCTTAGCTTTCACTGTCTCCCGTCTGGCGCCTCAACGCTGCTAAACTCTGCCTTCATCGCAGCTTAACCCAGCACACAGTCACACTCACACACAAGCCGAACAACAAAAGTATATGAGGACATTGTTTATGCCGTTCGTCCCCAAGGACCGGTGAGTGGAAATGCGCCAACGGCTGTGTTGGGTTTAGGTCAAAGCCTAAACAAAAAAACAGGCTGCTCCACCGGGGACAACAGGCAGCGTCCACTCACTTACTCACTTACTCTCTCACTCACTCACTGTTGCTGTGGTAAGAGGGGGGAAATAAAACTCCTCACCCTCTCTGAGACATTCACCGGTTTCGTAACTACAGTATGAATAAACTCGCTTTTCTCTGGAGTTACCAGGCGCTGCTTCCAGGGAAAAAACTTGTGAAGCGGCAGCGGCTTCTCCGTGTGCTACTCGTGTGACTGAGCCCAGCAGAGGAGCTGCACGGTCGGTCTCCGCGCTGCCTTCACGTGCTGTCGGAAATAGTGGACTCAGGCTGGGAACAAGGGAGTGAGAGGGGGCAGTGGCGGCTCGAGCTTGTATGTGTGTGCTTTGGGTGAATCCCTGCATTACGGTGGCCGACAGGGGCAAACGCACTGCAACGACCCAAAACACAAAATCTCACAAACTACTGCCAAATTAAAACGCTGATCATAAAAACTGTGGGGTTACAGGAGGAGAAATTGTATTCTCTTGTTCAACATGACTAGATGTTTTAATAACGTAAGAATATTAGGTAGTAATTGGTTTTTGCAGCGTGTTTCTGTTGATGCATTTGCAGCGTTTGCGAATATGCAGCTTGTTTCTCCATCTGAATGTAATAAAAAGTTGTCCATTAGAACAGACTTCTGTGGGGAAATTAGTCTAGTTCTCAGTTGATTTGTAATGTCTTTTTCAGAAGAGTTAATGATCTCAATCACTCGTTTAAGGTGTTCTTCAATAGCAAATGATGCACATTTGGTCAAGGATTAGGCTTCACAATAGGATTTTGACTTGCAACTGAGAGATTACTACTATATTATGCAGCGCATGGTGTGTCCCGAGCCTCAGTCAACAACCACACACATTCTGTACACTCTTATTTTAATTATTTTTTTATTTTTAATGACAAAAATGAATATAATATATTTAAAAACACATAAAATGTAAACAATCATAAACACCAAAAAATATATCCATATCAGAAGGATAATATAGATTAGCAATTGCTTAGAAATGTCCCTTATTGAGCTTTGAACCCATCATCTCAAGTAGTTTTTAATTGTTTGAAAAGATAAGCTAATAGAATTCATCACCAAGGTTTTTTTTTGTTTTGCATCGCATGCATTCCTTCCTGAATGTTGACAGTTAAGCTCATTTATCGCATAACATCACGCCATGATTCCATTCCTCTTCAGCTGCTAGTGCTTTCACTCCCTGGTTAACAAGATGAACGAGTCATTTGGAACAGTTTTCACTGTCTGCGCTCATAAAAGCAAAAGATTTGCCTCTGGAGTGACGTTTTTTATCTCTATATATTTCTGAGGCAATAAAATGCTTTGCTTACAGTTCTTTTGTGGGGTTGATTTACACTAGGATTTGCTTTAAGAGCTAAATTACAGTGGTACAGTGTGACAGATGTAATCAGTGCAGGTTATCATTTTCTACAAATGTCTAGGTAACTACTCTCTCTCCACTCGTAGCAATTTATCAATGGCCTTAGCTGACACAAATTCGTTTGAGAGGCCCAAGGATGCACAGAAATCTGATCCAAACCTGCCTCCTAGTGGCAACATGTGCTCCATGCAGTGAGTTCTCTGGATGATGTCTCAAGCAAGCCAAACCCTGAAGGTCCCTGAGTGAGAAAGTTGAAGCATTTGTGACCTTTGACCCATTTTGACTGATACATTAAGTGTTTAAATAATTTTATTTTGTCAGTACTTTAATTTGTAAAGGTCTGGTTTTAATTAAAAACAATTCATGTTATCAACATAGTGGTACTTTTACTTGAGTAGAATAATTTCCACCTCTGCTAACAGCTGAGTGTAAAAAGGCAGCGTAGGTTTGAAATTTGATGGCTCTTTATTCACAATATTATGGTGAAGCACTCCACAAAGAGGCTGACTCCATTTGGGAGGATTGCTTTTTTTGCCAGAGAATAAATGCTAATAACAGAAATTTGGCCAAAAACTAACCTGAGCACGACATCACACATAGCAGCTTTAATTTATTCTTTTGGGCAAAAAACCCCTAAAACACTGAGAGGCAGAATTTGAGAAGGCCTGGATCATGGTCAGGATTAATCATGTTGTCAGTCCCTCTATTAGAACATAGCTACTGTTGAGTTAGGAGTCTGACTCATTCTACTAAAGAAAGAGAGAAGTGAGTAATAGCTATCATCTCTAGATTTATATTCAGAAACACTTACGCAGAACAAAAGCATCCGAGAGAGAGAGACAAGGGCTCGGGACACAGGCTGTCGCTAAACCTCGTGCCTCTCCGTCTCCGTAGGTGTGAACCTTGTGAACGAGTGCGAGAGACACAACAGATGTGATGATCAGCATCAAGCACTTCACACGAGACAAATAGTTTTGTTCACTTACTCCCTTTTTTTTAATGCAAAGTAAAACAGGAATATAGAAAATGATTAAAGTCAACCTTTGTAGACAGGAAGATAAAATAGGACGAGAGAACATAAAAGGAGGTGGCTGAATTTACACTGTGCATGTATAGTATACTGTACATTTCATTACTCTTTTTCCATTTTTAATTTTCGGGTTAGTCTCTTTTACAAACATGGTTAGTATGGCTGCTGTAGGTGTCGTCGGTACCAGCACTGGCCAAAAAAAACAGAAGAAGAAAATCACAAAAAACAAAGAAATAAAGTACATAGACTTAAGTAAGTAGGGAAATAAAAGAGAATTATACAGACATGTATGAAAATGACATAGGAGCCACGTCTGGATTGTTTTAGAGTAGAAAGTTTATTTGAAAGGACTGAATCATTGTTTGTGTGCCACAGGGACGGTAAATGTGCATATGCAAAAGACGGTGGTCATGTTTCTCTATCCAGCCTTTCTTTATTGTTATTATTATTATTTAGGAGGTAGTTTAGTAAGACTGTAGCCATTTTTGAAACACAAACTGGGTAACGTCCGGAGATTTGGAACCAGGCATTACCTGGAGGAATTTGCCGTTCACATATGAGCGAAACAGCATGTGTGACACATGTTCACTAAAGCGGTGGAATCGCTGGAGAATGTCTGACGTGACTGTGGCAGATATTTGGGTTCGCACACGTGGCCGATCCAGAGAATCTCTGGGGGTTCAGTGCACGTCTGAATGCAGCTTTTGTGTTTGCCTCTCAGTCGCCTCTCTATGAACCCCATAACATGATGTTCTACCATGATAATATGAATTGTGTGGTTCTTTATACACTGTAGCGACTGAACTGTATTTACTTGCACAGGCAGCAAAGGAACCATTCACTAGATTTCTATGCAAATGCACAAACAGTCCATCTATATTCAGCTCATCTTCAGACTAAACTGAACTCAGGAGAAAATCTACTTCTCCTCTCATCTCTAGTCTTCTCTGAACATTCAGTGACTACATTCATCAGTCAGTCTCTCTGGATGAATTTGACATTATGTCTTTCCATTTTACCCACAAGCAGCTGCACTGTCTGCCTTAAAAATTGCTTTGTGTTGTCAATTATTTCAATGGCACTGTTATTTGTAACAATTATTTGAATTTTTGACTAATCAGTTACCGAATTATTTGATTTAGTAATCAGTTTGCATGTTTTTTTTCAATAATTAAAACAGGCTTTCTGATTCTGCTGCTTCTTAAATGTGAATATGTTCTGGTTTCTTTGCTCCACATAAAGAAATCACTAAAACTGAGTAGTTGTTTTGGTTCAAAATCATAATTTCCAGGTTTGGTAAACAGTGATCAACATTATTCTGACATTTTACTTCTGACCAAACAATTGACAAAAAGCATTAGTTGCAGCCCTAGCTGTGTTGTCAGCAGTTTGTAAAGAATGACAAATTAGGGAGGAAGGTGCAGTAAATGAATGTGTAGAGCTGGGCAATCAGTCAATTGTGATTTTAAAATTATTTGTGGACAGAAAACAAACACTTGCTTAACCCGAGGCAAAACATTTAAAAGGAACTATATGTTGTTTGCACATCTAATAAACCTATTGATTTATTTCAACTAATGTTATTGAACTATTGCCCAGCCCTATTAATGGAATAATTAATAATTAAAGCAAACTTTGATAACACCAGAGAGCACGTCCCATTTCATCACAATACTTCTCATACAGTCTCTTAAAAAGCAAATTAAGTTTCTGCGGAGCGGCACACACAGCTGCGAGTTCAGCCACCATCAATAACAATGTCAAAACGTCCTCCGTCGAGCTCCATTAACCTGAATAAAAGCTTCCTGTTGGCTCAGATCAACACACCGCAGGCGTGGGGTGTAGTTGTCCATATTTTAGCAGATACCTGAACATCACTCCGGTGACGGGAGACGTGTTGTTTTAACAACAACAACAGTGAAAAGTCTGACCTGACAGCGCTGCATAGAGAAGCGTGCAACATAAAAATGTCTAAATCATTTATGAGACACAGTGAAGGGTTTTTACAAAAGGTGCACGGCAGAAGCATGTCAGGCAAAAGGCTAAGGCTGTAATAATGTTAGGGCAACAGGCTTTTTTTTCCCAGTATGGACAATAAAATCTAATAAAGAAGAAAACAAAGGATGTAATGGCACAGGGACTCTATGATCTAGACAAGATACAGGGAAGGTAAAAACATTGATTATACTCGTTTTAGTACAAGTACGTTGGGGATTCTTCAAATTCTGAATTTTAATGAATGCTCAATATGAATAGCTGTGAGTGAATGTATGAGTAGCTTTACTCATACATTCACTCCCACCCCCCACAATGTGAAACCACCATTTTACCTCCTCAATATTTCTGTAGTATTGCACTTAAATGATTTGGCAACAAACGTTTAGGCACAGAGCTGCGTCACCAACAGACGATCAGTAACTGCGTTGGCTTTGTCCCTAAGCGCAGGTGTAATACTGTCTTTATTAGACTGGAGGTGATGCTGGAGGGATGTGGAGTCTGGTTTTTATTCTGTCCCAAGTCCAGTGAGCAGGTTATTAAGAAAGAGTGAGATTATAGTGCAAATAAGAAAGTGATCAGAGAGTGGAATAAGGAAGGATGGAAGAAAAACCCACAGCAGTCACTACAGTGTCGTGTGTGCGTGCGTGCGTGGCGGCGATACATCACAGACACTGGCCCACAACCTAATAATACATCTAACATATTAAATCCTGTATTAAAATGGATTTATTTTTGTTCAAAAATAAATACTCTGTAGCCATGATCATTTCTGATGAGAGTCTTGGAATGTATGAAAATATTTTTGTCCTATTCAAATATGTAAATGCATTCCTATATTTTCTGAAGCAAACCAAACAAACAAACGAAAAAATTAAATAAAAGAAGCTATTCATCAGCACAGGAAATAGCAGGAAAATTATTTTAAATTAATTAATGTCTCATTAGTATGAGGAGACAGACATTTTATATATATTTTTTAGTTTTTTTTTACAAACTTGCAGCGCAATCGTCCAGCCAAATAAGCAGGGACTGAGGGAAAGGTTTGCGTTTAGAAAAACACCCGAGGTGGCTCTCTGACACGCTCTATACATTCGTACACACATTGAATTAAAGGTATAGGCCCAACAGTACTTGCAAATGAGATTTAAGTGCATCTAATAGGTGGAGTTTGCGTCACATTGTGTGTTATAAACAAAATATTTTTGCAGTTCATAATGACAAATGACAAATGAGCCGATACTGTCTAATCTGTCTTGAGGTGTTAAACTCCACCCAGCTGGTTTTTCTGGGATGTTAAAACAAACACTCACAGTTACATGTAACTCAAGGCTTTAACCAGGTCTGACTGTTTGTTCCCTCGACAAAACGCACACGCGATCATATTTCAAATCCTCTCATTCGCTCACGCTCTCACTCACATACGTTGTGGAAAAAAACAAAAAACACTGCAGTGCATTTTTATCTCAATGCAAACAAACCGATCTGTGCATTCAGACTCTGCCGACAGCCTCTGCGCTGCCTTCGCTCAGACACTCACGACACAGGCGGTGGATGTGCACGCTGGGCTTTAGCTGTCGTCGTCCTCTACGTTGCTCTGGGACAGAGTCTTGTCTGGATTGTAGGAGCCTTCAAAGCGCTGGGAGGAGATGGCCGCTTGGTGAGACATGCTCTTCCTCACGATGTCGCCTTTTCTCCACAGAGTGATCTCCTGCGGCGTTACAACACAACTCGTCACAAATGACAAACACGTACTGGCACGGTGGAATATGTTGGCACTGGACAGCTGCGCTGATAAAGATTGTTAGTGAAAGGTAACAAGTAGCAAAGTCATGTCCCAGTGATATAAAGAACTAAAAGAAAATCCTCTCGCCGCAAGTATGAACACTCTTTTAGATAGATATTCAGCATATTTTATGATTTTCATAACAGTGTTTCAAAGTGCTTAACAGTTAAAACCAAGTAAGTTAAATATAAAAGAAGCTTGGATTTGTCTAAGATCAATGGGGAGAGAGTTCCTGAGTGTCATGACTGAAATTATTGAGATTTCGTAGCAACCAGCAGGCTCAGTAGGGACAGGATGAGTCAATATACACCTTTTTTGTGGGTAATATCACAAGCTTAGTCATCTACTGAAACTGATATAAAGTCGATACAGACCTTCCACATCTTCTAACCTACTAAGATGTTAACAACACAGCCATTTTACACTCTGTGCTTAGTCATTTACAGTATTTATGCAATATTTTAGGTTTATGAATCACATCTTTTCCATACTTTTTTCCATGATTTTGACCATATCCGACACCTCTTCTTCTTTCAGCGTCTCCCTTTAGGGGTCGCCACTGCGGATCATCTGCCGCCATCTTGCCCTATCCCTTGTGTCCTCTTCTTTTACACCAACTGTCCTTGTCCTGTCCTCCTTCACAACATCCATGAACCTTCCCTGTGGTCTTCCTCTTTCCTCCAACATCTTAAGTCCAATAGAATCACATATCCCTCATCTGCACATGACCAAACCAGCTCAACCTTGCTTGTCTTACTTAATCCAAACCGTTCAACCTGAGCTGTCCCTCGAATATGCTCATTACTGATCCTGTCCATCCTGGTCACTCCAAATAAAAACCTCAGCGTCTTCAGCTCAGCCACCTCCAGCTCTGTCTTTTAAACAGTGTCACTGTCTCCAAGCCATAGATCATAGCTGGTCTCACCACCGCCTGGTAGACCTCAATTTTTGCTGCTATCCTTCTGTCCCACTCCTGATACTCATCTTGTGTACTGTCCATTGCATTGGATGGCTAACCCCAGGTATTTAAATTTTCTCTACCTCTACTCCTTGCCTCTTCACCGTACCACCTGTCTCACAGTCATCCACACACAGGTATTCTGTCAAAGGTATAAAGGCTCATCTCTAATTATTATTATTAGATCATTATAACTTTTATTAAAACTAGAAAAGTGTAATTAAGTTTAAAGTTGTCTTTTCCAAGTGGGTTCTGGCCAAGACTGACAAAACCACATTAAACAGGTTTACAGACAGGCAGAGTAGTGTGTGTGTGTGTACCTGCTGTTTGAAGTAACGTCTTTCCTCCTCATCAATGAGCACCAGGTTGAGGTAGTATCGCACAGAGAACTTCTTGTTGATGTCCCTCATGGTGGGTGTCATCTCATAGCCTGCCAAAAACAGCCTGATGGGGATGGACTCTCCTGAGGGACAGGAAGAGGACGAGGAGCAGAAAGAGTTAACAACAAAGCCAAAACCACTGTTTCTGGACTACCAACAGTAAACAACCCTTCTCTTTACCTCTGACTGGGGCACCGTCCATGATTTCGTACTTGGCTATGGTGTCGTTCTCGTGGTAGACGTTGGGTCCCGTACCTGTGGTCTCCCGCTTGATGATATCGATCTCCATATGTCGAATCTTAATCCTCACCAGCAGGAAATAAATCTTCCCCACAATCACGTCTTTTAGATGATACCTGTGAGTGCACAATGACACAATCCGTCATACTTACACATGACTTTTTTTCATTTTATCTTGCTTTGAACAAACGGGTAAGATCCTAAAACCCAGGAAAAAGTCTTAACTTAATTTATTTTGTGGCGTTTTTCAAATTTTGTATAAAAAACTATTGTAACTATTGTGCATATTATAAAATTTCTATTCTTCTTACAACTTCTGTTCCAGCTTATATCATTTTGAATAAGTAAACCGGTCACTTCCAAATGAACAGTTTTATAAATGAATCACAGCTCCATTTTATGCATGTTACTGCTTAGGCTTACTTTGATTTATTGTACTCGAACTCGATATGTAGACAGTCCTCGATGCCCACTTCCATCTTGATGGAGGAGTTGAGCTCTGGATAGGTGCTGAGTGTGTGAACCACAATGTCCAGTTCTTTGCTGATATCATTCAGTCTCCGGCTCACTGTCGCCCGAAGAAAGTAGCTGGAAGTGCAAACATTATGCAAACATTAGCTCACGAGCCGTGACAGTATGTGGCAAGGAAACAAGACTACAACACTAAAGTGGGTTTGGGTTAGGGTAAGCCAAATACAAAGAACTTTGAAATTCTGAGATTGTCTGACAGAACTGAGCTCATCAAGCTCTACTTTGTCCAAAGCAACATTAAGTGCTGAGCATTATTTACAGTTGATTTGTACAGTTCCAAATCATCCAATCAACATTTTGACATTACAGTAATATAGAAGAGAATTTTTATGCTACATTTTTAATATCTAATTATATTGATTCATAATAATACTATTGCACTTCCATTTATTTTTTATCTTAGCTTTCTTGTTTTCTATTCTATTCTGTATGCCACAAAATCTGAATGTTAAACTCATCTACAAATAAAGTTAAACATTAAGCAAAAATCCATAAATTGACATCTGTACTGTGACACAGTGAATGCAAGTTTTATAAGGGATCAATGAAAATGTGGATGTGTCATTTTTCTATCACCACAATTCTCTGTGAGTTATTATAACTTTAAGCAAAAAAAGTTGTCGATTCCAGTTTAAACAGACTCAGATATGAAGCTACGAGCAGCTACAGAGCTTCCGAACACATCTGACAACCAGCAACATTATAATTTACTTGTTAAACTTATTTCTTACTGGGATAATCATTTAAAATAATAACAATAAACACAAGTAGAGGGGTAGCTAAGGAATATGAAATAAGGAAAAGACAAATAATGTGAATGATGCTATGAACAATTATGTATTATTAATTAAGTAAGTTTTTATAAATGCACACCATCACACACACATAGCAGAGCTCACCGTAGTTTGACGTTCTGCCCGGTGTAAGACTCGTAGGGTTTCTCTACATGTGTGAACTCAAAGTCAAATGTCTGTGACTGTGTCAGCTCCCCCGGCCGAGCCAAGTCTTTCACAAGAGACACAAACTCATGGTGGTTCCCTCTGTCATAGTACAGCTCTGGAAGAGACACATTCTCAGCATCAGACAGCAAAACCATATTCCATATTCTGATGAAGGCGACATTTATGCAGACTCTTCCTTTAAAGCTGACAGCTGCAAACAGCTTTGATTGGATGTGATGAGTGTAATGGCTTCATCTGTGTGGATGTGTAATACCTCACAGCTGTTTTATTCTGAAACATCATTTAGATAATGATGAGTAATTTTGTGACCTGCGCTCATGCTACATCCAGTCTTAAGTGAAAGCGTCATTGTCCCATTCAAAGTACTTACATGTACTTAGAGACAGATGGTGGTGAGGATAAAAAGGGAAACTGGAGGGACTGCAACATTCAACATGCATCAAGTAAGAGGAACTTCCGCTCTTACTGCAGCAAAACTATAAACTCCATGTGAATAAATTGAACCTACCATTTTTAGATTGTAAAAGGAATTGTAGATACATGGAGTCACACAGGTCTTGTGACTTTCTTCACACAGTGCAACCTTTGTGCAATTATTTACAGAATTCAAATGACATATCATTTACTTGATGTTGTTTTGTTTGTTTGTATGACACATCCTGACAATGAAGTAAACTGATTCTATCTTGACTCATTTTACACAGTGCAACTTGAATTTCCAGGAAGTATTCACTTCAGATCCATGATCACTGTTATAAACCATACTTTAAAACAGCAGTGGAAAAAAAGCACAGTCCCTAAGGACCATCTCAATAGTTCTTCTCATTATCAGCCTCCTGCAAATCCCATGTTTTGTTTTGATTTTTGCCTGTGCTGCTTTTGAAATGTGTGACAGAACAAACAAGGTGAGTCATCCTCAGTCTGTGGATCACGTGGACAAGTGTCAGGGCTAAAAGTTTACCGGCTTCAAGAGGAATATCAAACTTGGCACATGGCTGTTTACAGCATTTTCTATGGACGTGTTTAAACTCAAAAG
The DNA here is from genome assembly GCF_019176455.1 of Solea senegalensis. Taxonomy (NCBI): domain Eukaryota; kingdom Metazoa; phylum Chordata; class Actinopteri; order Pleuronectiformes; family Soleidae; genus Solea; species Solea senegalensis. Next base: position 9,826,393 of record NC_058033.1, read on the forward strand.
ATCAAGGATCAAATTAAAGCAACCACCACACGATGGCTGATAAACAGTACTTCCAAACATTTGGAGACCTAACATGGAGATAAGTAGATGACAGTGAATCAAGGCGGAGCTAATTCCTAATTCCTAACAGTCCCTGCCAGTTTCACTCACCAAGTGTCGCTACTTCATGATTGAGGGAAACTTTGGGCGGAAAGTTACCTGACCAAAGGAAAAGGCAGCTCACAGCGGGATAATGGTGTAGAAAGCTACTCTAAGAGATGACCCATCCATGTTCCAATACATAGACTTAATACACTTTGTTCTCTATGTTGTGAATAAATAGAGAAATCCTGCACTTTTAGCTTTTCACAGACGTTTTTGTTTTCTTCAGTTCAACAGAGAGCGTGATGTATCATTATATGATTGTCTTGCAATTTATTGATTATCACAGAACCGTTGTGTCGCGATATTATTGGAATTGTTGACCGTGTATTGCCTTCGATTCCCACCCCTTATATATATATATACATGATTTAATTGATTTTGTGCAGCCTTATTAAAAGCATAATGTGTCATAAATGACAGCGTCATTTTCTCCCCTTCTCCCTTCCTCAGGGATGAACGGTAATCCAGAAATTCCTAGTGAATCATCAGCACGCTGCTGTTTTGCTGCTTGTTTACATTGCACAACCCGAAGAAAGAAGCACTGAAACAACTGTTTCAATGTTGTGTAACTATCACTATTCAAACAGGCAGTCTCAATAACATAATGCTTAGCAATAAAATTTTCCCCAGTGGTTTAAATTTAGTTAAATTTAGTGCAACATGTTGGTTTTAACAGCAGCTGATTTCCTACGCTGTATGCAGCATTTTAGTGTGTTTTATTGTTTCTTAGAAAGCGAAAGACTAAGCTCTAACGTGACTGTTTACTGTCAACATTTTTTTAAAACGGAATGTCAAAGGTCGATCAGACTAGCTAGCCAATGGCTGGCGCGTCAGCTGACGTTAGCTCGCACGTACGTCTGTCACGAGACCCGGCGCTTCAAACTGACAGTTGTTGTGACAGTGACTACAGTACAGTATTAATAATACAGAACAGTGCAATGTTGTTGGCTGGTGTAAAGTTACTTATGCAGACTAATGTGTCAAATAAAGTCAATGGAGTGAGTGTAGCCTGTAGCTACAACTGCCTAAGCTCTCATGTCAGACTTTGGCTCAGTGTGTGTGTGTGTGTGTGTGGCGCAGGCCCGTGTAGTCGCTCACCTATCTGTCCGACAAACTCGATCTTAATGCCGTTGTGCTCCAGCCTCTTTCCCGGGTATTTGAGCGTCACGTTGACTTTTCCCGACACTGTTTCTCCGTCGTAGAAGAGGAAATATTTGTCCTTCCTGCCGTCTTCGCTTTTGTGCTCAGCCTTCTTTCTCGTTTCAGCGTCATTCAGGACTATGTCGATGTCCGCACTTTGACCGAAACCAAAGAAGCTCATGTCTGCTGCTGTCACTGCCGCTGCTGCTGTCACTGCTGCTGCTCAGGAGGAGAGACAGCTCTGTGTTAGCTGTTACTGTAGCTGTTGCCGAGCAGAGAGAAGCGGAGATGAGCACAGCTAACACAGCGTCCCACAGGCTTGTTCTTCTTCGTGGTGTCTAATGGCTGTTGACAAACAATATTTTAGCCCATTACCGCCACCAAGTGGTGTGGAGGCTGTATTGGCACTTGTCAATTTCTGCCATTTATTTTAGCTCAAGCTTTACTGTTGTGTGATGACGTTGCCTCTCCACTAGAGGGCAGAGCTGAATCACAACAGGAGACGACTCAACTGTGTCACTTGTGGAGAAGCTTTGCTCTCCTTTTTGCATCAAGGCTTTATTAATGTTTTATAAAACGTTATTCATTATTTCAGATTTCCATTTCAAGAAATACACCCTCATCCTAAACAAGTTTTTCATTCTTTTTACCCTAGATTTTAAATGTAAAATGTCAGAAAATGTTGATTTTTCTTTTTGTTATACGGAGCAAAGAACATAGAAAACATTCACATTTAAGAAGCTGAAGGGTTCATGATGCACTTGGGAAAGTGATGGATGAGTTAAAAAAGTCTGTTACAATCTTCAGTCTCGTCAGTAGATGTCAACCACTCACTGGACCTTCAATTCTTGATAGAATGGTGAACTCATAAACCTTTAAATAAAAATCTGTAGTTTCACATCCAACTCATGCAGAGAATGAAATTAATACACATCGTAATCATCAATATGATATTTTAAATTAGGTAAACATTAGTTAAATATGAGCGTAAACTGATGAATAATGAAGCCACACATTCTATGATGTAATCGGTGTGTGTGTGTGTGTGTGAGAGAGAGAGCTCATTATGTGGCTCCTCTGGGAGCAGATTCATAACTGTTGTTGTTATTAGTTCTTGTCGTCTTCTGAAAGTCAATCCTCCCCTTTGTGAGTCATTTTACGATCAAATATGACAACAGTTGAATTATTCCCCCTCAGGCATCAACCAAAATGACTCACATTTCATAGAGAAGGGAGTAAAAAAACAAAAAAACTGTCTCATGCTGGGATATCTGAGAGTCACATGGCTGAACTTTACTACTCTTTCATATTTGAAAGGATGACTTCAACAGGCACAGTCCCTCCCGCTGTCCTGACATGACTGAGACCAATTATTTTTGCCGGGGTTTTGGGGGGGGCAGCTGGAGCTGGACTTCATCACATCACACCATGATATTTCTCTACATTCCCTCTGTCGTGTACAGTTCTCTCCTCCTCGGTGTCTAATTCTCTCTCTCTCTCTCTCTCTTTGCTCTGTCTGCAAATGTTTCCAGCACAGGCCACAAAAATGTTGGAGCACATGTATCTATGATGTCTGATAAAGGCTGATGAACAAGCTGATGCTGCTGTTTCCCTGCAGAAAAGATCAGTCTGCTTCTGTTTTTATTCACATCATGACGCGCCAGGAAAGAGCAAAAGAGGAAACGGGACAGTGAGTCTGACTGCAGCAGATATAAAAAAAAAAAAACTTCTTATAAAGTTTAGTTCTATACTGATCTATACCCATGGTTCTCAAACTGTGGTAAGTGTACCTCCAGTGGTACGCTCTGTGGGTACTTGGGAGGAAAATCAGAAATACTCTTTTGCTGTATATACCATGGTATGAGATTGGAGTGTGTACAAAATTAAACATGGCCAAGTGGAAAGGGAAATTGGCTTGTAACCTGGAAAGTTGCCAGTTCGATTCCCCACCAGGTCAAAGTGCTGGGATACCCAACCCCAATTGCTCCCCGGGCGTTGCTCAGTGGCTGCCCCCTGCTCCTAATTCAAGCAAGATTTCTTCTAGAGGAGGAGTAAAATGGAGGGAAAGAATTCCCCTAAGGGATTAATAACATATAATAAAACAATAAATAACAGCAAAAAAAAAAAAGCGGGATAGAGATTAGAATTTGTATATTTTCAAAAATAGTCAACTCGGAAACTTGCAATGCAGTTTTAACAATTTTATTGTTCTATTATGTCGCTATTGTACGGTTTTACTTTTATTTTTTTGTTATTGATTTTATGTTTCATACCTTTTATGTTGATGTGCCTTTGTGTTTTTGACTTGACTTATAAATCTTATTTGATGTGATGTGATGTAGTAGGCTGCTCATAGAGGGCGGATGGGACGGTGTATTGTCACCAACAAGCTTTAACTGGACCCACGTTTATGGCTCATGGCTCCACCTGTCACTCACTCACTCACTCCCCCTGCATGCTCTCTTCCTGTAGAATCACAGGCTGTGTATGAAAGCTAAACCTTGTATGTAGACTGCAGTTTCCTGGTTATAGACTGTACAGGAGGTCACACAGGTACTGGGGCCCCAGGGCCGAGGGATTCCGAGGTGAGGCGGAGAAGGAGGAGGAGCATTTAGTAAATGATGCAGGTCTTGACTAGGAGCCAGTGAAGATGGATTATGGTGAGGGTGATGCAGTCAGACACTTGGAGATCAGCCAATCCTGGAGTATGATGCTTACTGGACAGAAATCTGACCAACTTTTCAGCAAGTTTACATCCAAACCCGTTTCCTCGTCATCAATAAAACAAGTCTCTGGAGGAGCTAGCTTTCTTGGAAACAGGAAGTGGAGTAACCTTTTCGTTTAATGAGGACTTAAGATTCCTTAAATGTCATTTCATCTATGTACAGTACATCTATCTATGTAACAAAATACAGCACACACATCCTCATTAATACAGAATCCTCACATTTAATCCAGTGTGTGGTGCAGAGAAACTGAACAAAAAATGACCTCAGATCTGCATTTTTTTTCATCTCATTGGCCTAAAAGCTCGTATAACTCCAAACACATGTCATATAATCCATAACTGAACCGCTTTAATGAGAAAGTCTGTAAAAAAAAGTTTGTGTGTAAAAAATAAAGTGAATTGAAGTGATTCATCAGACTCAAAGGCCTAAATCACCTCTTTTTTTAATGTGCTTTTTCTAACCCGTGTTGAGCCAAAGGTGAAGCGAGCTTGACTTGATTTTTCTGACTAAAAGAAAATGATCCGCTGGCTCCACCGCAAACGGCAATATATCATCATCCCTGCTGAGCTCATGGACTATAAAGCTCCTTATCCAGGAACACGCGCTGCCAGTTGGCACCGCGGCCAGAAAAGAACAAGAAAGTTGTTTTCAGTGGGGCAGGAAATGGGCTTCTGACTAAGATAAGAGCCGCGGATCGACAAAGACGCCCTCAGTGGGACGTCACATGGACCTTCACAGTGTGGACACTGTGCGACTGACACATGATCCACACAAAGGGAAAAAACAAACACACACACACGTCTCCAGTAACATAGGAAGTGAGTTTATTAATCACAAATTGAGTAATTAAAATAAAAAAAAACAAAAGAAAAGAAAAGAAAAACAACAAGCCGTAAAGAAACATTCTACTTCACAGAGTGCCGTTCAGAATAATCACCTTTTTTGTTTACAGGATGAGCGGCGAGCGCTGACGTAGAGGCCAACGTGCCCTTTAACACCAGCGCACAGTGTGACGCAAATATTAGAATCACTATCAGCATCCAGCCATAACTGAACGATCATTATAAATGGAAAGGCTTTATTTTCCACCACCCTCCTTTCCTTTTTTAAGCCTAATATTTTAGTACCATATTTATATCTTTACCAAAAATAATTCACACTATATTATTAGGCACTAATATATTTCTATATCTACTGGTTTAGAACATGTCTGCGCCTTCAAATCTATGGAAAAAAAACAACAACAACACTATGTACAAATTTGCAGATATGTAAAGAAGCAAAAAGTGGAGATTTGTGGTGACATCATTCCTCTCAGAGAGCACGGTCAAACTACTGCTGCTGCTTTAAAAGCACTTAAGAAGGAATAAAGGTCACATGAACCTGTCATTAACTGGGTTTATTTGTTTAATGGTACTTTTTTTCATCTCTTGGTTGATTGAACATGTTAAGGAGAATGAAAAAAATAGAAGGATGAGCTACTATGTGCAAACGTCGGGCTGATCGTCTCTACCACGACTGATACTCGGTTTACATTTTACCATAACGCTTACACCAGCTGCTTAAAAACAAAAAGGCAGTAAAAGACGTAAAAAATATGACAAACAAAGGGTCAAATTACCACTGAGTGTCTAGTTTGTCCCAAGTTTTGGAGAAAAATATAGCGAAATAACAATATTTCCGATGGTCTTTTCACCAAATTTCATAATAAAATCATGTCATGATAAATAGTGCTTAAATTTGAGTTTGAGAACTCTGCTATAAACGGTTTCTCCGTGTTAATGTGCAGAATCTGTAGGTACGAATCTGATCCTTAGCCACGAACCATAATAGTTAAAAGTCATGTTTTAGTTAATTCAATTGTTTCAATAAGAATTTGAGAGCCGTCTGGAATAATAAAATCTGGTTGTAGATTACAGCTGGTGGCTTTGTTGTTACGAATGATGATAAAAATGTTACGTTTTTTCAGTATTACAAATGGTAAGAGTTTCATATCGCCTCCAATAGCATTTGTTTTGGGTTGTTTTACATGTTCACCACTTAATAATCTTGAAAGAGAGAAAGAGAAAAAGAATAATCTATGTACAATCAGAAACACTGTTAACCCTCCAGACCCCAGATATGTGTGTCCTTTTAGTTCCAACTAAAAGGACAAACATGTTTGTTATACCAGCTCTGCTCTAATTAAGCATGAGTTAGACAAATGAGGCATCAGAAAATAATTCATAAAGGATTCAGGTCAGAGGAGAGAGAGAGAGAGAGAGAGAGTCTCCTCTGTGTGTCTCCTGCTGTGGTTGGCACCTTAAATTATAGTTTTTAAATAATCCCGGCGCTGATGACATGTCACAGTGAGAAGCCGTTCACACGCAGCGTCTAAAAAAAATCCTTGAAAAATGATGCGTGTAAGGAGACAGAAATATTTTTAAGCAAAGCATCCAAAACATGGGAGCTGCTTAGGTGACTGGAGTTGCTGTTGCAGTTGTTTTTCTCTCTCACTCCAGCTTTGTTGTTTGCACATAATATGGAGGAAAAAGAGTGAAAAACAACTGGGTGCATCCTTTGGAGTTAACTACTTCTTTGGGTCGAGTATTAAAAGACTTGCTCTCGTTTGTGCCTCCATGTGAACGGTCCATACCACGATAAACACACTAACAGCTCTTGGATTTTCATCTCTGCAGTTGTTTTGTTTCAGAACAAAAAAAAGAGCATGGGTTACTTTCATTAGACTGAGTGTTAACAGCACTTTTGATAAAAAACTCATAAATATAATAAATAAAAAGTGAAGATCAGGGAGCAAATGTGGGTAATTCATTGCGCTTCCAAACATCTCTTTTTTTAAAAAAAGTAAAACTGAGCCAGCAGTGTTTCCAAACGCTTCCAATTTAGTGGGATTAAAATGTCCGGGTTAGTGTTGACCGCAGTAGATGTGAGTAGTTTGGTTGTAGCTCCACTGTTTGTTTGTTTGTTCTAGATCTGGAAGGTTAACTCGCAAACCCTGTATTATTATAATTATTGTTATTATTATCTTTTAATCATTATTATTATTATTATTATTATAGTTGAAATACTGAACATAATGTGTGACAGCAAAACTATGTATCTCGGACAGCAAGATCAATATATACAAGACCGACAACAAGCATAGAAGGACACTTAAAATGAAGAAGACGCAGCACTGATTGTGGACAGTGTTTCACAGCATTTGACTGGCACTCTCCAAAACCTCTTACTATCTACAAACACCCACATGGAAGCTACACTACCCGACCCCCTCGCCCGGTTGAGACATTACATAATAAGACTGCCGATCACGTCATGATATGCTAACACAAGTCTTTTTTTTTTTCCTTTCTTTTTGTTCAGACTGCAAACGTGTAAATGCTGAACGCAAAGTGGTTAAAGTACGACACTTTTTTCTCTTTTTTTTTTCTTCAATCCACAATCAAATAATAATAATAATAATAATCATAAAAAAAAGAAGAACACATGTTAGTATTTTACAAATATTTAAAAAAGTAAACCTTTATCTATAGGCATTTTAAAATATATTCCATCAAAAATAGTCTGACAAATTTCAACAGTAGAAAAAGAAACGTTATACAAATGACAAAGAGTTTTTGAAGCGAAAAGTTTTACAGTAGAAACACGTCATGGATAGAGTGACTTTAGAGGAGAGAGCGAGAGAGAGAGAGAGAGAGAGAGAGAGAGAGATATGCCTCTTTGTCCTCCGCTTACATCGGTGTTGAAAAACCATGCAGTTACTGTCTAGAGCTCCATAATGTAGCAAAACAATTCAGCTGGTGGTGATGAGAGTTGACAAACTCAACCCAGTCCCTATGCGTGCAATAGCTGTACATGTTGTTCTGTGAGGTCTTGTCACCTTTGGCAAACTCGAGTTGTTGGGCTTCGGTTGCGCTGCGCGCTGAGAGCATGGGCTGTTGGCGGCTCCGTGGTCAGACAGTGTGGAGCGTGCTCCCACGTGTCCCGTCTCTCGCTCAGCACAGTGCCCCCCCTCTGCGTCCTCTCCCACCTCAGATCACAAATGACGACTTGTGTCGGAAATCCCCCTGCGGAGAAGCAGCAGAGCCACACAGAGGACGACCGTTAAAAACTCGATGCGTGACAGCAGGAGTGTTCGACAGTCATCCAGATAAAAAAGTTTCGCGCACCATTTCCTGTACTTTAGCAGAGATTTTGATCTCTGTCTGCAGAGTGGGAATCAGGAATAGAACAAATTGCGCACATGAGTCACACTGTTGGCTCCTGTGCTCCTGAATATTATCATCTTTTCATTAAAATCTGCAACGTGCCGCCGATTAGTCGACAAAAGGCCTCAAATGACAGCCCTTTGGTAGCCCTAATTGTTACCATGGCTACTGCTTGTTTCTCTTGTTTACAGACAGTCAGTGTAAATTACTGTTAATATACACATTGGTAAGAGATAAAATATATATGGTGCTATATACAGTACGCAGGGAGGGAAAGCAGCAGCTGCACAAACCCTAACCCCGAATATAATATAATATAATATAATATAATATAATATAATATAATATAATATAATATAATATAATATAATACAATACAATACAATACAATCATAATTTTTATACTTTTTCACTGCTGACACAAAGATTTCCCAGATTTCACACCGAGCTGGACTGTTCTAAGTCATTTTTTAAAAACAAACTTTAAATAAGTGTATCAGTTACAAATTGATCCAATTCTAAGTGCCGTCTACAAACCTCGTCTTCCGTCCTGACGTAGTCCACTCCATCTCCTCTGGCTGGAACTTTGTAACTGAAGGAACACGGAGCACATTACGGTTTGATGGATGACAGGGCTGAGGCAGTGCAGCCACATTGATTTGTTTAATCATTTTAAAATAGGACGATGTGTGGACGTCTTACTTGTTTCCTGTCTGTTTTTGACTGGAGAAGTAGCCTTTCTTGTACGCACAGCAGATGCCTACTGTTATACACAGGAGCACGACAACCACCACCAGCACTCCCAGCAAAATCCCCACCAAGTCCAGATCAACTGTGGGAGGACAGGTCACAGGACAGGTCACAGGCCAGGTTTAAAGACTCACACACTATCACTTTCATATTCATTTTAGCCCCATGTGTGCATCACTGACATACTTACACACTTCCATTTTCTGGGGTAGACACTCAGCTTGTCCCGCGTCGTTCCTCGCTCGACAAAAGTACTCTCCTGCATCTTCTTTCCTGACCGCAGTGAACTTCTGCATGGGAGGTATCGAAATCGAGCAATTATTCAATCAATTCGTTCATTAAGTTTCAGTGTTGGTTTTGTTGGCATTGTCATCACCTTCACTGGTAATGTCACCGTCAGTGATTTGTTTATTTGGGCCCATGATTCATTGTTTCAATTGAATTGTTGCTAGGAGCAAATAAAGGAAGAAAAATACAGAATCTGTCACTGTTTATATAAATTGTATTTAAAGTAATTGCACAAAAGACAAGAGGCTAAATACTGGCGCAGTCAGCACGGAGAGGAAACCTTTTACAGAATTAGACGTAGTACAGTGAACACATGAGTGCAGAATGAGATGTAAATATCACACTTTTCACAGTAAATGAAGCCTGAGGCAGCGCTGTGTCCATCTTTGAGGGAACATGCCAGAGATGCTCACGGTGCTCTGTTACGTTTTAGCCTTTTTAAAAACGACATAAAACTGCGGGGAGTCCGTGCCTCTGTCTCTCTCTGTGTGTGTGCAATCACTTTCAAACTCACTGCTGCTCACCATGTGCTATCACACGTGCACTTTCTGTCATGTTATGAAATAACAGAAGCAATAATTTAAGTCATTAGTTTTGCATAGAAATCAGCTATTCTGGACATTTTTGCCAGAGTTGAAAGACGGGAGTTATAATTGATCATGTACTTCGACAGCAGCAAGGAATGAATGATAAATTAATTAATTAAAACATCAGTCAAAAAACTTTAATTGAAAGTTATGCTACATATTTTCCCTTCCTTCAAGCCCCAAGTGTATGTACAACAAATAATTAAGTTATGGTAATGGAAATTGTAGTATTTATTTATTTATTTATTTTTTATTATAGTATTATCTACTATTTAGGGGAAATACTTTTTTTAATTTGCAGGAATAATACATTGCAGAATAATGCAAAATTTAAGGGGGGTGGAGTGGCTCAGTGGTTAAGACCGGTACCCTATGTGCGAAAAACATCATGGTCGCAATGGTCGCAAGTTCGATTCCACCCCTCGCTGATTGTACTCAATTCCATTGTAAGTCGCTTTGGATAAAAGCGTCTGCTAAATGACATGTAATGTAAAGACTCATGTTTCGCAGTTTCTGAAAAATCCCACATTGAAAATGTATCTAATTAAATAATACAAGTCAATTAAAAACACAAGTAATTATAGAATGGCACTTATTCCACTCTTTGCACCAGTTGTTGATTATTTTAAAAATAAAGAGTCAAAAAAAGAGATAAGCCCAGTATAAAAAAACCCCGTCCTTGTCCATTTACGGTACAACAGTGTCACATAAAGAACATCCGTGGAGTTTTTCTGTGACGTGTCACCTTCTCAGAGGCCAGCACCAAGGTTGACAGGAGAGTGAAGCAGGCACGGGGAAGCGAGTGAGAATTGAGGAATGTGCAAACGAGGACAGCAGATTCCCCTCGTGGCTCGAGTGCGCTCACACCATCAACTGTCTCCCCAAAATATCCGCCCCCACCCCTGGGCGTCAGGCCACCGACCCCGCTGCCCCGCCCTTGCCGCTCATGTGCCCTTGTCCCAAAGACATGCGCGGCACATAACTCACCAGAGTTCCCTTTTCCGCGTTGAGAATGTACGAGGAGTTGAAGAACTTCAGGCTGCTCTTTGGGTCGTCGGGAATCTCCTCCTTGTTCTTGAACCACTGGTACTGAGAGTCGGGGAAACCCTCCTCCTCCACGCAGCTCAGCTCAGCCGGTTTCCCAAACGGCACCGATTTGGGGACAAAGCATTTCGGCACCACGGGCTTCACTGCAGTAACACAGAACACATGATCATGGTCACACACATGGCTTCACAGCTGAGATAAGTCTTTGTATTTGCTGAGCATCACAAAGATAAAAAACAACAGATAGTATTGTCTCATGATGCGACTGCGACCCGCTGTAAGACCTACATGAAACAATGTCGTCCTCGTGGCTTTACGGTTCACTGGAACCACTGACCGCAATGACACGACCAGATGGGTACACGATTTTCGCCCTGTGCCAAAAAACGCCACCAAAACACGCGCTCGCTTTCTTTAGAACTGCAATTCATAGTAGATGCAGTTTCAGAGGTTTCCTCTTATAGCCCAGAACACGCCTTTGCAGCTGGGCAGGTCTGGTCATAACGCATCCTAGTGTGTATGCCAAGGGGCTGGTGCGACCTGCAGCACAGTCTCATCTTACAGCATCCAAAGTGTCAGGGCACAATAATAGCTTGTTTCCTGCTTGAGCCTTTATATTTCGATGCATCCGTCTCACATGTTTGACTTGACATGTAACATGTAACACACACCAGTTAATTCCTAATCCCAACCTTAAAGACCCTGTAAAGCGAATACAGCGTTTCTTCTCCTCACACATTCTATTAGAGCTGCAACTAACGATTATTTTCATAAATCGATGAATCTGTCGATTATTTTCTCGATTAATCGTTTGGTCCATAAAATTTAACGACAATTCAAATGTAGGTAACATATACAAGAACACACAAACACATAAATTCATCAATGATGCTGGTAAGTTGACGTACCTCTTACAACGAGATCGATCACAATCTCATCAAATGACTTCTGGTCATTAACAGCAGTGACCTCGCAGCGGTACTTCGCGGTGTCAGATCTCGTGGCGTTGAGTATCAGTAGCGAGGCGGGTTCTCTGAATATCGCTCGGTTCTCGAGATCGCCTGTCGACAGGAACACATCGTCAACAACATCACAAATAAAAGGTACAAACTGTAAAATAATTAAATTAATTAGTATTTGTACACATTAAAAGTTGTCCAACAGATCTTAATCTTCAATACAGGTGCATGTTATACATGTACATGAATTATATACGTTGCTCTGGACTCTTTTATAAAGACAATTACTTAAATGCTGAACTGCGTTGTGGGTCTGTTGCTGAGGTTGAGAAATGTCTAACTTTCCAAGAGTCAGCTTGACTATAAGCCGATGAAATCACACTTTGTAAATATTCTAGAACAGGCACTCAAATCAAATCACATTTTTAAGTCTAGTTCAAACACTACACAACCCTGAGCTCTGGAACAAGGAACTATAAAAATATGACAAAAGAATAGATGGTTTTCTTTTACATACTTTTGATGGCATATTTTTTAACCCTTTAAGAACCAGTGTATCGCAGACCACACTCTTGCGCAAGCACACTTTGCATTAGTGTAATTAAGCGATGGTTTGTGCTATTGGAAAAATTCCAACGGTTTCTGTTTTTGGACATTGAGTCAAAAACAACTGAAACAAATGTTATTTTAAATATGTTTTTTACTGTTAAAATTTCAAATTTAACGCGCAACTTCTGGTGTTCATGTACAACCTTTTGTTTTTCTTCATTATAATTGTTAATACATTACTTTAACATGCAGTAAATTGTAAATAACTGCCAGATATTGAAGGTTATTCTAGAAAATGGGCAAAAGGCACAGGACATTTTCTGGCCCTTCTATGGTTAAAATAAGCAAAAAAAAACAAACATTAGGCTAGGTGTTAAAGAGTTGAATATGCTTCCTTTGTGTTAATTCTACATAATAGCAGAAAAGAAGCAATTATGACGATTAATCATATCAACTCTTCAATCAATTAAGATCAATATCAACTCTTCAATTAACATGAAAAAATATGCAAAAATACCAAACAAACTGTGACTTAATACCCTACCTATGATTTTGTTGTCAAAGAACACATAACTTGGTCCACCGACTGTAATCTTCTTCCATTCCACTCTGGGCCTCACTGTAGAGATGGACTCAATCACACACGATAACTCGATTTCTGTGGGGCAGAGAAGAGGGTGAATACTATTAATTCAAGGCTGACGTGAAAGACATTTTTTATCAGGGTTTATTTTTTAATTGTTCATTGGCTCTTACTGTCAAACTCATTGGTCCACGGTGAGGCATTGTCTGTCTTTAGCTCCACCGCTAACACAGTGAGGACACCTGGAAAACAAGAGGAGAAGACGCCACATAGCATATGAGCATATCTGCACAGCATGAATTTTCATGATACCGTGATGATCTCATGTTGAATGCTGAATACAAGTGCCGTGTCTTTTTAAAAATATTCTTCTTCTTGCAGATTTGTAACCCTTTCACCTTTAACCATCTTCAATTTCACAGTCACATTTTACTCGAATGGAAATGTTAATCTCAAATCAAGCGTGATGTCATGTGATGATCTGGAGCTTTGTTCTTTCGGTGTCCAAATTTAGTCGTGTTGGTCAAAGCATTATATGTGTATGAATGTATGTAATGAGGGTGGGGGGGGGGTGCTCGCACACTGGATAATTGTGCAGGGAGGCATGTGCCCTTTTCAGGGCAAGTCACAAGTCAGTATTTCAACTGCCTGCCGAGCGAGCCCCTCCTCTCTCTCTCTCTCCCTCTCTCTTTGGGCCTGATGGTGTTGCCCAAGTGGGACAAATGGTGCAAATGCACCCTTGACAGATCTGTGTTGGTATGTGGTGGAGGGATAGGGCCTTGAGAGGCGGCGCTGCTGAATCATCGTGACAGCCTACGGTCGCGCAAAATTAATCCCCACAAAGTCACTTTCACATGAATGTTCACTAAAGAACAGACTCATCAACACGTCCACAGACGTGACATGTGTGTCTACATTAAATAAATGAATGAATGAATTGAAATCAGCCTGATGCCCTATCCATGTGATTCTGAACCTGCTTCCAGAATGATACACACTGTGTGTTCAGTCAGGTGTGCTCTGAGACTAATTACTAGCACCGCTGGGGCCCTCGTTTAAAGAAAGAGGGATAACCTGACCTCCACTGAGTGTCATGTGGATCCACAGCAGTGTCTATGGTCACCTACCAAAGCAGACGGGGTAAGCTGATTAGGACAGAGTCTTTCTGGAGATCATGACAAGACGACAGCTTGTTTTTAGCCACCACTGACAGTAATAACACTGCGCGAACTGGGTCACAATTACATTTGACATCAAGAGACCTCCCCTCAGGAAGCGTTGTCGAAAGTTTAGTCTTCACAGTGACTTTTTCTGTGCTCCGAGTCCATACTTGGACTGCACTTGGCTCTTGTTATTGTAATTACACAGGTATGAAAATAGAAAGTAAATTTGCAGAGCCGTTTTTCATTTGATCATGAAAGCAGAGATGTATCAGACGCCCACCCTTGGTTGCTGATAAATAAAATGGATGATCATCTCTCTTCCATCTTCATGTGCAGCATTAGAAAAAGTCCAAACCAGCTCCAGGCTGTTGCGCTTTATCTGACGCTGGCTTCATACAGGAATAAATAAATAAATGAAAGGCCGATTTCATTCAAACAACTTGCAGTAGAGTACAACAGCTGATGACAATAATTAAAGGTTAAATTTACATAATATTTGATTTAGCTTTGCGGCTCCAAATGTGATTTGAAAACTGAGATCTGTGCCAAAGATGCAGAGACAACAGAGTCAGGTCCCAAGATAATAAAGTCTAGTTTTACAGCACCACACGAGAAAAGTGTTTTCTATCTGACTGAGAACTTTACCAAAGCCTTGCACAGAGAGTAAGGAGCAGAATGTGCACTTCTTGATTCAGAGAGATGACAGTGAAAGAGACGCCAATCCAATTCAGTCACAGCTTGTCACCTACGCTGCACACAAGCACTCTCGCAGAATGAAAAGGCTGTGCGCTTTCAACTTCCAGTGTTTCTGAGCTCCTCTTCTTCTACTACTGTTGCAACACCGATGTCAGCCATCTTCAAATGAAAAATGCACAACTGAGTCATCTCTGCACGCTGAGAGGTTAACGACGACAGAGTCCATGGACAATCCTGTCAGTTAACTTAATTCATACATGCTATATTTACTGTTTCTGACAAAAGCTTGTGTATGCCAGGCATGCCACTGCTTACTTGTGGGTTTAAATTTCAGATGCACTGCATGTACTGTGTAACTTAATACCATATCTAACTAGGCCAAGTATGCCAAGAGTCCAAAATATCAGAATATGTTCTTCTGAAATAGAATCATAAGTTGACAATAAATTATTCCAGGTGATTAATTTAGTCCCATGACTTTTTCATTAAATGCAACACTCAGTTTCATCATAATTGCAAAGAAGTAATAGCGGTTACCACCCAACACCCCCGCATCCCTGTGCTCCTCCTTAATTCGGAGGTATTAGACCAGATTAGGTGACTAAGTGAGCTTGACGTCGAGATAAAAAGCTTGAGGTCTGTCATGGAAACAGCTGTCCAGGAAAAGACATGAAACCCCCACTCAAAAGGAGTGTACATGGAGATCCGTCTATAATTTTATCTTCAGTATGAAACAGGAACAGTAGACCATAATAACGACGAATGATCGCTTGATACCACTTTTCATAACTGTAGACAAATCACAGACGCATAAACTTGTGGGATAAATATTCTAATCCTTTTAACCCTTTAGTGTATCGCAGATGACACGTTTGCACTTTGCATTACATCATCTTTGCATTTTGGCTAAGCCTCAAACAAATGTGATTTTAAATATGTTTAAAATGTTTTAAATTTCAAATTCAACACACAAAATCTGGTGTTCATGCACAACGACAGTGTCTTTATAAATAAAACCTTTTGTTTTTCTTCAAAACAATATTTTAACATGCAGTAAATTGGCAGATATTTAAAGTCATTGGGTTACAGAAGAAATAAATAACCCACAACATGTCTCAGTTAAGCTGCTGCTGCGTCTATTTTTTAATTAAATAAAAAAATGATATATTTTAGCTTAATATTAATCCACAAAGCTGCGCCGCTCTTACTTACATTTCGTCAGCTGTGCTAAGTGAATTACTTAATTGATAGTTAGGGTTTAAGGACTGTATTGGATTTGACTTATTTTCTTTTTCTGATCTCTGATCCAGTAAATTCTCTCAATCTATGTCATTAAGGTATGGCGGCCCTGATATTTGCTCCAACCTACTGCTCATCATAAGTGAACTAACTCCCGATTTTCGCTGCACAGCAGGAGATGGCAGCCCACACAAAACACACCCAGCACTATCTATCTTCATCCCACTCTTTCTTAACTGGATAAAGTGAAATGATTGATCTCACATTTAGTATCACAACAATAACTAGTACCGCAAGCGGTAATCAACGGGTTCGAGCTTGACGGCTCGCGGGTCTCCCTGCGCCCACCTCGTCGTGCGAGTCGTCTAGCTCATCTTCCGTTCATTCACCGCTTGCGGCAGTAGTAATTTTCAGCTTAGACTATTTTCAGCGTCCATGTGCTAAGTTAGATGGCACTTCCTGTTTAAAATGGCCGACTTCCTGTTTGGTGAAAGGTGTGTCCGTAAACGTGTTCAGGGACGTTCCTTTGACTCACATTTCAAGTTTTGTGAAGATTGGAAAATGTTAGACTTGACTTCCTGTTTCGGGAGTTCTACTTCCTGTAGGGAGGTTATCCTTTACAGCACATATGTCAGAATCAAGGCCCGTGAATGAGTTATGTCTGGCTAGCGGGATGATTTTTAATTACTATTAAAACCGGCTTGCACTATTATGTGCCCTCAGCACCATAATACTACAAATCCCAAGATGCACTGCGAGTGCGATCCCGTGTCATCATTCATGAACAGCATCACAGTCACAGTGGAGGACTAAACATTGCTGTCATTTTTCATCTCCCTCTCCCCCAAATAGACAAATAGAAAAGTAGACGGTGAAAACAGGGTTTTCAAGACAGGTGGGAGGCAGAATAATGTTCACCGAAGTAAAAGGAAAGCCTGTGTGTCTTGTGTGTGGAGACAGTGTGTCGTTATGAAAGAATATAACTTAAGAAGGCACTATGAAACATGCAACTGTTTTGCACTTTTCAAGTTTGCACTAACTTCTAATTTTATTATAAAAGACAGACATTGGTGAGGATCAGAGCAGCACACTGATTTGTTTTGTAACATGCTGTTTCATTTTTGCATTTATCTTGCCATTGAGCTTTGAAGGAAAATAACATTTTGCTGTTTACCTGTTAAAAAGAAGAAGAAGGAAAAACGTTTTCAATTTGTTACTGAAAGAGCCTTGAGAAAATATTGCAACTGATTTAATTTAATTTAATTTAATTTAATTTAATTTAATTTAATTTTATTTTATTTTATTTTATTTTATTTTATTTTATTTTATTTTATTTTATTTAATTTAATTTAATTTAATGATTGAGTGCAATATAGGCTGTGGTATTGGTATTGGTTCAATATGTGCAGTAATTGCAAGTTTTAATAAATATTTAACCCTCCACCTGTACCATTTTTTTTATTTTGGCCCCCGTGTATTTGACTTTGGCATTACTGCTTTACAGACATGTTCCGGACGGGTCTGAGGTCTCACGTATCAAGTTTCAAGTGGATACAACAATCCCAATTAGAGCAGCATGAGAAACTGTAAATGTTAGATTTGATAGATTTGTAGGCAAATGCCTCCATCATGTGGCGAGCAATGGTTACTGCATGAACAAACCACTCAGTTGAGGGAATCCTTTGCATTTTTGCCAGGCAACACCGTTGAACGATTTGTTATCATATTCAGCAAGCATCATCTACCATGTGTTTTACATGTTTTCATTCATTTTGAGTATGATACAATGAAATTTGTTAAAGTTATAAGGGAAATTGTGAAATTGTATTTTCTGTTACCACCAGAAGGCGCTGTTTTCAAAATGTACAGTTTTTGCATGAGCATCTTCAGCAATATCCCATCATCGATCGTCACGAGTTTGGTTAAGATCTGACCTTCCATCGCAAAGTTATAAGAGTTTGTTGTTGTAGCGAAATACCAGACGTCATATTGTCTGCCGTCAACGGGGGCACTGTTTTTGAAAGTGAATATTTTCATATAGTCATCTTCAGGGATTGACTATCATCAATCCTAGCAAGTTTGGTTCAGATTGGAATAGTATTCGCAAAGTGGTAGCAGTTTGTTTTTTGTCGCAAATATCTGACTTTGCAGTGTTGTCATGGCAACACTGTTGAACAATTTGTTATCATATTAGGCACGCATCATCTACCATGTGTTTTGAATGTTTTCCCAAATTTTGAGTTTGATACAAGGAAATTTGTTAAAGTTATAAGGGAAATTGTGAACTTGTACTTTCTGTTACCACCAGGTGGCGCTGTTTCCAAAATTTACAGTTTTTGCATAGGCATCTTCAGCAAAAGCCCATCATCGATCATCACAAGTTTGGTTAAGATCTGACCTTCAATCGCAAAGTTATAAGAGTTTGTTGTGTGTTGCGAAATACCAGACTTCCTAGTGTTTGCCACCACCAGGAGGCGATGTTTTCAAAATTTACAGTTTTTGCATAGACATCTTTAGCAAGGGCCCATCATCGATTGTCACTTGTTTGGTTAATATCTGACCTTCCATGGCAAAGTTATGAGAGATTGTTGTGTGTTGCGAGGAATTGTGATTTTCGCCAACTTTCCTGACCTTCTTCTTGTTCGCCGTGATACTTAATGAAAAGATTTTGATACCTTTGGATCCTCAACTTGTTCACAGTGACCTCACAAAGTTTCAAGGTGATCCCATGAAAGCTCTATGACAAGTGCGTTCACATACCATTGGTGCGAAATGGCCAAAATCTGCAAAAAATGTACTTTCAATCCAAGATGGCGGCTTTCCCGTTCGTTTTAGAGCATAGGCTGCTTTGAATTTTTTGACCGTCCTGACCTAAGGAACGCGTGAGTACCAAGTTTAGTGCATGTACATTAAACGTGCTCCTCAGGAGGACAAGTTTTACGGGTTGTAAGAGTTTCGCCTTTTGTTGTGAAAAATATGAATGAACGCCAACTTTGGCGCCCCCTATCTCAAAACCATGTGACATTTTAAAAAACTTTTAATAACTTTAGATCCTCAACTTATTCACAGTGACCTCACCCAGTTTGAAGGTGATCCCTTTAAAGCTCTATGACAAGTGCGTTCACATACCATTGGTGCGAAATGGCCAAAATCTGCAAAAAATGTACTTTCAATCCAAAATGGCGGCTTTCCTGTTCGTTTTAGAGGTTCGGCTACGCTGACTTTTTTGACCGTCTGGACCTAACGAACGCGTGAGTACCAAGTTTCGTGCATGTACATTCAACGTGCTCCTCAGGAGGACAAGTTTTAGGGGTTATAAGAGTTTTTCCTTTTGTTGTGAAAAATATGAATGAACACCAACTTTGGCGCCCCCTATCTCGTACACCGAGCGACATTTTAAAAAGCTTTCAGGAACTTATGCTTGGCAACTTGTTCACAGTGACCTCACCAATTTTCAAGGTGATCGCACAAAAACTCTAGGACAAGTTCATTCAAATATCAGGTGTCATAGTGTCTGCTGTCACAAGGGGGCGCTGTTTTTGAAAGTGAATATTTTCATATAGGTGTCTTCAGGGCCGGACTATCATCAATCCTAGCAAGTTTGGTTCAGATTGGACTCAGATTCGCAAAGTTGTAGCAGGTTGTTTTTTTGTCACAAATATCTGACTTTGCAGTGTTGCTATGGCAACACCGTTGAACCATTTGTTATCATAATAAGCACGCATCATCTTTCATGTGTTTTAAATGTTGTCACAAATTTTGAGTTTGATACGATTAACTATGTAAAAGTTATTACCGAAATTGTGTATTTGTTGTATTTTCTGTTACCACAAGGAGGCGCTGTGCTAAAAATTTACAGTTTTTCCATAGACTTCTTCAGCAATGGTCCATCATCAACCCTAGGTAATTTGGTTGGGAAGTGACCTTCTATCGCAAAGTTATAAGAGTTTTGTTGCCTGTGGTGAAAAATAAAAATTTTCACCAACTTTGCCGGCCCCTTTCTCGTACACCATGATACTTATTAAAAAGTTTTTAGCAACTTTAGATCCTCAACTTGTCCAAAGTGACCTCACCAAGTTTGAACGTGATCCCATGTAAGCTCTAGGACAAGTTCGGTCAAATACCGATGGTGCGATATGGCCAAAATCGGCAAAAAATGAATTTTCAATCCAAGATGGCGGCTTTCCTGTTCGTTTTAGAGCATAGGCTACGCTGACTTTTTTGACCATCCCGACCTAAAGAACGCGTGTACCAAGTTTCGTGCATGTACATTAAACGTGCTCCTCAGGCCCACAAGTTTTAGGGGGTGGAGCAGTTATTTGCCCCGCCCACTTTCATTTTTTAACGCACATTCCCCGAAACAGTAATAAACGTAAATTTACACCAGGTCTGATGCGCTTGCAAAAATTGGTGAGTTTTGGGGCATGTTCAGGTTCTCTAAAACGCGATTTACTTTGGTGAAGAGGAAGAAGAAGAAGAAGAAGAAGAAGAACAAGCGGTAATTGACGGGTTCGAGCTTGACGGCTCGCGAGTCCCCGTGCGTCCACGTCGCCGCGCGAGTCCTCTTCCTCATCTTCCGTTCATTCACCGCTTGTGGTACTGGTTATTTTCAGCTGCATCCCCGCGCAATGTCAGGCGTGTCCTTTTAAAATGGCCGTCTTCCTGTTGGGTGAAAGGCGTGTCCGTAAACGTGTTTAGGGAAGGTACCTTGACTTACATAACAAGTTTCGTGTGGTCTGAGGTCTAACAGTGTGATTTCGTCTATAAGTTGTTATTTTTGTGAAAAACAACTGATGGTATCAGAATTGAAGCTGAATTTTAGAAATAACTAGTTATTTTTGTGATAGAACATCTGATGGTATAAGAATTTAGGGTGCATTTTCTCTTTTTTCCCTCTGTTACTTTTTCGCTCTTCCCATTTTCCCTGTTTTTTTTTTCCTTGGCCCCCCTTGCAGTACCTTTTGCCCCATCTTTCCCTTTCAGAGCAGCATGAGAAACTGTAAATGTTAGATTTGATAGATTTGTAGGCAAATGCCTCCATCATGTGGCGAACAAAGGTTACTGCACTGACGAACCACTCAGTAGAAAGGATCCTGTGCAGTGTTCTTATGTCAACACCGTTGAACGATTTGTTATCATATTCAGCAAGCATCATCTACCATGTGTTTTACATGTTTTCATTCATTTTGAGTATGATGCAATGAAATTTGTTAAAGTTATAAGGGAAATTGTGAACTTGTATTTTATGTTACCACCAGAAGGCGCTGTTTTCAAAATGTACAGTTTTTGCACAAGCATCTTCAGCAAGATCCCATCATCGATCGTCACGAGTTTGGTTAAGATCTGACCTTCCATTGCAAAGTTATAAGAGTTTGTTGTTGTAGCGAAATACCAGACGTCATATTGTCTACCGTCAACAGGGGGCACTGTTTTTGAAAGTGAATATTTTCATACAGGCATCTTCAGGGATTGACTATCATCAATCCTAGCAAGTTTGGTTCGGATTGGAATAGCATTCGCAAAGTGGTAGCAGTTTGTTTTTTGTCGCAAATATCTGACTTTGCAGTGTTGTCATTGCAACACTGTTGAACAATTAGTTATCATATTAGGCACGCATCATCTACCATGTGTTTTGAATGTTTTCCCAAATTTTGAGTTTGATACAAGGAAATTTGTTAAAGTTATAAGGGAAATTGTGAACTTGTACTTTCTGTTACCACCAGGTGGCGCTGTTTCCAAAATTTACAGTTTTTGCATAGGCATCTTTAGCAAAAGCCTATCATTGATCATCACAAGTTTGGTTAAGATCTGACCTTCAATCGCAAAGTTATAAGAGTTTGTTGTGTGTTGCGAAATACCAGACTTCCTAGTGTTTGCCACCACCAGGAGGCGATGTTTTCAAAATTTACAGTTTTTGCATAGACATCTTTAGCAAGGGCCCATCATCGATTGTCACTTGTTTGGTTAATATCGGACCTTCTATTGCAAAGTTATAAGAGTTTTGTTGCCTGTGGCGAAAATCTTAAATTTTCACCAACTTTGACGCCCCCTTTCTCGTACGCCATGATACTTATTAAAAAGTTTTCAGGAACTTTAGATCCTCAACTTGTCCACAGTGACCTCAGCAAGTTTGAAGGTGATCCCATGAAAGCTCTATGACAAGTGCGTTCACATACCATTGGTGCGAAATGGCCAAAATCTGCAAAAAATGTACTTTCAATCCAAGATGGCGGCTATCCTGTTCGTTTTAGAGCTTCGGCTACGCTGACTTTTTTGACCGTCTGGACCTAAGGAACGCGTGAGTACCAAGTTTTGTGCATGTACATTCAACGTGCTCCTCAGGAGGACAAGTTTTACGGGTTGTAAGAGTTTCACCTTTTGTTGTGAAAAATATGAATGAACACCAACTTTGGCGCCCCCTATCTCGTACACCGAGCGATATTTTAAAAAGCTTTCAGGAACTTATGCTCGGCAACTTGTTCACAGTGACCTCACCAACTTTCAAGGTGATAGCATAAAAACTCTAGGATTAGTTCATTCAAATATCAGGTGTCATAGTGTCTGCTGTCACCAGGGGGCGCTGTTTTTGAAAGAGAATATTTTCATATAGGCGTCTTCAGGGCCAGATTATCATCAATCAGAGCAAGTTTGGTTCAGATCGGACTCGGATTCGTAAAGTTGTAGCAGTTTGTTTTTTGTCACAAATATCTGACTTTGCAGTGTTGCTGTGGCAACACCGTTGAACGATTTGTTATCATATAAAGCACGCATAATCGACCATGTGTTTTGAATGTTTTCCCAATTTTTGAGTTTGATACGATTAACTCTGTAAAAGTTATTACCGAAATGTTTATTTTTTGGATTTTCTGTTACCACAAGGAGCCGCTGTGCTAAAAATGTACAGTTTTTCCACAGACTTATTCAGCAAAGGTCCATCATCAACCCTAGGTAATTTGGTTGGGATGTGACCTTCTATCGCAAAGTTATAAGAGTTTTGTTGCCTGTGGCGAAACATTAAAATTTTCACCAACTTTGCCGGCCCCTTACTCTTACGCCATAATACCTATTGAAAAGATTTTGATACCTTTTGATCCTCAACTTGTCCAAAGTGACCTCACCAAGTTTGAAGGTGATCCCATGAAAGTTCTAGGACAAATCTGTTCAAATATCATTGGTGCAAAATGGCCAAAATCAGCAAAGCATTTACTTTCAATCCAAGATGGCGGCTTTCCTGTTCGTTTTAGAGCATAGGCTACGCTGACTTTTTTGACCGGCGTGACCTAAGGAACGCGTGTACCAAGTTTTGTGCATGTACATTAAACGTGCTCCTCAGGACCACAGGTTTTAGGGGGTGGAGCAGTTTTTTGGCCCGTCCACTTTCACCAGGGGGCGCTGATTTTGACTTGAAATATTTTCACATAGGTTTGTTCAGGGCCAGACTATCAACAATCCTAGCAAGTTTGGTTCAGATTGGACCAGGATTGGCAAAGTTGTAACAGTTTTTTTTTGTAGTATTTTCTACCACCACCAGGAGGCGCTGTTTTCAAAATGTATTGTTTTCGGCAATATAGTCGCCTTCAGCAACTACCCATTATCAATCATAGGAAGTTTGGTTGGGATTGGATCTTCCATCGCAAAGTTATAAGAGTTTTGCTTTTTGTTGTGAAAAATAGGAATTTACACCCACTTTGGCGCCCCCTATCTCGTACACCATGAGACATTTTTAAAAACTTTTGATAACTTAAGCTCCTCAACTGGTTCACAGTGACCTCACCGAGTTTAAAGGTGATCGCACAAGAACTCTAGGATTAATTCCTTCAAATACCAGAGGTCATATTGTCTCCGTCACCAGGGGGTGCTGTTTTTGAAAGTGAATATTTTCATATAGACGTCTTCAGGGCTGGACTATCATCAATCCTAGCAAGTTTGGTTCAGTTTGGACTAGGATTCGCAAAGTTGTAGCAGTTTGTTTTTTGTCGCAAAAATCCGACTTTGCATCATTACCATGGCAACATCATGTAACTCTACGCCATCATATTGAGCATGCATCATCTACCTTGTGTTTTGGGTGATTTTTACCAATTTTGAGTTTGATACGATAATCTCTGTAAAAGTTATTCCCGAAATTGTAAAAGTAACTTTTTTTTTTAATTTTCTGCCACCACCAGGAGGCGATGTTTACAAACTTGACAGTTTTTGCATAGGCCTCTTCAGCAAGGGCCCATCATCAATCGCCACAAGTTTGGTTAAGATCGGACCTTCTATCGCAAAGTTATAAGAGTTTTGTTGCGTGTGGCGAAAATCTTAAATTTTCACCAACTTTGACGCCCCCTTTCTCGTACGCCATGATACTTATTAAAAAGTTTTCAGGAACTTTAGATCCTCAACTTGTCCACAGTGACCTCACCAAGTTTGAACGTGATCCCATGTAAGCTCTGGGACAAGTTCGTTCAAATATCCATGGTGCGAAATGGCCAAAATAGGCCAAAAATGGTCGTTCAACCCAAGATGGCGGCCTTCCTGTAGGACTTACAGCGGCGCTAGCACGGACTTTTTGGACCGTCCTGACATGTTTAACATGTGTACCGACTTTCGTGCATGTACGTGAAACACGAGAAAAATCGGCCTGATGAAAGCTGTTTTTAATTTTCGTAAGCCCCGCCCACTTTCAATTTTGTACGCAGTGTCCCCGAAGTACTATCAGACGTAAATTTACACCAGGTTTGATGCACTCGCAAAAATTGGTGAGTTTTCGTGTATGGGAAAGGCCTCAAAAAGGCGATTCATTTAGAGGAATAATAATAATAATAATAATAATAAGAATAATCTTCACAGTTTCAATAGGGTTCTTGCAACCTTGTTGCTCGAACCCTAATAAGAATAAGAATAAGAAGAACTAGTACCGCAAGCGGTAATCAACGGGTTCGAGCTTGACGGCTCGCGGGTCTCCCTGCGCCCACCTCGCCGTGCGAGACGTCTAGCTCATCTTCCGTTCATTCACCGCTTGCGGCAGTAGTAATTTTCAGCTTAGACTATTTTCAGCGTCCATGTGCTAAGTTAGATGGCACTTCCTGTTTAAAATGGCCGACTTCCTGTTTGGTGAAAGGTGTGTCCGTAAACGTGTTCAGGGACGTTCCTTTGACTCACATATCAAGTTTTGTGAAGATTGGAAAATGTTAGACTTGACTTCCTGTTTCGGGAGTTCTACTTCCTGTAGGGAGGTTATCCTTTACAGCACATATGTCAGAATCAAGGCCCGTGAATGAGTTATGTCTGGCCCACGGGATGATTTTTAATTACTATTAAAACCGGCTTGCACTATTATGTGCCCTCAGCACCATAATACTACACATCCCAAGATGCACTGTGAGTGCGATCCCGTGTCATCCTTCATGAACAGCATCACAGTCACAGTGGAAAACTAAACATTGCTGTCATTTTTCATCTCCCTCTCCCCCAAATAGACAAATAGAAAAGTAGACGGTGAAAACAGGGTTTTCAAGACAGGTGGGAGGCAGAATAATGTTCACCGAAGTAAAAGGAAAGCCTGTGTGTCTTGTGTGTGGAGACAGTGTGTCGTTATGAAAGAATATAACTTAAGAAGGCACTATGAAACATGCAACTGTTTTGCACTTTTCAAGTTTGCACTAACTTCTAATTTTATTATAAAAGACAGACATTGGTGAGGATCAGAGCAGCACACTGATTTGTTTTGTAACATGCTGTTTCATTTTTGCATTTATCTTGCCATTGAGCTTTGAAGGAAAATAACATTTTGCTGTTTACCTGTTAAAAAGAAGACGGAAAAACGTTTTCAATTTGTTACTGAAAGAGCCTTGAGAAAATATTGCAACTGATTTTATTTATATTTTGCTTAATTTAATTTAATTTAATTTAATTTAATTTAATTTAATTTAATTTAATTTAATTTAATTTAATGATTGAGTGCAATATAGGCTGTGGTATTGGTATTGGTTCAATATGTGCAGTAATTGCAAGTTTTAATAAATATTTAATCCTCCACCTGTACCATTTTTTTTATTTTGGCCCCCCGTGTATTTGACTTTGGCATTACTGCTTTACAGACATGTTCCGGACGGGTCTGAGGTCTCACGTATGAAGTTTCAAGTGGATACAACAATCCCATTTAGAGCAGCATGAGAAACTGTAAATGTTAGATTTGATAGATTTGTAGGCAAATGCCTCCATCATGTGGCGAACAATGGTTACTGCATGAACAAACCACTCAGTTGAGGGAATCCTTTGCATTTTTGCCAGGCAACAACCATTTAACGATTTGTTATCATATTCAGCAAGCATCATCTACCATGTGTTTTACATGTTTTCATTCATTTTGAGTATGATACAATGAAATTTGTTAAAGTTATAAGGGAAATTGTGAAATTGTATTTTCTGTTACCACCAGAAGGCGCTGTTTTCAAAATGTACAGTTTTTGCATAAGCATCTTCAGCAAGATCCCATCATCGATCGTCACAAGTTTGGTTAAGATCTGACCTTCCATCGCAAAGTTATAAGAGTTTGTTGTTGTAGCGAAATACCAGACGTCATATTGTCTGCCGTCAACAGGGGGCACTGTTTTTGAAAGTGAATATTTTCATATAGGCATCTTCAGGAATTAAATATCATCAATCCTAGCAAGTTTGATTCAGATTGGAATAGTATTCGCAAAGTGGTAGCTGTTTGTTTTTTGTCGCAAATATCTGACTTTGCAGTTTTGTCATGGCAACACTGTTGAACAATTTGTTATCATATTAGGCACGCATCATCTACCATGTGTTTTGAATGTTTTCCCAAATTTTGAGTTTGATACAAGGAAATTTGTTAAAGTTATAAGGGAAATTGTGAACTTGTACTTTCTGTTACCACCAGGTGGCGCTGTTTCCAAAATTTACAGTTTTTGCATAGGCATCTTCAGCAAAAGCCCATCATTGATCATCACAAGTTTGGTTAAGATCTGACCTTCAATCGCAAAGTTATAAGAGTTTGTTGTGTGTTGCGAAATACCAGACTTCCTAGTGTTTGCCACCACCAGGAGGCGATGTTTTCAAAATTTACAGTTTTTGCATAGACATCTTTAGCACGGGCCCATCATCGATTGTCACTTGTTTGGTTAATATCTGACCTTCCATGGCAAAGTTATAAGAGATTGTTGTGTGTTGCGAGGAATCGTGATTTTCGCCAACTTTCCTGACCTTCTTCTTGTTCGCCGTGATACTTAATGAAAAGATTTTGATACCTTTTGATCCTCAACTTATTCACAGTGACCTCACAAAGTTTCAAGGTGATCCCATGAAAGCTCTATGACAAGTGCGTTCACATACCATTGGTGCGAAATGGCCAAAATCTGCAAAAATGTACTTTCAATCCAAGATGGCGGCTTTCCCGTTCGTTTTAGAGCATAGGCTGCTTTGAATTTTTTGACCGTCCTGACCTAAGGAACGCGTAAGTACCAAGTTTAGTGCATGTACATTAAACGTGCTCCTCAGGAGGACAAGTTTTACGGGTTGTAAGAGTTTCGCCTTTTGTTGTGAAAAATATGAATGAACGCCAACTTTGGCGCCCCCTATCTCAAAACCATGTGACATTTTAAAAAACTTTTAATAACTTTAGATCCTCAACTTATTCACAGTGACCTCACCCAGATTGAAGGTGATCCCTTTAAAGCTCTATGACAAATGCGTTCACATACCATTGGTGCGAAATGGCCAAAATCTGCAAAAAATGTACTTTCAATCCAAAATGGCGGCTTTCCTGTTCGTTTTAGAGGTTCGGCTACGCTGACTTTTTTGACCGTCTGGACCTAACGAACGCGTGAGTACCAAGTTTCGTGCATGTACATTCAACGTGCTCCTCAGGAGGACAAGTTTTACGGGTTGTAAGAGTTTTGCCTTTTGTTGTGAAAAATATGAATGAACACCAACTTTGGCGCCCCCTATCTCGTACACCGAGCGACATTTTAAAAAGCTTTCAGTAACTTATGCTCGGCAACTTGTTCACAGTGACCTCACTAATTTTCAAGGTGATCGCACAAAAACTCTAGGACAAGTTCATTCAAATATCAGGTGTCATAGTGGCTGCTGTCACAAGGGGGCGCTGTTTTTGTAAGTGAATATTTTCATATAGGTGTCTTCGGGGCAGGACTATCATCAATCCTAGCAAGTTTGGTTCAGATTAGACTCAGTTTCGCAAAGTTGTAGCAGTTTGTTTTTTTGTCACAAATATCTGACTTTGCAGTGTTGCTATGGCAACACCGTTGCGCCATTTGTTATCATAATAAGCACGCATCATCTTTCATGTGTTTTAAATGTTGTCACAAATTTTGAGTTTGATACGATTAAATATGTAAAAGTTATTACCGAAAGTGTGTATTTGTTGTATTTTCTGTTACCACAAGGAGGCGCTGTGCTAAAAATGTACAGTTTTTCCACAGACTTCTTCAGCAATGGTCCATCATCAACCCTAGGTAAATTGGTTGGGAAGTGACCTTCTATCGCAAAGTTATAAGAGTTTTGTTGCCTGTGGCGAAAAATAAAAATTTTCACCAACTTTGCCGGCCCCTTTCTCGTACACCATGATACTTATTAAAAAGTTTTTAGCAACTTTAGATCCTCAACTTGTCCAAAGTGACCTCACCAAGTTTGAACGTGATCCAATGTAAGCTCTAGGACAAGTTCGTTCAAATACCGATGGTGCGATATGGCCAAAATCGGCAAAAAATGAATTTTCAATCCAAGATGGCGGCTTTCCTGTGCGTTTTAGAGCTTCGGCTACGCTGACTTTTTTGACCAGCCCGACCTAAGGAACGCGTGTACCAAGTTTCGTGCATGTACATTAAACATGCTCTTCAGGCCCACAATATTTAGGGGGTGGAGCAGTTATTTGTCCCGCCCACTTTCATTTTTTAACGCACATTCCCCGAAACACTAACAACCGTAAATTTACACCAGGTCTGATGCGCTTGCAAAAATTGGTGAGTTTTGGGGCATGTTCAGGGCCTCAAAAATGCGATTCATTTGGTAGGCGGAAGAAGAAGAAGAAGAACTAGTACCGCAAGCGGTAATTAACGGGTTCGAGCTTGACGGCTCGCGAGTCCCCATGAGTTTGTTGTTGTAGCGAAATACCAGACGTCATATTGTCTGCCGTCAACAGGGGGCACTGTTTTTGAAAGTGAATATTTTCATATAGGCATCTTCAGGGATTGACTATCATCAATCCTAGCAAGTTTGGTTCAGATTGGAATAGCATTCGCAAAGTGGTAGCAGTTTGTTTTTTGTCGCAAATATGTGACTTTGCAGTGTTGTCATTGCAACATTGTTGAACAATTTGTTATCATATTAGGCACGCATCATCTACCATGTGTTTTAAATGTTTTCCCAAATTTTGAGTTTGATACAAGGAAATTTGTTAAAGTTATAAGGGAAATTGTGAACTTATACTTTCTGTTACCACCAGGTGGCGCTGTGTCCAAAATTTACAGTTTTTGCATAGGCATCTTTAGCAAAAGCCCATCATCGATCATCACAAGTTTGGTTAAGATCTGACCTTCCATCGCAAAGTTATAAGAGTTTGTTGTTGTAGCGAAATACCAGACGTCATATTGTCTGCCGTCAACAGGGGGCACTGTTTTTGAAAGTGAATATTTTCATATAGGCATGTTCAGGGATTGCCTATCATCAATCCTAGCAAGTTTGGTTCAGATTAGAATAGCATTCGCAAAGTGGTAGCAGTTTGTTTTTTGTCGCAAATATCTGACTTTGCAGTGTTGTCATTGCAACATTGTTGAACAATTTGTTATCATATTAGGCACGCATCATCTACAATGTGTTTTGAATGTTTTCCCAAATTTTGAGTTTGATACAAGGAAATTTGTTAAAGTTATAAGGGAAATTGTGAACTTATACTTTCTGTTACCACCAGGTGGCGCTGTTTCCAAAATTTACAGTTTTTACATAGGCATCTTTAGCAAAAGCCCATCATCGATCATCACAAGTTTGGTTAAGATCTGACCATCAATCGCAAAGTTATAAGAGTTTGTTGTGTGTTGCGAAATACCAGACTTCCTAGTGTTTGCCACCACCAGGAGGCGATGTTTTCAAAATTTACAGTTTTTGCATAGACATCTTTAGCAAGGGCCCATCATCGATTGTCACTTGTTTGGTTAATATCTGACCTTCCATGACAAAGTTATAAGTGATTGTTGTGTGTTGCGAGGAATCGTGATTTTCGCCAACTTTGCCGCCCTTCTTCTTGTTTGCCGTGATACTTGATGAAAAGATTTTGATACCTTTGGATCCTCAACTTGTCCACAGTGACCTCACCAAGTTTGAAGGTGATCCCATGAAAGCTCTATGACAAGTGCGTTCACATACCATTGGTGCGAAATGGCCGACCAGGATTGGCAAAGTTGTAACAGTTTTTTTTTTTTTGTATTTTCTACCACCACCAGGAGGCGCTGTTTTCAAAATGTATTGTTTTCAGCAATATAGTCGCCTTCAGCAACTACCCATTATCAATCATAGGAAGTTTGGTTGTGATTGGATCTTCCTTCGCAAAGTTATAAGAGTTTTGCTTTTTGTTGTGAAAAATAGGAATTTACACCCACTTTGGCGCCCCCTATCTCGTACACCATGAGACATTTTAAAAAACTTTTGATAACTTAAGCTCCTCAATTGGGTCACAGTGACCTGACCAAGTTTAAAGGTGATCGCACTAGAACTCTAGGACTAGTTCATTCAAATACCAAGGGTCATATTGTCTTTGTCACCAGGGGGCGGTGTTCCCGAAATTGAATATTTTCATATAGACGTCTTCTGGGCCGGACTATCATCAATCCTAGCAAGGTTGGTTCAGATGGGACTAGGATTCGCAAAGTTGTAGCAGTGTGTTTTTTTGACGCAAAAATCCGACTTTGCATCATTACCATGGCAACATCATGTAACGATACGCCATCATATTGAGCACGCATAGTCTACCTTGTGTTTAGAGTCCTTTAACCAATTTTGAGTTTGATACAATAATTTCTGTAAAAGTTATTCCCGAAATTGTAAAAGTAACTTTTTTTTTTAGATTTTCTGCCACCACCAGGAGGCGATGTTTACAAACTTGACAGTTTTTGCATAGGCATCTTCAGCAAGGGCCCATCATCGATCGCCACAAGTTTGGTTAAGATCGGACCTTCCATCACAAAGTTATAAGAGTTTTGTTGTGCGTTGCGAGAAATTCGTAATTTTCCCCAAATTTGGCGCCCCCTATCTTGAAAACCATGATACTTATAAGAAGCATTTTAATAACTTAAGATCCTCAACTTGTCCACAGTGACCTCCCCAAGTTTAGAGGTGATTCCATGAAAGCTCGAGGACAAGTTCGTTCACATACCATTGCTGCGAAATGGCCAAAATAGGCCAAAAATGGCCGTTCAACCCAAAATGGCGGCCTTCCTGTAGGACTTACAGAGGCGCCAGCCCGGACTTTTTGGACCGTCCTGACATGCTTAACATGTGTACCAACTTTCGTGCATGTACGTGAAACAAGAGAAAAATCGGCCTGATGAAAGCTGTTTTTCATTTTCGTAAGCCCCGCCCACTTCCAATTTTGTACGCAGTGTCCCCGAAGTACTTTCAGACGTAAATTTACACCAGGTTTGATGCCCTCGCAAAAATTGGTGAGTTTTCGTGTATGGGAAAGACCTCAAAAAGGCGATTCATTTAGAGGAAAAATAATAATAATAATAAGAATAAACATCACAGTTTCAATAGGGTTCTTGCAACCAAGTTGCTCGAACCCTAATAATCTTCACAGTTTCAATAGGGTTCTTGCAACCAAGTTGCTCGAACCCTAATAAGAATAATCTTCGCAGTTTCAATAGGGTTCTTGCAACCAAGTTGCTCGAACCCTAATAATAAGAATAATCTTCACAGTTTCAATAGGGTTCTTGCAACCAAGTTGCTCGAACCCTAATAAACATTGTGGTGATACTATGCAGTACCAAAACAGGGGCGATGACAGATGACTGTGATCGTACAAACAATGCTTTATGCTTAAACAATATAGAGTTTCCTTTGTGTAGTGTAGACAGGAGTGGAATATGGCAGTTGGAGGCTCAAATACACGATACGATACAGTATCAAATATTGATATTATCAATGTTTTCTTACACCCTTGGTGGAAGTTTATAACTAATATGCAGGCTTGAGTAATTTATAGAACTAAAAGCTGTTAAACTGATTAGGCGAACAAAAGAAAAAGAAAATAAGCACTCAATGAAAAACAATTCCCAGTTGCAGATTTAGTGTTGAAGGGGGAGGTGGATTCTGAATCACTGCTGGCACATTTGGGATTTTGCTAATAGCAGTACTTGTGACAATGTTACTGCTTTGTAAAGTGTGAAATTGTCATCCACCAAAAAGCTTCATCAGGGAAACAGGGTTACAATATCTAAGCCTGTTGAAAGCTCTGGTGGTGCTGACTATGCGTTACATGAGTGCTGTTTCCCTTTTTCCTTCCAGTTTGTCTGGCACATCCTTTCCTGATCGTGTCCAACTCATCCTGTCTGTGTTCTTATCTCCTTCAAGTGTCTCTAAGGCCTAGCCCTCATTTCCAATAAAAATGAGCCAATGATTATTATTGTTTTAATTAGTGCGTGGCCACAGTAGTGTTTGACGCAGCAGTGCATCACTATGTAAAACATGTGTGATATAGATTATGAGCTTGTTAATCCATAAAGGAGAGGGAACACACAAGAGACAAATAAGAAATATAAAAAAGTAGCATGTCATGCTGGTGGTGTAATCTGGATTCTATATGATACACTGTTATATCAGGTTACAATGAGGTTGAATGTAAACTCGCACAGCTATTCCATGACGTCACCGTTTTACAGGAGGTAAAACACAGGTCATCGTATTTTGTTTTTCAGAGACACACTCACGGTGATGAAAAAGCAACGTCAGCATCATTAGCGCTGGAAACATGCAGCTGAAATGGATCAGTTACAAAGACAAATGCTGGTGGATAAAAGAGAACGCTGCTCAGTGGAGTCGGTCGTCGAACAAGCATCTCTCACGAGTGAGCGATCTTATAGCCGAGAAGGTGAAACATCGCACAGTAATGGTTTAAGCGTCAGTTTTGACTTGAAGAATTTGCAGACTGAAGCTAATATGGAATATTAAAAAGGACACCGCAACACATTCATGCTTGTTCTTTGTGGTTGTGACGATTAATAGCACTTATCTCGTCTTGACGAGCACTTAAAGAGATTTACACTACAGCTTTGTCATTCACACACAGATCCAGCGTATTCTGTACACATGACACACATTTTCTGTCACCTATCATTCACACTGGCACAGCCATTAGGGGCTAATTTACAATTCTATGTTTTGTCCAAGAACACTCGGGCATGCAGACTGGAGGAGAAGAGCGGTGTCGAACTATTAATCGTTGAGTTAATGGACGACCCCGTCCTTCCTTTTGAGCCAGATCTGCTCCAGATTCTAAAACAACAAACACAGATGACCTCATCATGGGTGGGGACTTGCTGACTGAGCAAGTTCTTGGTATTACCATCATCAAAACAATCAGACATTAGCCAAGGATAATCGGTTCCATCAGAGAGGTTAGCGTGATCTGTATGTGAGGATGTTGGCCCTTAATGAGAGGACCATTTAATCCATGCAGGTGCTCAGTGAACTGCATATACAGTCTTGCCATCTTGGTTGGACACAGCTGTGTGTGAGATCTGGCAGTCTGCAAATCTGCAAAGTTTTTTCTTTAATCTCCTTGCTGGCCCCATGATGGGTGCAGGGTTTTCTGTGTAATCTTAGTGTAATGCCCTCATAAACCCCCCCAGATTTACATCACTGAATAATACAATAGGAGGAGAGGAGCTGTGTATTTCTTGATGCCTGCTCTGTGTAATGAATCTCTCCTTTCTTCTGTTGTTTCCCCTGGGAGGCCACACTTGTTTCCTGTGCTGCTGCTCAGTGAATCCAGAGAGGTGAGGCTGGTATCATAAATAGAAAGGTTCAATTAAGCAACCGGTGATATTCCCCGAGGAGCATCTAGGCCTCGTGCCTG
Organism: Solea senegalensis; assembly: GCF_019176455.1. Lineage (NCBI taxonomy): Eukaryota > Metazoa > Chordata > Actinopteri > Pleuronectiformes > Soleidae > Solea > Solea senegalensis. Next base: position 9,860,572 of record NC_058033.1, read on the forward strand.
TGGAGAATATTCCCACGCCCCTTTGACGTCTCAGACATCAAAGTACACACAGCCAGATTCACTCGCTATCAACCAGTTGCTGTTTAGAAACTTTTTTTACTCCAAGTTGAGTCTGGAGTTCTGCAGATAAACAAGTTGTTGATGCAAATACTTCATTATCCTAATTAAACAAAGTTTTAATTAGTGCAAGACCCAAAGTCCTACAGGAAAGACTATGCTGCTGACACAGAGCCTCTCAGGTTAACCATTTGTAAAAAATGACAAGAATATGCTGTATGACTCCCATATTCTGAGCTCTTAAAAAAGCAACAGTGGCTATAACACCTTTCCACAGGCATGTGCATCCAAACACGTGTACAGCAAGGCACATGAATATGAGAACATGGTACATATTTACTGCATGCAGCTAATGTTACATGAATAACATGTCCCAGATACCCCCTCATATGTATTCAGCAACGTGTTTCCAATTTGAACGTAGGTAAACATGCAATGATGAGGCTGGTGAGGAGTGAAAACACGATCTATCGTCGTGGCGGAGAAATGAAGAATGTAAATGATGAGGGAGACTCAACTGGATGCACTGGTTTATCGCCCCCCCTAGTTATCCCACAAGTACATAAACACATTAGCCTGAGCTGCCTGTTCTCTGCACCACGTAAAGGAAGAAGAAAACTAAACTAAAACGAGAAGCGAGTTCATGACAAAGCACCAAGCAAACAAACACACAATTAGCAATGCACGTAAATCTGTGAACTACAGTAGGAATTGTAATCACATAACTAGCAAGGTCCAGGTCAGCGTCAAAGAGATAACTGGAATGTGTTGGTTATATAATATGAAATAAAAAACATTTCTATCTGCCAACATGTTTTGTGCACAACTAAACAACTGGTAATCAGACTCTAAACATAGTTTCACTTCATTTAGGAGGATGCCTGTTGATGTATACCAGTATTAAATGTTCTAGAATGCATGAAAAGCAGTTCATTGTAGGGCTTCACCCATCATTTGTTTTCACCTTTTGTCATCTGTGTTAAAAAGCTTGATATTGTGACAGCTATTGCCGATCTAGAGTGTTTTTTCTGTGACATGGGTCAAAAGATTATGACCTCATCGTTTTCCCAAATACTATATTGGTTGTCTACACAATAATGCAAGGTTGGTATTTTGACATTTTCCCACTAATAGCATTTCAGGACTCCCAAATAATATGATGTTTCTGTGTGGAAAAAAAACGCAAACCTGATACAATGTGGTGTGGACAGTCCCTTAATCTAGTAGAATCAGTGACTCACATCACTGTTCTCTTCACATGAGGAAAGGCTATTTGTGAAAACATCCCACACCCAGCACCAAATACCTTCAAACGGCAACACAGGGAGGAGGGAGGGGAATGTAAATGCAGCAAATGACAGGAAGTTAGTCATAAGTTAGCCAAAGGAGGAGCTTCGGTGAATGATCTTAAATTATTAGATCACTCCTGCATTCCATTAAAGCCTTAAGTAAGACTATATGTTCAACATGGATAACTGGATAAGAAGCTGCCCTTCATGCTGTGTTAAGAGGTCGTTAAGTCTATTGCAGGGTTTCACTTCTGCTGCATTTCCCCCTCTACTGATAGCTAGATTATTTTTTTGGCAGTGCACACAACTGCTGTGTCTCTGTGTTACAGCAGAAACGTTCAACAGGAATCCTGAGCAGACAGAATGTGGTAAAGTAAGGAGAGAGGGTTCAAAGATGAAAACCACAGGTTGTTTTGCACATAAAGACAAAAAGGTTATTACGTTTATCATAAAATATTAAGCCGTACAGTGAAACATCACTTGTGCCAACTATGACTTCGGGACAAAATTACCCTTTAATTGTGGATCTCTGTACTAGTAACAGGAATGCTGACAGGAGGCAAGTAAAAAGTTGTCACTGAAGCACTCACATGTCTCTAAAGCTTTACCCTGAGTGGATGCTAATTTTTATTTGATAAAAGTGCATGATGTCAGATAGTGCTCAAAGCCTGACAAATTAATTCATAAGAGCATCACATATTACCATAAGCCTCTTTCTGAGAGACGATTATAGCTACATCCTAGACAAAGCATGCTCCCCTGCTCCAGTTATCAGAGTATTGGTGATATTTTCGACTGGATTCTCTTTCTGCTCCCCACCTTATACGCTTACTGGTGACCAGAGCTACAAGGATCCAACCTGTTTTGTTAGCTGTGGGAGAAAGTGACTACACAGACCTCAGAAGTCCTCCTTCATGGAAATAGGAACATCTTGACATGATGACAACAAGGGAGAGGTTTTTAGGGCTGAGCTGGCAGTGAGGGGGAATAACCCCCCCCCCCAGGCTTTATTGTCACAGCTGTGCCTATCCAACAGTCCTTTAACCCACACGTGTGTTAAACTGTCTTCTTCCCACTCACACCTACTTTTACCTCTCTGTTAGTAGCTCTGGTCTTATGATAGCTCTGTATATAGACAATTCAGCACAAGCATAAAGCATTTCCTCCAAATATTCTGTTGCTGTCATGCTCGTCGACTTTAACTCTGTCAGTCCTTGTGGGAAAACATGAAAGAAAATTAAACGGAAGAGACAACACGTCACTATGTTTGAGCACACATATAGCTGGACCCAGAGCAGCATGTCAATGAAGCAGCAGCAAACTGTATGTTAAATATGCAGCTATATTAAACCTAACTAAATGTATCACATGCTGATCGGGACTGGAGTGGTCCACTGGATTCAAGGTTTGCCATGCACAGCACATTGGTATTTGGGTCATAGTTTGATCCATTTCCAGTAAAAACGCAGGAAAGAGGGCAAATGGCTTCTTGTCCTCCCTTTTTCTGTGTGACTTAAATAACTTTGGGAAATACAGCCATACACTTTCTGCTGGAGAGTTAGATGAGACGATTGATACCACTCTCATATCTGGAGCCTAAATATAAGACTATAGCCGACAGCTGTTAGTTTAGACTTGAGACTGAAGACTTGAAACAGAGGAGAAACAGCCACCCTGGCTCTGTCCAGTAGTAAAATAAATCTGAATACCGACATCTTCACAGCTTTTTAGTCTACCCGTTTCTGGTCTTTGTGCTAAGCTAACTGACGGCTCAAAGGGACTTCTTATCTATCGTGCCAATAAAGTAAATATCTTTATTATCCAAAACGCTGAGCTAAGTAATAATAATAATAATAATGATAATGATAATAATGATAATAAAAACTTAGATTTATAAAGCGCCTTTCACGAAATACTCAAGGTATCTCTTCCTGTGGCCAGGTAGTAAAGAAATGCTTACGGATGAACGCGCTCCTGCTCAGATGAGGTGATGTTCATAATGCTAAGTGGTCAATATACAGAAAGCGGCCTTATCTAGCACTAGAAACATGTCTATGGAGCGTCACATGAGTATAGACGCAAAAGCTAATTTTATTTATCTCATACTAAATAAAGTTATGGGGAACTGTAATGCTCTTCACAATTTATTCTGGCATCCCAGACTGGCTTTTCCCCCTTCAAACCATTCTTCTCTGGTGGATACACATTTGAGAAGGACAGGACGCATTAGATTTGATTCAAATACATCCTATCTTTTGCAGGTGTACTCAACCACAGTACAGCTTTCCCCACAAGGCCTTCTTCTGTATTCATTTATTCTGCATTTACATATGCGGCTGCTGCCGGCCCTCATCTGTGAGCCCGATAAAGTCGGGGCAACCGACGTGCCTTACTGCTGGTGAGCCCTGTGATCTACGCAGGGTCAAAGATTCGGTCTGAGCCAATGAGAGGATGGATGGAGGGCATTGGAGGAAGCTGATGGTGTCACCGAATGCCTGGGAACCTGTCACTTTGTGTCAGCATTAGCGTCTGCGTCTGACCTGCTCTCACTTTGACCTCGAGCTGAGTACAACTAGTTCACAGGACTGGACTACAGAGAAGGAAAAGCAACTTTTAATCTCCTACCTTAAAACACACAGTGCCTCTTACCACCAAACCTGACTATGTTTACATAGATACAAGTAATTGGAATAAAAATATGACATGTAAACATGCTAATCCAAAAAACTCTGATGTTTCTTTCCGAACTAGAGGGCTGGCATATGCCTATCGTCATTCGGATCAGTGTAACATATTTCTGTTTTGTTACTGCTGTTTCTGTACTCCAAAAATGAATAATAAACAGATATGAAAGTTACAGACGCGGAAGAGGACGAAAATGAGACGGATAGCAGACAGTGAGGGGACGAGCAGACATGTGCAGCGTTTGTTTAGAAGTGAAGCTTTATCTTCTGCTTCTATTTCTGGAGAATTAGATAACAGTGCACACTAAATGCTTGATGCATGTGTATTCACACCATAATCAGATTATTTCATTTTGAGTCCATGTAGATGATGGAATTGTTAATTCCAATCAGAATGAATCTTTTCAGCAGGAAGAAATTTTTGTAAACATAGCAACTGTGTTGCAACATTGCTTCCCATTAGACTGTTCCACACTCACTAAATGGCTGTCTCATACTCACACACCGCCCTTTATGGATTCTCACTCATCTTGAATCTTTTCTCACAAGACTTTACTCTGACCTTTTTATCATCCTGTTTCAGTTACAACAAGGATTTCCCATTAGGTTGAGAAAAAAACAATTTATGATTTAACTGCATTTCTGTGCACTATTTACTTTCTATACAAACCCTGCATGTTCATTTATAACAGTGAAAAATAAAGCATATGCATCATAGATGCAACAGCTGCAGTCTCCTCCTCACCATGACAAAAACGAAGCATTACATCATTGTTTTACAATGTATGTCATTATATGCTGTAATCATAATCCTTTAAAAGATGTATTTAAATATCTCATGCAGCAGTAAACAAAACATGTAGATGTAGATCGACTGCTGATCCACATACAGTAACTTAATTTTATACAGTGGCAACACCTTTTAAACACAAGGCCCTTGTTCTTTATGGTGCCAAAGTTATTCTCCACAATAAGGATATAAGAAATTTAAAAAGGATTGATAACGATTGAACAGCCTAATAATAACAATACTCATCTTTCATTAAGTCATGTGAAGCATCTTGGCTCTTAGTTAATCTGATGCTGGTTATTGTATAAAAATAGTGCTGTTGTTTAGTATCACACTGTCTCTTCACATGGTCCCGGCAGCCATGCATACCAATGGAGACCTTTGTTTAGTGACACAGTTTCAGGCTGTTGGAGTAAATGAATGGTTAATTAAACAGAACAATGATCTGGGGCTATTGTGACAGAGCATACAATTGTTGTGGAATTATTGGTGAGAAAAGAAATAAAGAGTATTTTAGTTAGAAAAAGTATTTCTTCTTTTAATTTTTAAGAGATTGTTTACAAATAATAACTCCAGAAGAGGAACATAGGCTTTAACACTATGATTTAACTTAGGTTAGGTGTGGCTTGACACTCAGTATGTCTACAAGCACAGTTTAATCAAAACAAGGTTAATTGGCAAGTGGACAACTTACAAGTACAAGTCAAAGTATAAATGCGCAGAATGCCAGGTGTAACTCCAATCCAACAAAGCTTATACACGCAGGAGTAATCGGACTATGACTCGCATGATCCAGGTATTTTAGTCCGACTAAGACTAGCTCGATTATAGTCGGCCTAACGTGTTTACATGACATTAAGTAAAGATAATTATTGTCTAAGTCCGATCAAACTAAAATCAAACTTTTAACATGCCTTGAAAACCACCTCAGACAAGCTCTGCAAACACGCATTAATCTGCAAACATATTATAATGTAAGAACATAACATGGCACAACACCCTATTCATGATACATTTTCCCACATCGATAATAACCACCAAACATGTACAATGTGGAAGTGTAAACTTGAACACGTCGACCAAACCTCCAGACATGAAATTCGAATGGAAATCATGATACAGCACAGAGTTATATTTGGGCCCAGTATTGCACGCTCTACTGAAACACTGTACCCCTCCCTTTGCACTCACAATTCTTGTAACCACATACAACATACATTTAAAAAGAAACAATACAAAAAAATAATGAAAATAAGTACTTGACGCAAGATAATAAACCTACAATTAGTGACACAAGACATGCTTCTGTTTTAGTCTTAAGGCCACAGCTAATATCGGAGCTGTACAGCAGTGATGTGGGTAATAGCAGTTAATACACAGGGGTCATGAGCTGTTCTTTCACTCGAGTGAGAAGAGGTTAGCATTCAAATGTCCACACACTATTTATAATGGCTGTCAGCGACAGCCAGAGCCCCCGCAGTCTGCTAATTGGGATCCCTCCTAGGTAAAAGTGTGAGCAGCAGCTCCTCCCAAGGAAACATTTGCTGCGACTTCCTGATGAAATAATTGCCTTCTCATTTTTTCTGACCCAGGTCAGCATGTTGAAGGAGACGCTGGGAACGCCTAGTCAAAACAGATCGAAGTATAAGGCCAAGAGGGTGAGCAGGCCTCCCCTGGCGCAGCATCTTTGTTATGTGAACAACCTGACATGCCACACATGTTTGATGTCCAAATGAATTGGGGAGTGCTACAACATCAGCTTAAAGGAGATCTAAACAGTTAGGGGCGGGGGGCTAAATCAGATCACTGAAATAATTTTTTTTGGGCTTTATTGAGAACCAAATCCCAGGCTTGAATTGAATCTGCTACCACACGAATCTGTGTTAAATCGCAACACAGTCAGTGCCAGAATTAGCTCCTCACCACACACTGCACAGATGGCATCAGTGGCACTCACTGCAAATGCTTCACATTCTGGTCCAGGCTGCCTGACCCCTTCCTTAATCCTAATTAGGAATGCAATTTCCATGCAAGCCTTTTTGAAACGTGATGAAAATAAACGTTTGTACAGCCATAACACTGGCTTATGGGCAGTATAAGTTCATGATAGTGAGACAATTTTAAACCGATCACTATTGTGGGATTATATGAGGGACTATTGCTACTGTGCACTAACCTTCTCTCACTGTGAGTCACCAGTGAACTGGTCAGATCATAATACATGGCGGTAAATCCCTGAATAACACTGTGCTGCTTGTCCCTTCTATCAGACACACACCAAAACCTCCCCCATCCAATGCAAACACACACAATATTAATTTTTCCATGTCACAAAGGTTTAACCCATAATTCCTATAAATACATGGAAACACATTTTCAGGAATCAGGCCAATCTGGATGCTCTGATATGACCATGGGTTGTTTTTTTGACCAGCCAGCACTTCCTTTACCAAATAATGCTTAATTTGACCAACACTGACACTGTGGCACAGCCTGCAGAGATGAGCATTCATTGTTAAGTGCGTGGACGATGAGTGTAGCTGACCACGATGAACTCTGGCTCAACAGACAACTGAACAATGCCACAACGCCAAAGCAAAGACATGTTGACTTAGCAGGTCCAAAAGGTTTAATCTGCCTCACTTCCTGTGTGCTCCAAGGATGAGGGCTGAAAAGAGCCGAACTGAAAAGGGTGAAAGGGTGTTTTTTTGTGATACAGCCTGTAGGGACACGCCATCTTTATGCACAACTCTGTTGACTTTTATTTTTAACTTTTTCCATGAGGTGCGTACCTCACCCTTCGCACAGTGACAGCATTGCCAGGAGTTCAGTGTTGTTTTAACATCCCTCTACTCTCAGCTCCATGTAATGAAACAAAACTAGGCAACTCAGTACAAAAGGCCAACAGACACATGTACCAGCACATTATAATGCCAAATAAACTCATGTCTCACATTTGTGGCACTCGGGAGCCTAATGTGTGAGCAGGAAGCTTATAAAGTCTTCATAATAGGGCTTCCCGGCAGTGTTCAGCTCAGTCATCAAGATGCAATCAGCTCTCAAACAGCAGACCTGGACAAATCCCAGTATCTCTAAAGTCTACTTTCACAAGAATAATGTCCTACAGCCTTGACAACTAATTGCGATTTATTTGCACTATGGAGCAGAAACCATGTTGTGTATACAAGATATGAATATTGGAAAAGCATGGTAGTTAGACTATCTGGTTCTTGGTGTAGAGAATAAGTTCAGGATTTCACAACACAAGTTTTTTTCGCCCCCAAAAGCACAAAACACTCCTCAAACACTACATGCTGACAGCCTTCTGAATAAAGCCATCAATCCAAATTAACTAACGACAGCTGCTATTTCAGGAAATACTACAAAGGGGAGTTTCACAGAAGTTTATTAGACTGTTGATCATACGTTATATCTTCACTGCCAGACAGAACAACATGCCCGCAGAGTGTGAGAGTGCGTCAATCAGTGTGGTCAAACAAAATGTCGAGGGTCAAACACAATAATGCTGAAAAGATCTACCCTCTGACAAAGATTTTCTTTAAAAAGGCCCGCCATCACGAGCAATGGCAACTGGCCTGCATGTTGTATAATGCTGTGGGAAGCAATGCTGACTGTTTCATTGTTCCTTAGTAAGCACTAACGTGAAGTACATGAAGAGGAGTACAGAATGTAAGGTCACCAAAAATGTTTCACTGTGTGGGGATGAATGGTCACAGGTGAAATCAACTCTGACAGGCAGCCATGGTTTGAGTTGACTTCAGGGGTCAACCTCTCTTTTTTTAACCCCAGCCTTTTCACAGTGAAAGTAATGGTATAAGGGCATGATCATTTTCACACAGAAACACAACTCTCTCCTCTGTATTTGTGCAGGAGACACACTGGAAAACACGTTGAGGTTAATATACAAACTTGATAGAGACAAAAAAGCAATATTCTGCTTTCTCAGGCATTGAAATCACAGAGCTGAATTTGAGAGGGCTGAAATGGCACATTATATTTGAAATTAACAAATACAACATGGCTTCACACAGGTTTTTTGGTCTGATACTTGTTTATTCCAATCTCTGAAATGGATTAATCCTAATTAAAAAGGGTGAGGACGCCTGCACTCTCTCACAAGCCATATACTGAAAACAGACATCCAAATTCCATTCTGTCTGACGCATAACTGGGAAAAAATCAAGACTGTAAATCATAAGCCTCACTTGCCAAAAACAAAAACAAAAACACAAATAAATATTGAGACAACATAGTGTAAGGTTTCCAAACAAGAATTTGCCAACAAGCAGCCCCCTCAGACAACAAATGTGCATAAAGGCATACTCTAGACTCAAATAGTTTGCACAGACCGGCTGAGCTGGGGCCAGGGAATGTTACTCGAACAACAGCTGAGGAGGGAAATCATCCGAGGCTCTTGCTGCTCACCACCCCCCCACTGCTGAAGCCACACTTCCATCACCTGCTCAGGGAGGAATCCTTGATGGGTTTCCGTGGGAAATACCAGACAGAGGCATCAGGCGGCTGCATTGTCGATCATTTCATGCCACCCATTCTCTTCGACGGCCCATACTGCCATATGCACACACACACGCAGGAAGTAAAGGTGTCACTGCACAACCTGCTCGTACGGGAAACAATGGCTAAGTTCCAAAGTGCCTTTATAGTAAGAATAGCAGACAGCTGGCGAACTCAATCACCTGCTGTGTCTGTTTGCATCAGACATACAGTAACTGTGCTGTGTAGCTATGGCATCAATGTGTTTAATATTACACAGATAATTTCTTCTTAGGAACAATCAAGACAAAGTTGGATGCCCCGTAATTAAATAAACAACAATTTTGTTCCCTACGGTTATGTAACCAGTTTTTAAAAAGGTCATGATGATGCACTTCATGGAGTTTACATGTAAATAGAAAAATTAAAACCTGCTGAGTGTTGAAATACTAACATTTTCGGACCAGTGTTCTACAGCACAGGCACTTTCTGCCATGTACACATAACTGCCGAGTAGAACAACCAACAGCAATGCCCTCCCTATCTAAACTGTTCTATGATTGGTCAAACTCTCCTGCCATGGGCCTGTTTTCTACAAGGCTGGAAACAGAGTGTAGAGGAGGTGCAGAGGTCTCGTTGTCTAGACTCTCTCAGATCACTTGATTTACATTTTGATGAAAGATTATGGAATTATGGTATAAAATACCACCTTTAGCTAAATATTTGGCGATGTAGCGAAAAAGCCAATGTAGAACTGAAATCCAGAATTGTTCCACTTGCTTGTGTTAAACAATGGCTACCACTGATTGAGAAACTGCCCACTCAGCCTGAGAAGAAAAACAGTAAAAAAGAGCAAAACAAGAACAGCCATGTCCACATTCATATTCACTGTTATACTGAGACCTTCACATTGGATACCAGCACACTACAGCAGTTTATCAGAGCTCATGCCTGACATGAGAAGTGTGCTTCTCACTGAACACACACTAAGAATTGCCCCAAAGGAAGCCGCCCACAGATGTGATGCTGATGATCTTGAGTGCTGATGATCTGTGATAATACTGTAGCTACAGTCGCTCAGTTTTGCTTCAGTGATTCTTGGCAAGGAAAGGGAAGGACTAAAGGGTGGTGGTAAGCAGTGGGGGTTCATTACATTAAGTGCTGGCTGGACGGAGGCTGTTCAGATACACTCATCAGCACGAATATAAAGAATGCCTCAGAAAAGTGTGGCGGAAAGCTCATGAAACCATAAGATCATTGTTCAAGCTCAAACCAGATTGGGCCAGAATTCAATAGCTGTGAGGGAGCTGCGGGTTCAACTTTAGGGTGGAGTACACGGGTTGGTGGTCTGTTATATGTTTTTCTGATCGTTCGCCTCTGAGAAAAAGCATACAGACATTCTGAGGCCTCTTAGGTTCCCTGTAACCGACTAAATGGCTTTTGTTCTCGTGTTTTGAGCGGCTGTTTCTTATTTTCTCAATAAATTATTTGGTGACTGTTTGCTTTTGTATGCTGAATATTTTAGGACTCTCTTTTCCTCAATTCAAAAGAATAACCCAGAGCAGAGATGTTGCTTTGTTTTTAGGATCGAGTGAGATGAGAAGCGGATTGAAACACCTGGGGTGCAGCTTTGTCTAACAAATGCCCGTTTAAAAAGGCTCAGACATTTCCAACAGTTGTTATAGAGCTTCAACAACTGCTAGTCCATGTTACTTAAGTGGAACGCCACAGATTTTTTACAAAACCTTTGCACCATAATGCAGTAAGTTGTGTAACTGAATGGTCAAGTTGAACTGGTATCTGACATTTTTGAGAGCAATCAAAGAAACAAAATTTGTTTTTTTAATAATTATTTTGTTCTTTGAAGACCATTAAAATAATTCAGACTATATTCATGACATGTCTTATCTTATCTTTCCACATGACGAGGATCATAATTTGTGTTGGAAAATCCCTTTTTTAATAATGCCATGTGATAATTGTGGCCCTATAAGAAATCCTCAGGCTTAAGATTCCAAGTCCTTTTAAGTTTACGGCTTAAGCTCTGATTATGGCCATTGTATAAATATGTCAATCTGATCTTAAAAGTGGAGCAGTCTCGTAAAAGGAAATGGTAGAAAAGATAACGTGGTCATTTTGGGAATTACTCTTAAATGATATGAGGCTTAATGTTGAGACACTGACAATTCAGTTTAATTACAATCCTAATTGCAAAAAATTCAGGAAATCCCTGAACACAGAGGGGGTGTGGAATATTTACTTGGTCATCCTGTTTTGACTAAATTTCCTCCCATTTTCTTGTTTTCCATCATTTACCTCATTTCATATAAATAAAACATTATTTAAAAATACATCTAAAATAAGACTATATGCTTCTCCTTCACTAAGTGTAACTTTTGACGTCATCCCTTTAGTTAAGTTTCCATTAAGATCTGTAGCTGAAGTTATGTGACAGTCAATGCTTTTACCGTTCGTCTGAAATCAGCTTTGAGGCTGGCGCATGGCCATTTTGAGCGACCTGATATCGTGATGGTGAATGGCTGACAGACTCCAGAGTTATCCTAAAATCCACTGAAACTGCCGTCTTGTCTTGTTGCTTTGTATGACGCAGAAACCAGGCAGACCCACATGTAAAGCCCCACTCTGCTGCAGCTCAGACAGGGGCCAACCACAATATTACAAACTTGTCACCTATGTGTGGCATCCTAACAAATATCTGAGGCACTCACTTACTCAGAGTAAGCCCTCGTGCATATTTGGCTACTAGCTGTGCATGTTGAGGTGAGCATGCTGAGCCTGATTCATGCAAAGAATAAAAACCCACGGGCAAACCTAGACCCAACGGAATTTATCTTAAAACAATCAATAAATTCCATTAAATCAAATATTTATTACTATTCCACCCCAAAAAAATATGGGTAGTTCTTCACACAAGCAGTAAGGACACAGAAGAGCATTCAGCTCCTGGTCTTTATGATGATCTTGTTTTGTTTTCATCTTTCATTTAAACTACTATGAGATCAATAACATCCTAAACAATGTCGTTTGATGACCTGATCCCAACATATTTACCACTTAGTAGCCCACGCTGTGAAAGATAGCCTTTACACCATATGGCCAGACAGTCTGGTTACAATCTGCCAACTCTATCTGTCCTGGCAGCTGAATGTACGCCAATGTTGATGGTACTGGTGGGCTATCAAAAAAACCTCAGTCACTCATCATAGAAATAATGGATAGAACACAACTTTCCTGACTAAATCCAATGTCTGTCGATATGTCTGCTTATTTGAAGTAGTTACATTTTTAGGTGGCAAATGTGCTCAGTTGCGGGTGGAGGATTTGTTTAGATCATTTAACACCCTCTGTGTGTGTGTAAATAGGAAGCTACACTAAGCAGCTTAGCTTAGCATCAAGACAGGAAACCACAAATCAACAAAGTGTGTCCACCAGCACCTTTGAAATTCACTAATTAACATGTAGAATATTAAACATGTACAACGTGTCCTATTAGCGATTATGTGCCGTATATGGCTTTCAGCCGTTGCCAGGTTTCCAGCTGAGACTCTGGGAAGTTTATGTTCCCCCCAAAAAATAATCAATAAAATGTTTGTATTATATTTATATTCATGTTATTATTTATTTATGTGCTCATGCTTTGATCAAAATCAAATGTTAAGTCTTGGCTTCAGAATCATTAAAGCTATTAATTAACACTTTAACACCGAAGCCTGAAAATGTCAGACTGGACTGTTTTGCTTAAATTAACCATAAAAAGGACCAAAGAATGTCCCGAGAGTAAGTGCTTTGCCCATTTTTCCAGAATAACTTTCATTATCTGGCAGTTATGTACAATTTACTGCATGTTGAAATACTATTTCAACAATTTAAAATGAAGAAAACAAAAAGGTTAATTTAGAAAAACACTAGTTGTACATGAACATATTTTGCGTGTTAAATGGGAAACAGTATAAAACACATTTTACAATTACATTTTTTGAGTCTTTGTCTCTCAATGTCCAAAAACAGGCCAAAAAAATGGAAACGTATGTACTGGTGTTCTTCCCACTCTCTCCTCTCTGGTGACAAAGACTTTGACGTACAACTTCTCAGCTTTCAGAAACCATTGGAATTTTTCTAATAGCACAAACCATCGCTTAATTACAGTAATGCAAAGAGCACTTGTGGTGAGCGATGCCCTCGGTGTTAAAGGGTTAAGTCAATATACATTGGGTCAAAAGGAAAGGCTTCCTATGCTGTTAAGCTTAATGTCTGTTGATCAAAAATCTAAAGTGACATCTGATTTCCATTAGGCTCAAATTCCAGAGCGAGCTATGGCGGTTGCAAATGTCCTTAAGCAAATTTGAACCACGATCTAATTTGTGATTTTTTCTCACGGTCAGCAGTCTCCCAAATTATTTTAAGATGAACTTGAGATGGCGCGAAGAATGACGGCAGATAATCTGATGCTGCGATTTCACCCACATGTACCTCAATACTGAATGTGACACTGAACTGGTTAGGCAAAAAATAGCCAATCAATATGTGAAACATTTTACACATGCCCACACACACGTACGCGTACATGTATGCACACACATTCAGGAGTTAATCATCCCTAACAACTCATGAACTCATCACTAACAACTCAAAAATCTCTGTGTCATGTCTAACTCCGAGCACCCTGAAACCCACTCTCTGCAGCTTGATCAGCTAAATGTGGAGCTACGGATTCAAAAATGGAGACAAGCATTGAGCTTCTAACCTCTAGGGTCTTTTTCCTCTAAATTAGATAATATGTTACAGAAATTAGTTAACATTCCTGAGATATACAGTACATGCAGTGTCTGCTGAGGTTGAAAATGCCAGGCTTGCCGGCTTGTAATTCTTTTCGTTTTTAAGTTGAGTACATTAAGATCCATGTCACTGACCGAGTCCCATCCATTATCTCTATGCTGCGTCCCAAGAGATGCCACTAATTCACATCTAATCGTCCTTCTGACATTTAGTGTTTTTACCCCAAGCCATCAGCATGGCCTCTTGTCACAGAGGTGTATCAGCACATGTTACTGCAGTGGTGGAGGTGTGGAAACCCCCCTCACAATTAGACAATTAGATCTAATAAAACTAAGTAAGATTGAAGGACACAACTGTGCCTGAAAAAACAGAGACAGGGAGCTCAGAGAGACACTGGTTTTTCAATTCATTTTTGAACATGAACAAGATTATGCAGTCATGTTTTTTTCCCTTGCCAAAAATGTTCTTCAACATTGTTTTTTTACTTCATGAAAATTTATGGTCTACTTTATTTTTCCCTTTTTATGACTGAAACTATGTGAACGCAGAGGAAACTTAAAAGCCTGCTGTCCCCGTCCCATAGAAAATGAGGCAGAAAAGCTTTTAGCCAGACACACACCACAATTAGAGTTCATTTTAATAATTTAGTTTGATGGTAGTGCTTAACTGGCTCTGGTTCCTACCATTATTATTATTCCCTAAAACCCGACATGACGTGTTGCCATCTGAACTGAAATGTTAATTTAAAATAATATATACATGTTTCTGGGAATGCTAATGCACAATCATGATGATGTTTTTAATGCTGGGACTGATGGTTTGGACAGAAATGTGAACAAACACCTGAGGGTCTCAGATGACTCTGCACTGTAGCTATTTCTGGGCAATGATTGCCCTTTTGTTACAGCCTGATAAACAAAATATGAATCCACAGCCATTATCTGGTTATGATTCTCAGCACAGCCTCAGGCTCTTTCCTTTCTGACCCAGAGCAGCAGCACAGCCACATGTTATGTCGGCCATATCATTAATGAAGCCTCTAATTATTTCCCTAAGCTGACAGCATCCCAATGTTTGATCAATGCCGCTCGCTTTTGACCTATTGATGTTCTCCGTCAGTATCCAGCGGACACCAGAGCACAAAAGTCGCTGTGATGCTTCGTCCCTGCGGGACCATGTGACCACAGATATCATCAAACAGGAAGCCACTATTGTGCTGCCCGCAGCTCAGGCAGCCAGTACAGAGGCATCTTGGGGATTATCCTGTTGATCTAAAATGGGCTAAACATTGAATGATAATGTCTGATAAAAACAAACGGCACGTTTAGTCTAGAATTGTGAAGAGCCGAAAGCTCATTAACCTAAACAGGATGACAGTAAACTACTTTTTCTCATGAATCCCTCTCCTACATTACTCTTCCACACGGAGGCAATTCCGATGGAGTTTTTGGTCAGTATGCACTGCCTGGAGGCTGGTCTCAGTTTATGTTTTTTTTCCAAACGGTACTCTTATTGACATTTGAAGCATGCACATGCCATTGCCATTTCTGGAACGTGAGCATATTAGCATTTAAACCTCAGCATCTGCTGCGTGCTCCTGTGAGCGAACTACGACAAAAGGTGGGTGCCGCATTTCCTCTCTCTGTCTAAAGTTAAAATGGATTTCGGTCTCTGGAGATGAAGCGTCACACCCTGCTTGTTTTCCGAATGCCTTCACCTCGCAACACTGCTGAGCTTTCTTCACAACTCGCCCTTTCAGCGCTGACCTCAGCCGGCTCATCAACAGGGCTCCCTTTTATCTCAGAGGAAAACAGGTGGTTATGATTGTTAACCAGCGCACATACAACAGAGACAGACTCTCCCTCCATGTGTTTTCTATTTGGAATGCTGCATTTGCTAACATGCACACTCAGGTTTGGGAGGGACGTGGAAGATATTTCTGGTTACGCCTGCGACGCTGCTCAAAACACCACCGCCCACTCCTGCTCAGCTGTTTTGGCTCATTCCACAGTGAGGGCCATGTGCCACTGTGACTTTATCCCATGGGCTGTTGTTGCACAGACATACACATGGCTAACTGCTGCCATCTTCTAAATGATTTAAACATTTTATTGTAAAGCAATAATGAGTGTAAAGCAGCCAAAATTTCCCTGAGACACCTGACACCTCTTATACGAGTGGAGTGTCTGCTGAGATCGATTTTCTGACTTGAAACATCAAATGCTGCCACAGCATGGCACTTCTTTTGGTTTGTCTATGACTTCCTCTGCCATTTTCTTCTGAGCAGTAAAATGTCAGACTGTGTACGACTTGTCCACAGGGGCCCGCGCATGCCATTCAGAGAGTGCTTCAAACATTTGCTCACAATCTTTGGGTGGGCAGGGAAACATCTGACAGTGTGCACCTCGGAAGGGGGGGAGCCACGATCGGCAGTTATCTTGGGGCACGGTGACTCCTGCTACTCCAAATGGCTATGCCACACATGCCAAACTATGAGAAATGCTCAAACGCGAGGCTTGACGATAGGAAAAATGCTTGAAGAGTGTGCTGGGTCGCGTCATCCCGATGAGCAGCCCAGTCAAAGCTCTGTGAGTGATGCAATTACTTATCGGCAAAGAAACACAGGGGGAGGCTGAACAACAAACCAGTGGACAGATTTCTCTCTTATCTTATCCATTCAGATAAAGTATAGGCTCCAATTGGATTAAGCTGACAGCCATGAGTGACAACAAAGATAATGTGAAGTCATAAAAATGCCAATTGTGTAGGAGGAGAATTTAACACTTGGAAAAAAGTGTGAAAAATGTATTCTGAGCCATTTGCATGATCCGAGTTTACTTTTACAGTTTTACGTTTTTAAAATTATATTTTTGCTTGGGGCTGCAAGTAACAATTTAGATTTGTGTTTTTCAAACCTCAAATATATTGTTTTGTTCACCAACTAAAGACATGAAACTAAAACAACTGGATTTATTTATTTAAATGGTTGGCAACTGATTTATTAGTTGGTTACAGTTGATTAATTGTTGCTACCCCATTTTAATTATAGATTAAATTTGCTCTACATAAATAAAAGTAAGCAGCACTGGGGTGTGAAAGGGTTTTTTTTAGATTTTACATTTACATTTGCTCAGTACTAATCCACTTTAAGCGTCTTCCATGCTCCCCCCATGTCTTCGCCGTGCTCTTAGCAAGAGGCGTCTGACAGATGTCCTCTGAAAGTCTCCACCACTTTCTCTGGAATAGTTTAAGTGAAAAGGCTCAGGTGAAGCCAACAATGGAAAATGTCGATGCATTCCATTAGATCAGATTGGAAAGTCTGATGTAAGCATGTCTACTTAAAATAACAAAGGCTCTCCTCTTTCGCTTCACTGACAGATGACTGAGATATGCAGCCATATTCAGTCATGCTGGGTTTGGCCTTTACTTGGTGCGGCTGGAGCTGTGTGGATATTAAAATAAAAGCCGCCCCGAAGAATCACAAATTGAGTCTGACCTACACAACAAGAAGAACTCGCCTTGTGGAACATCAAAAAGTGGATTTGGAGCAGAGCTACTCCAAAATACAAGAAACATTCTAATTACAGTCCGTACCTATTAGTGATAAGTGTTTATCAGCACAAATTAGTAATTCACAACTCGGCTTGTGGGCCAGCTTCCGTCAAGCCAGATTTGTCCTGTTTCTACACACAGAGGCAGTGCAGGCTGGGAGCTTTAGTCGACCACATGGCTAAGCCCCGTCCAGGCAAGACAAAAGAAATTCTTAAATCTTCAACAGTTCACTGCCCCCCCTGAAATGTCAATTGTGCTACTGCCATGCCCTGCCACAGAATTTCTCAGGGGGAACATCATTAAGAGGACTGACTCTGAACTGTATCACTGGGGGGAAAATAAGGGTATGTCTCGGAGGTGGGAGCAGAGAACAGTTTTTGAGAGCACGGCAACAGATGTGAAACAAGCTCGACAGCTATTCCTGATTAAAGCGAAGAGAGTAAGCCAATTCACACACGTGAGAGATCACAGCGGCGTCTGTGTCTGCACTTCCCTTTGATCTGCATCTCTATCCTCGAACACCTTCCTTCATCTACACCCATGGGTATGTGTGAGAGAGAGAAAAAACAAGCAGCCAATTTCATGACAAACTAACACGGTGACATTATAACAGAGCACACGGATTCATGCACGGACATAAAAAGGACAAATAAAGAAAATTAAGTAGGGCATCAGACCATCAGGAATGTGTCAGGAATGTTTTGAACCGTGTTTTGTGTTTTATCTCTATTATCTAGGATGTAAATAGGCTGTGTGGTTCTGAAATAAGCTGTGACACAAGTTTAAGAGCAACTAAAAAGGCTCAGATGAAAAAGCAAGGCTGAGTAAAACCAATCTTGACTAGACATAAAATAAATGATTAAATTGCGGCATTGCTTAGCAACAAGTGGCATTTTGCTGCAAACACAGTGGAATTAAACAATCGGATTTAAAAATGAAAACACGTCAGAAGAAATGAACATTTCCAAATTAAAGACACATATATAAATGTATCGCAAATGTTAAACCACATTTCCAAAAATAAAAATCTTTTTTTATAATTGATTCCATCCTTTTCTTGAAGCTGAATCTGCTTCCATTGCACTAATTCAAAACTTTTCCACATCCCTGGAGTGTACAAACTAATATGAAATATTTAAAAACTGTTTAATTTGTGTGCAAACAGCTAATGAAAGAAGGGCTCGGGTCTTGCAGGAGTGTGACTATGAGACTGATAAAACTTAAAGATACCGAGTCCTCTTCTCCCTGGTTAGTAGGAAAGGGGACAGTGAAACGAATTGATTTTCCGATGGCTGTTTCTGTTTACCAGTTCAGCTCCAAGCGATTTGAAAGGGTCCAGCAGCCGCGGGAGGAGGAGGTGGAGGAGGAGGAGGACACTGGCTGTGGCTGTGGCTCCTCCCGCGGACAGCCTGCTTTATTCCACGGCGGAAAGAAAAACCGTTATCTCGCATCACTACGTCCAACATCCCCCCTCCACCACCGCAGCTCCAAACCACCGGTAAATAGTTAAAAGCAGCGCGGGCAGGCGAGACCAACCCTTACCCGTGTTTTCACTTCACAGCCGTGAAGTTAAAACTTCAGGGAGGTTGAAACTTTTCCCCAAAGAGAGGAAATAAATGCGCCGCTAATTGGGACTGAAGTGGTCCTACTAAACGAACATGTGACAGTTCATTTTACACTCAACACAATTATATGTGTATTAAAAAAAAAACACAGTGGAGTGACGTGACTGTAAAACCACGGCTTCTTTTCGTTACCAGACATTTTGACAGCTAGTTGTGCTTAAAATGGCGACTATATTTGTCATTTCGAGAAGAGAATTAAAAACTCTTGTTGATTCCGTGTCGACTCACTCTCCGTCTGTGTGTCTGTCTGTCTGTTTGGAGTTTAACGGTACTTCTGTACCACATAATGTTACTTCTGAGCCACGGCGTCTTTATCTTTCTCCTTTTTTTTCGTGTTAAACGTCGAACCACACACGCCGAATTGTGTTGAAGGCAAGGACTGAAGGACTGGAAGCGGCAGACACTTAAAAAAAGATTTTTGTGTTACTTACAGTGAGTTGTGAGGAGAGCCAGGAGGCAAGTCAGACGTGCTTTCGCCATCTTGGAGTCGATGCAATGCTCGGTGTGTGTGACTGGCCGTGCGCAAAGTAGCTCACAGAGCTGTGGTGGCGATGGAGAGAGGCAGAGAGACGCAGACACAGAATGGGAGAGGGGGAGAGGGAGAGAGGGGAGGGGTTATCTATTATACTTGGTTTCCATAGCTACCGGAAGCATCACTCACACAGGCAAGAATTTATAGTTGACACTTTGTGGGAGGCTTTTACTGCTGTGGCTTTATACTGTAGGTGTGTGTGCAGCAGCTGGGAGGTCAGATAGAGAACTACAGTCCTGCATGTGTTTGAAGAGAGGTCAACAACAAAGTAAAAGATTACTGAACACTAATGTGGCAACTCGTAGCATGGATTGTGATTATTTTATTATTAATTAATGTGTAGATTACTTTCTTGGATGATATGGCGATTGTTTTATCGACAAAATGGTGAATTTGCTGTTCCGAAAAACCTACGTCTGTCTGAAATGTTTTGTTTTTGTTAACACACCAAAGATAATCACAATACCAGGGGTCTGCAACCTATTGAGTCCCTAAAGGGACATAGTGATATATTTTCTTTTTGTGTTCCCTCGCAATATTACATCGTTTTGCGTTACCTTTGCAATGTTTTATATATTTATTATGTAGGGCCTAGGCGGGACTTTGACAGAAAATCAGCCTCAAATCAACCTTTAGTATGAAAAGAGTCATTTTATGAATGTGCAAAGTAACAACAACATATTCACATTTTAATGTGGATGAGCATGAATATTCGATTATTTGTTTGATTATACATAAAAAACAAGTTAATGTGATCTTTTTATCCTCCTAGTTACATGGTGAAGCTTTGAGTCTACTCCTGAGTGGAACAGGATTCATATGGAGCCATTGTATGTTTGCATTTTTATTTACTTGGTGTTGTGTTGCAGATCAAGGAGGAGAATTCCCTCTCCCACAACTCAGACACGTCAAAGCAACATTTGCCTTTCAGTGTGGTAGGATGTTCGCACAACAACAAGTTTGAGTGCAGCAACTTCTCCTGCAGCACAACTCTGTTAGCAGGTTCATGAAGAGTGGCACTGACATTTCAAAGACCACTGTAGTTCCCTGATGTGCTTGGGAAGGAGGGTGAATGGAGGAACCCTCTGTTACAATCTGACATCCAACCATTAGATGTCACCAATTCTTGCACACTTGACCTTTAACCCTTAATGCTCACACGTCACGGATTTATGCCACAGGTGCACCCTTGATGAATTTCAGGTCGTATCATCAGGCTTTTTTTTTCTGGCTTATGTGTTGTTGAGTCAGAGTTATGATTAATTTTAAATCACTTTTGTTTCATACAACTGGGAGTAGCAATAATTGTGCAGAAATCACAAAATAAAATGTCTTATATTACACATAAAATATACATATATATGTATTTTTGTTTTTGAGTACTTTGTTGTACAGGTGACACTCTATATGTCACTTACATATTCTTATAGCCTCTGTATATACACTTTAAAAGCTAGCCTGAATTCTGGGCTCTAAGGGTTAAAAACTAAAATCATACTTATTTTCCAAAAGATAAACTCAAAAATGATTTGATTTATCAAAAAAATATTAATTTAGAAACCAATGAAAAATACACGTAATATACGTATAAAATAATAAAACATACTTTTGCAAGATATACAAAAATAAGGAGGGGGAGGGGGAGTTTGGAATTTACTTGTATGCCACTAAATAACAACTGTAGCTTATGCTGGGATTCTTAGAGCTTGGTACCTTGTCAGCACTGAGACTAACAGTGTTGTGCTGTCTTTAAACAAAATATCCACTTCCTATTTTGGACTGGCTGTAAATCACATCTCTGTCAAGGCCTGCCCCATATGTTGTATGCTGGGTGACAGGCACTGCAGCCACGTCAACCCGGAGCTCTCTTACCTCATGCACATGATCGAACAGCCACAGTCCTGAGTCCCACCTCGCTGTCATAGCAGATTTGGTTTTGCTCAACTGGCCCTCACTGTCACATTCATAGGTAACATCAAGCAAGTTTTCTCCCTCTGAGCCTTGTTATAACTCTGCATTGACAGCAGATATAGCCAGGAATATAAATGCTACTGAAACCATGTCTATGTCGTACTAGTCAGCTACTCTCAAAGAGCTCCACGCCAGTCACACCTGCATCTGCGTGCGGCACAAACACATATGTCCACGATCGATTGACCTGAAAACACAGTGTGTATCCAAACTGCATCAGTACATCATTATCAAAGACTCCAATCTGACATGATTTGCAGTACTCAAATTTGTACTCGCATTACAATGGCCCATCTAAATATAGAAGTGTATCCAATTATGCTGGCATGCATATGAATTGTGTTATATAACATATGCAGATCTGTAATTCATTTGCGGACGAGATTCTAACGTGGATCAGGTGTGGTCGGTGCCTGAAGTGGGAAAAAATAAGTGCAAGTATCTTTATCCGTATGAGGCGTGTATGTCTATCAGTTGTATGCATAAATCATTCCTCTTTCAGCTTCTCCCTTTAGGGGTCACTACAGCAGGTCATCCGCCTGATGGATATAGTTCTTGTTTAACAATAAAAATAATAACTATGGACACTAAAAACAAACATTAAACTCTCACAAGACGTGGGTGAATGTCACATATACTGCATCCTGAGATATGATTGTACCAGCATCTCGTGAGTCTCACCGGCTGACTTTGAGCCGTGTGAACGGTTTAAATCACATTGTTGCCTAAAAGGGATCATTTAAAGATAATGCTAATTAATACCCACATTAAAAATTAGAAACTTTTCCAATTTCTTTTTTAAAAATAAATGAAATCAGGCCACCTTCTTTTCATGAGTGAAATAAAAACAAGGGTGAGGGAAACATGACATGATGATTAAAGATAATCAATTGGAATGTAAATCCATCAAATTATACATAATCCATTGATCCATTCATGCCAAACACGAGCCAGGAGCCACAGGGCAAGAGGCAGGGTTCACCCTTGTCAGGTCGCTAGCTCTCAAGGGTCCAAATGACCAGTGAGTACCTGGATGTCGTTTGTCTTTGTTAGTGCACTGAGCTTATGATTCTAAACGTTGCAAAAGATGTGTAAAGCAAGGCATTTACCCACAGTGTACTTATATGAAAGTCTTACCCCAGGAAACCGAACAATTTTTTAAGCAGACCATAAGCTTATGTAAACATACATATGGGTATTTTAGTCAACTTCTGCCAATAAACCTTCCTGAATGTTACACAATGGATCTTTAAATAAAAAATTTTGAATTATGAAAATGAAACAAATATATAGCAGGGTTTCTCATTCCTGGTCCTGGGCACCCACTGCCCTGCATGTTTTCAATGTTTTTCTGTTCCAACACACCTGATTCAAATGGTCAGCTCATCAGCAAGCACTGCAGAAGCCAGATAACGACCCACTTATTTCAATCAGGTGTGTTGGAGCAGGGACACTTGCAGGGCAGTGGGACCCCGGTACCAGACCTTCTTAATCGAACCCTAGTTCATTTGCTCGGAAAGTCTGACTCTGGTCCACCTAAAAACACAGGAAGCGCACTACAACGCAGGGCATTGTGGGTAAATACAACCAAAACATAGCCAGGAGAAATGGCTGAGCCCATTGTTGCAGCGTATATGTGTCGTATGTTCACATAAAACGATAGGATGTGACGCAGCTCCATGTCTTGCTCTTATGTGGCGGGAACATAAATTGCCCTGCATTAACCAATAGATGAGAGTTCTCTTGTTCATTGTTTGTCTTCTCCTTCAGTAATCCTTGGTGCAGCGCCACCTCTGGCGAGGAGGGGAATACATCATTCAAAAGGTTTGGTTGGTTTGTGTGAAAGCAAACTCGGACGGGCTGAATGTTGCAACCTCCAATTGAACCGAGTCCCCGCTCGTGCAGAGTCTAACGGAATATTGGGTGTGAAAACGACCGGATACACACACTACATCCATTCTCACTGTGAACTGAGGCTGACTCACACCAAACATGTTAAACCAAAACTAGCAGAGGAACACTTCTATGTAAAGGTTATACCTCTGCCTTACTACATTTGGTGTTTACTTACTGGAAACATGCATGGTTAAAAATAAAATAAAAATAATAATATCCATATATATATATACATATATACACACACTGTACATGCGAGATAAATGTTTAATAACTGATCATGAAAGTGTGCTTTTCCCCCTGTTATCTTGTTAAGCCAAAGAGAACTGGAGGAAAGGGCTTTCATATACTGTGCTCCCACAGCCTGTGGGGAGATGATGTAAAACCGAGCACTGTTTTTTTTTTTTTTAAATGGTTATGAAGTATGTCAGGGCAGATTCAATACGAGCCTAATTATTCTTTCTGTAGCTTAAAACTATTTAAGCTCAGTTCCTGCTCCTGCTGATACAACCTCTTGACTGTGCGTATCATGACTTTTGACTGCATGTGACTCTAATTGTGTTTTTGCTCATTAATATTTATGTAATTATGCTAAGTGTGCACAGCTGCAGTGCCTGTCATGATTCCCGTTTCTTTTCCAAGGTTTCTGTAACAGTTACAATGGAGGAGCGGTTTTTAAATTTGCGATTAAGTGACTCGGTGATCAAAAACCACAGCATTTGTATTGTACGGACACAATGGAACACATACTGTACATGTCAACGATTAGACTTCCGGCTGTGATTTTTAGGCAGCCATTTGTGGTTCCTATGTCTAGTGTTCTATAGACTTTTAGGAACCAATACTGAATTGAGACTGTGAGAAAGACAAGTCATAGCCAAGATTTGTTTACTATTATATTGGCCTGACTCTCTCTAAAGTACAGATCCCACGTCTATAGGGCTGAGCCTGCTCACCACACTAAAAGCATACAGTATATTTGCTCAGCAGATTAATGATCAGTGGTTTAGGAAAGCAAACTTTATTAAGACAAGCATCTCCTTGTTGTGTCATCTCCATGACACTTTTACGTCATGAAAAGGGCAGCGGGGAGGAAACATTCTAACTAAAAGTATGTTGTTGCTTGCATTTGAATCATCACAGTAATGATTGAGTGAAATAAAGGTATTTTATGACTCAGAAAAGATTGACTGTAAATGTAATCAAGACCTTCAAAAAGTAGTAAAAGTACGACAGCACTACCTACTTCTGCCATCCATGTATCCATGGTAACATGTGATGGCATCCCAAAAAAGACTTCAAATTCCAGCTTAGCCTTTTATAGTTATCATACCAAATTAATCCTATGAACAAGGCATGGCAGCATTTTTGTTTTTTTGGTATTCATTTCTTTACCATCTGGTGAAATTAAACAGTAATTCTTCATGCCAATGTTGATTATATCTTGGGTTTTTTTGTTGTTGTTTTTTAGCACTGCTCTGTTTCTCTTCCCTCTCTCCTCACATCACATCTCTGTCAAAAACTGTGGTGTATTGCATTCTGCAGCAATGTGCCATATCTCATGTCACACATGCCTGCCATACAATCCAACCTGAACATGCTTCAGTGCACACATATTCACATCTTCAGAGAGAACTTTGACATCTTACATTTTAAGACGGAATAAAACCTTAAAGTGACAGGTCACTGTCTTGAAGTGTGTATAACGAGGCACTGACACACACACAAAATACAGCTGCCTGCGGGAACACAAGGTAAAACAGGTTTTAGATCAGGGTCACCGAATAAAATCTACTCATCCCTAAATCTATAATACCTCAAATACTAGTTTGTAAATCGTTCACTTTTATGCACCAATATATACCAGGGTATGCGTGTATGTCTCAGGTGGTACTTGCTATAAAAAGTTTGAGAACCGCTGCTGGTCTAGACAGCAGGGAAATGACTGTACTGTGTGGCAGCTGCTGTCCTTGAACTTTCTGCATACTGCCCTTGTTTTGTTCTCAGCCTATGGTGATAACTTTATCCAACCTCGCTCTGACCTGGTGGAAACAACAATGTAAGCATGCTAACATGCTCCCATGGACAAGAGTAACACAGTGATGTGTGTGTCAGGTATGTCTGTATACAACAACTCACAGTGCTGGGGAGCAAAACGCCCGAGGAGATCGAGGAAATCCATGGAGGTCGAGCAGCATATCGCAAAAAAAGAAAAGAAAATTGACATTCTGAATAAATCTGACCCTTACAATGCCCCCAGTGTCCTTCATTATGGAAACAGCTGCCAACACTTCTCTGATAAACTTTCATGCTACTCTGGAGAACAATTAGACATTGCATTAAAAACATGTTAAATAAACACGATAGTCTAGCAGTGATCCACCTCGTCTCGCATTTCTCCGACAGCATGGTTTTCTGCCAAAAAAGGCATTATTGTGAGTCCAACAGTCACACTACAGGAGTGGGCTACTGGAGCAATAGGAGATAACGAGACACAGCTGAGAAGAGTTTGGCACAAGTGTGTGTAATCAGGGAAAAGCACTGGGGCAGTTAGAGGAAGTTAAAGTAAACACAGCCAGGAAGGCAAAGTAAAACAGGAAGTAAACTGTATACTCAAGGAAATACAATTAAAAGTAAAGCCATTACTAATATGAAAAACAACTGAAAATATTTCCTGTCCCTTGTCCAAGGTCAGCTGAGATTATACACGGAAAGTTAGGAATCATACGCGACCATATCAGAAAATTGAATCGGGTTATCTTTTGAGTTGAGTGAAGTCAGCATGTAACGTCACATGTACATGTACACTTTACACTTCAGTTGTTTCCACATAACGACAATGTTAAATGTCTCCCAGAGTGCAGACACACATACACGACTGAATTATGCACAACACGCATCAGGTTCCCCAGTGTTGATGAGTGTTGAGGAAGAAGAAGAGGAAGAAGAACCCACTCACTCTCATGCATTGTTGTACGCAGACACTACATTTCCTCTTTTGTTTCCTCTGTGTTCCCGGTGTCTTCTGAATAATAGAAGCGGCTGGAGACTTATTGCATTCTCAGATTTACTTCCAGCACTTAGAACAACAGCAGTCGCTTGTTCTCCAAAAAAAAGAAAAAAGAAAAAAAAGAGACGTTGAGCAATGCACTTCACTTTCTACCTCTACTCTTCATCTCTATGTTTTTCTTGGCATGCTGTCCTTGACAGTTTATTTCAAATTGGTAAAGAGAGGGAGAGAAAAATCATATTGACACTGTCATTTTCTAACCAATGTCATACTGAAATAAGTGACTGCGCAGTCTGCAACACACAAACCTTAACCGCAGCGTAGGAGTGTCATATTACATCTCGGTCCTGAGAGATCAATAAATTACCTTTTAATGAATCCCGTAACTGCTACCCAATACACTGTAAATTATTTCCAGGATTTCACAAGGCTTTAACTGCAATGAGGATAATACGGGGCACTCCTGTAAAGTGAGTTTTAAGTGTGTGTTGTTGTTTTATTACAGTTAAATACAGCACGTATTCAGGGAATATACAGCTAAATAACATAATACTGTATATTGTGTGGCTTCTACTGTGAAGTGACAGTAAACAGCAGTGAAAAAGTGATGAACTGATTGCTGATGCAAATGTAACTCATTGTGAATGTACTGTCAGATATTGTACAGTGCAACTATTGTCCTAACGCTGCTAAACAAAGTGTTAGTTGTGGCACCGGTTTATGAAACAGTGTGTCAAAATAAAAGCCTGGACACAGACAGACAGCTCTCTCCTCATCTGTTTTACCCACAATACTAAAAAAAAGGTACAGTGCAAATGCAGGGAAATGAGGCAAACGTCAGCAGCAAAGGAGGAGACACAGCATCACAGTATGACAGAGTGACAAAGTGGTTATAAGCAGACTGAAAATCAACAATCAAGCCCCTTTTTCTAATGTGAGAGTGAGGGAGAGTCTGGTTGTTCAGGATGACTGCTCATTTTATCATGACGCACAATGTTGAGCATATGGAAGTGTGTGTGCATATGTATTATGGGCTACAGCTGGTGTTATTGTGAAACTTTCACGAGTTGAACTATGACAGGAATTCTATGCACACACACACACACACACACACACACAGCCTATTTTGGTTATAGTATTTAATGTAAAACTTGTGTTTCTATTCATTCTCCCCTTTAATTACATAATTCTCTCGGCCACCGGGATGTGGTTTCTATGGAGAAATGATTAGACAAAAGACAAAGAAACAATGAAAACATGAACATTCGTGGTGATTTAACGGCAGTTTGCATCGCAACACTACCCAGTCTGTCATATTGTGTCTTCTTTTTCATCTCCTGTTCTCCTCTGTCCTCCTTCTGTCCCGTCCTCTTATTATGACACAACACAACACTGACTCTGAGGGAACAGAACAGTACCTGTGCCCTGAATGGATGAATCCTGCGACTGCTGCATCTTCACAAAAGTGACCAACCTGGAACCACAAGGGACAGGAATCCTCTCTGTTGCCTCTTTCACAAAAATGGAAATACATTCCA
Source organism: Solea senegalensis (assembly GCF_019176455.1). Classification (NCBI taxonomy): domain Eukaryota; kingdom Metazoa; phylum Chordata; class Actinopteri; order Pleuronectiformes; family Soleidae; genus Solea; species Solea senegalensis. Next base: position 9,888,828 of record NC_058033.1, read on the forward strand.
TTCTTGCTTCAGAGATTCAGGCTACATCCATACTTTGCTTTGAAAACACATATTCTGCTCAGAATAAGGCTGCCATCCACACGACCCCTGTGTTTTAGGGCCCCAAAAATGGAAATGTTTCAGTTTGACTCTGTTAAAGCTCACTGTTGGTTTGTTGCTGGCCTAAGGAAGAAAAAAAAAAGAAAAAAAGAAAGAAATCAATGCTCTTATTTTTCACCATTGTATCTCATTGTACTTTTTGAAAGTAAGCAAACAACAACTACCAAGGAGACAACCTGAATACAGTTCATACATACCTACATACAGTTGCAAGAAAAAGAATGTAAACCCTTTGGATTTACCTGGATTTCTGCATAAATTGGTCATGAAATGTGATCTGATCTTCATCTAAGTCAAAATAAATAATAGAGAAACACAGTCTTATTAAACTAATACCTCACAATCAGACAGAAGAAAAATACTCTTTTTTGAGTGGCCTCAAGAGAACGATTCACACCAGACATCCCAGGAATATTGCTGGACTGAAACTGTTTTTTTAAAAGAGGAATGGTCCAAAATTCCTCCTGACCATTGTGCAGGTCTGATCTGCAACTACAGGAAACGTTTGATTGAGGTTATTGCTGCCAAAGGAGGGGCAACCAGTTATTAAATTAACTTTTTCCAACCTGCACTGTGAATGTTTTCATCGTGTGTTCAATAAAAACTTGAAAACATATAATTTGACTGCGTTTGTCTATTGTTGTGACTTAGATGAAGACCGGATCACATTTTATGACCAATTTATGCAGAAATCCAGGTCATTCCTAAGGGTTCACAGACTTTTTCTTGCAACTGTACATGATTTAGGCGTGTTAGTATGGACACAGATTACACAGATTACACAGAGCTGAAATGCTCAGGTGGGGACGATAGACGTATATAAACAGTGGATGTAGTCTTGGGGGTTTGCCAGAGGAAGCCAACCTGGAAGTCAAAATATAGTGAATCGCCACCAGTGGTTGATTCCACAGGGTGTAATAAATATATAAAAAATGAATAAGGACAAAAGGGACAGGGAAAGGTGGAGGCATGCTGTGGCGACCCCTAAATGGTGAAATGAATTACGTAATTATTAATGTGTTAAGACTTGACTTGATTGCCACTTCATCTGCAGATTATTTTCACTTGAAACTGTTTTCAAAAGATAATGCCGTCGTGTGAACGCAGCCCCGTTTCCTTTCACATCATTCCTCTCTTGTTTATTGCAAACTCTCATTTATATCAGCGTCATTCTTTGGCTTTGCTACTTCCCAGCTACGTCCTCCCTTCCACCACCTCCTCCTCCTCCTCCTCTTTCCCCGATCAGTAACACATCTCTCACTCCTCCTGACTCCATTCATCACATTTTTTGATTGTGAACTAACCACCTCCCATAATTTCCCAGAGGCCGCGGGGTCAAGGACCCTACAGTATGAAATGTGCAGCTCATAAAGACCCACCCAGCTCTCGCCCGTGGCTCTCGGTCCACATGTGGCTCATTCATGCTCGCTGTCAGCTCCCATTACCTAATTGGAATTGAGATGCATCTGGCCTGCAATTTTTTGCCTGCACTGCGCTCCTGGTGGAGATACACTCTGAACCCCCCCCCCAACCCTCCTTTAGAGGGCACATTAGGACTCTTTTTCATGTATTCCTGCTGGGAGAGGAACTTTCTCTCTGATGTGTGGTCAAAAAGTCATGTACATGCATAAAAAGAGAGAGAGAGAGGGTCCAGAGCAGATCAGAGCTGACTGCGGGAAGCCAATTCCTGTGGTTCACTACAGTTAATAAGAGAGATGTTTAATTCATGAGATCTATCATGCTACAGTGGCTTCAACTTCAATGTTGCTTTATATATATATATATATATATATATATATATATATATATATATATATATATATATCTCAATATATAAAAAAAAAATTAAGTGCTTGAAACTTTCAAGCGTCAGGATCAGTGACCTTGCACATCCAGGTCTGAGATCCATGACAACATTTCTGCTGCCGCGTGTGCATCGTCGGCTCCGTGCGTCATGATCCTGAATGAACATGTTACATAACCCGGTCATGGAAAAAAAAAAAAAGCTTGACTCACTTTATTTAAGGTAATTTATTTTTTTTCACATCAAACAGACGATGGCTCATTAATGTCATTAATTTCGAAAAGAAAGTACTGGCAAATGACCCAAATTGGAAAGTGTCTGAGGAACGGCTTTTGTAATGAAACGAGAGAGCTGTTAATTAGAAGCGATAATTTCGTTCCCCTCTTCAGCTTGTCAGTCATAACCGCCACACTTGTTTAGCTTGTATTGCTCTGACACGTAGGTACAAAAGGGATTCATTTATAGCTGAAAGAAAATAAAATTTCCAGTCTTATTTATAAAAATGCTGTGGGAGTAGTGAGGCGAGCTTCAGACGTTTCATTCTCTCCTTTGACAAACAAGTACATATTCTCTGTCTGGCTACACTCAAATAAGATAAGTTACATTTCCCACGTCTTTAAAAGTATTGGTATTTGTCTTAAGATTTAGGAGTCTAAAAGACGCCGATGACGAGCAAGAATTATAGGGTCATCTTTAAATCTACAGCCTCTCCTTGAACACTGAAGGCTCGTCAGTTGTGAGGGGTGATACGCTGAAGGAGCACAAGAGGGACGGCCCATATCTGGCTCTCATTTTCTCTGAGATTAAATGTGTAGCCCTTCAGCGATAAAAAACACCCAAAAGGCCAACATAATTCTGTCCGACACAAGAGTCTGAATGGCTTTTAAACTGAACATCCCTCAGTTCACAGCAGCACTGGAATGACTTTTAGAATAATGGAAACACTGTGGGAAGCAGTCTCTGGGAAGCACTTTCACACACTTGTTTGTTATTGGTCAGACTATGAGTTAACTCGTTAACTAGTGAGTTTTATTTCCTTCAGTGTGTCTGTTTTTGCCTGGAAAAGACTCCATCGCACACTTGAGTTATGCTGCCTCCACTTCCCCTGCTCTGTTTGGCGGCAGCACTTTGTGCACAAGTCGAGTGGACACTCGTGACACTCTCAGAAATGGAAAATTCATCACTTTCAACATAAGCTCCTCTTTTACATGTCAAATTCACTCTGTACAGGTTACCATGGTGACGCCTTTTTCCATGTGCTTTTTCTGAAGTAGACGGCGTTCTACATGGGTGATTAGGTGTGTCAGTCAGTTTTTTTTAAAATATTTGATCAGTTTTACACGTCTTAAGTATGACGATCCAAAAAAACCCAAAAAGTCCTTAGATTTAGCAGCAGGTGTTTCCTGAGAAGGCAGCTGTGCCTGACTTTGACACGCTCCTTGTTCTTCCTCTGCTGTAATGACTTGCCTTGTGTGAGAGGGTAAATGTGTGTGTGTGTTTGTGCATGGATGATCTCACGTAAGCTTACCGAGTGGGCTTCACCCGCTTCATCCTCACTGACCACCTCCCACAGTGCCATCTGGCACCCTTTTTTCAGACAACAGCGGCCTACACTCTCTTGCTTTTATTTTGCCTTGCTCTACTTTGTGTGTTTGTGTGTGTGTGCACTGAACCGAGCCACAGTTCTCTTCTATTACAGTCTTATAAATTGCTCCTATTCTGCAATTTATTGATCTTGCCCCTTAACTCCCAGTGCAGCCTGGGTGTCCACGGCACTGAGGCTGCACATTTCTCACCAACTTCTATTTATTTGACAGGTAAACACATGTGGGAACACCTCAACCATATAATGAAAGCAAGGGTTTCTATTTGTTCTATTTGCTCAAATCACACACAAATGTGTGTTATAGTGAATCTTTAATGGCGCTATAAATATTCATTGATGATTATCTAGGAATCTTACTGATAAATTAGAACAATTTCCAACTATGTCTGTGTTGTAACACATATTTGGAGCGCGGCAGAACCAACCCCCTCGGTGCGCCTCGGTTTCCATCCAGCATGAAAATAACATTTAAAGGGTTTCACAATATGTGCATGGTTGTTGTTGTTGTTAAGGGCTCCCACTTCACACTTGGTTTCCAGGTCTAATTTTAGCCCTAACTTGCTCCCCCCTCTCAAGGATCAAGGTTTTGCCTTGGGGGGTGATGGTGCTACGACGAGAGCTAAATGCAGAGGTTGAGCTTCTCCGTGATAGCGGCGTGCCAGCCTCATTCTGGGTGGTTCTGTGACAGATTTACCAAGCATTAGAAATGATTACTCAAGACATATGATGTCCCCCTGAGAGAATATAAAAAAAACAAACCATCCCATGTCTTTTGATTTGAATTCATTCAATACTACTTATTTTCTTGGTCCAACATTTTGATTCCATCCCCTCCGAGCGTGGCGTTATGGGTCTGAGCACGAATTACTGGAGACTGGAGCGCAACTATTATTTACCCAAAGAAACACAAAAGTGCCTCAGATTATTTTTCCATGTCTTACTATATGGGGGAGTGGGACACGCTTGCCATGGTGGATTTTTTTGACAGAAGCTTTCACTTTTCCCGTCTATCACTCCGTAAGACATGAGGGATATAAATACACCGCTTTAGATATGCTTGTCTCCATCCTCCTCCAATCCTGTCTCGCACGGTCCCTCTGATTGCAGACAACTCGCCTCTTGTGGCGTCCTCACGGAGGCTGGAGGTCCAGCTGAGTGCAGGGGGGGTGCGGGGGGGTCGGGTGCTGGTGCTTTGCCCTGCACGACTCCACGATAACAACCTCAAAATAGCAGAAGCCGCGGTCGCCATTCTCGGACTCGGCCCCGGCCACTGCAATGCGGTGAATGGAGCCACTGGATGGAACAGATCCAGATTTGATCACATTAGTCTTCTTTTGCTTTTCTGTCTTCACGTCTGTGTGGGTTAGCGTTAGCCCGACAGCAACACTGGCTGATTACGCTGATTGATTGCCGGAATTATACCTGTTCAGTAGATACGTGGCCTCGCGGCACAGCACTGTTCAGTCGCTGTTCGAGACAAATGCCTCGGTTGGGGAGACAGATGAATTGCCTAGAAGACGCCTGTGACCAGAGGAGGGGAAAGACTGAAGGAATGAAGGATGCATTGTTTACTGTAAAGTAAATCTCAGTCGTTAAGATACACAACCAATACATTACATGACAGAACTAATAAGCAAACTTGTTGTAGATTATTCGTATTCAAATGTGGCATTCTGGGAGAATTACTGATCAGGTCAGGACACTTCCACATTGGCTTCAATCTGGATTCCACGAGACTATGTCCATTTTTACACATGGCGTATGATTATAACCTGAGGTTTGACCAAACTTTGTATTGTACTTTTTCTATTTCCGTGACCAGAATCAATCTGACTTAGTGTGAAATCCACATGAAACGTGTGTTTTTGTGCCTGTTTATCTTTGTTGCGAAATGAGCAAAATTTAAAAAAACATTGCTGTCGTGCTGTAATGTAAATATGCAAAGCTGCATGGCTGTGGGTGTTTTGAGTGTCGTGAGGTGGGATGTGTTACTGCTGTTTGTGCCCATGCCGACAGTACATTGTGTGAAAATATGGCATAAAAAAATAAAAATAAATAAGTAAATAAATAAAACAGTAGAGATTGGTTAACACACATCTTTACACCATGTGACGAGCAGCTCACGACTGTTCACCTCTGCAAATCGCTCCGGTTGGTTATCATCTTCCCCTTTTTTTAAAAATAAAAACACATTATGATGTCACACTGAAGATGACCTTTGACCTTTTTGCTATAAAATATTGTCGACATTCTGCGCTGTTGGACATCTGTAGGACAATTGATATTTTATGTGGTCAGAGTGACCCTGACAGCTGTGGTCCCCTGAAGTAACTGACCTATGTACCGATGGCAGATAAAGCTTCTCGATCTTGATCTTCTTGAAGTATTATCATGGACAACTAGACCTAAGGAGAACTTGACCCACGACCGTAGGCTTTGACCAATCACAGGACAGTTCAGGTGAGTGATCAGCGCTGACAGCACCCAAAACTGCATCCACTCCTCACCCACCACCTGCACCAATTGTTTTCCTGCATTAATGGCAAACAGTTATATGTGCAAATAAACACATGATACTGTATCTGGAACACACTTGAGCAGAATCTCAAGTCTAGCTTGATTCCCTGGAGTCACTGGAGAGGCCATCTTTGAGAAGTTGCTTATTATTTTCATTTGTTTATTCACTTTTATTCACCTTGCCCATTTCCTTTATTGTTGTGTTGTGTGTCTGTAAGTCAGTGTTGTACTGTCGTGTCTCTCTTGGGACAAACTTGTATGATTAAAGGTTAAATAAAAAAGATGTTTACTAAGGCAAGGCTGTTGCATTGACTGAAATTATGCCAATATTTCCCCAGCGCCTCAAATCCCCCCAAAAGGAAACCATAATATGAGCTACAAACCACTTCGGTGGCTCCCTTTTGTCATATCTAGTGCCTGTATTTACCCTGCCCTTATTCAAATTACCTACTTCATGACACAATACATGGAGGAATTATGATATAATATGAAACTATCAATTTTTTTTTTCTCTCTCCAGCGAACCACAAGCATGGCAATATATGAAATGAAACAGAGAGTCTGGCAAACACACGTCTGGATAACAGTCAACTTCACGCCCTCAGGTATAAAGCAAGAGGAGAAGGTTTCAGCAAAAAAAACAACCCTCCTGAAGTATTACTGGTCTGACAGTGAGCTTTCAGAGTCAACAGGAAGACAAACATTTTGTCTGTATACAAGTGCACGCGTCATACAAATTTCCCTTTGTTGAAAGCTGGGAGACATCGACTGAGACTGCATGCTGTGGAAAAGCACGTCAGCACCAGTTAACATACAGCTGGATCACTCAGCTCCTGAATGCTTTATCGATATGTCTGTGTGAGGAAGCTGGATCAGCACGGTCCGCAGGGCTTTGGCTGTCTGCTGCTCCTTTAAGCACTGCAAGGCTTTTACAGCAGAGCTGATCAATAACTGAACTTCAGAGGCATGCATGACCTCAGCTATGCTCATAAAGTTACATCTGTTTATTTTTATATTGCTTCGAAAACACACACATGGGCAAAATCAGGCCCCCGAGACCAGATCCAACCCCTGAACGAGCTTTATTCAGCCCACAAAGGCCACGTCCAAAAATCGTTTCAGGAAATATCTCCATCCACATGGAACCCCTTGAAATGACTCAAAACATCCAAATTTCACAGATTGAATCCGATTTTAAACATTTTGAGTACTTTTTGCTCAGGTGTGTTTATATAGTCACTGCTGCGTCTTAAAGCATGACTTTATTTTGAAATAAATAGACTGTATAATTAGATTTAAAAATAATGAATAAATCATACATCAATGTCTGGCCATCAAATAGCAGGTGAAAACACTTACTCCAATAAAAACCCGTCCATAAGTTATCTGGAGTGCGTAAAACAAGTGTAGCATGTTTGAGTGCCAGACGTATTTCAGATGAAAGTGAGCCGAGGATTTCCTCGGATCGACTGAACCTCACCTTCTCTGCACATTTCCTGCCTGTCCAGATGCTTCCTATTTGTATTCCTGCCGTACACAGTCAGCAAAAAAGAATAACCATATCTGTGTGGGTTTATCTCAGAAGCTTGCACTCGAGTTATAACCTAATGGGTTATTTTTTTTTGGTGTCCACAACTCACATTTAGCAATAAACACAACAAACATTTTTAGCTTTTTGGCCTCTTACACGTCACCACTTACTTATCAAGCTGACAGCAGCAACTGTTTGATTGACAACTCATTGGTAAATAATCATTTAGTGCTAGAACGGAGCGGGACACCTCTGAGTTTGACTGGACGTCAAGTATATTCAGCATATTCATGTTAGTCTTTTTTCCCCACGATCTTTCCGCGTTGTCTTTCCACAGCTTGTGTGGGGAAAGCAAAAACGACAACATGACCCCAAATGGGATTCATCTAAACTGTGAACTTGTGGAAACATACTGTGAATGTTTGCTGCAAACACTAACAATGCTGGTAAATGTTGACTCACGCCCAAGCCAAGCGAATCAGAGAGAGAGAGAGAGGGAGAGAGAGAGGGACTTCTCCTGTTCTCTGTGCAAACGCACCAAACACCAACACCAACACCAACTCCATCCATCTGGTGTCTGAAAAGCCGCGCGGCCAAAGTGCGGGTCCACAGTCCACAATATTGAAATGTGTCGAGTTGCTGTGGGGATTTTTTTCGAGTGGAGAATGGAGATAATGTAGGCTAGTGTGTGAGAGGGAAAAACAAATGGTTTGCCTGAGGTGAGAGCGAGCGAGGGAGCAGCAGAAGGCAGTGCTTTGCGAGCAGTCTGGTGGTACATGTGTCTGTGTTTGGATGTAATGAGGACACATAGCCACAGTCTCAAGTGTTTACACAGGCTGGTGCACCACAAGGTTACCCGTCGCTATAACAGCCGAGCGGAAGTTCCTGCAGATCTAAATATTATTTTATCTCACTCAACATTTACGCCAGTGAAGTTTGAATTTCCGCATAACTTCATATGCTCCCTCTCACTCATCAATTATAAAAGTGGCCTGTGCTGCATAATTCATTCTCCTGATGCCAGTTCATTTGGCTTCCTGATGATGTATGCGCCTAATCAAGCTCCTCGTACTTTGGTTAAAGTCATTTGTTGCTTTCAATTACGGGGGGGGGGCTAAATACTCAGCAGAGTTGGTTGTTGGTTGTTGACATGACTTTGGACTTTTTCAGAAATGAAATGCTGAGATTCTGCAGCACCAACGAGCCCACAGCTCTGTGAGGCTGGACTTAGACACACAGCGAGGTACTAACACAGTGTTTAAATGCAAATGTTAATATATATATATATATATATATATATATATATATATATACATATATATAATAATATATATATATATACATATATATATATACATATATATATATATATATACACATATATATATAATTCGAAAAATGTCTGCTTTTCTTCTAATGACTGACCAATGAGTAATCAGACATGTGTGTGCATTTCTGTTTAATTCTTTTTAGACACAGAACTACACATCGAACTATGTGATTCTAAAGAGACTCAGGCCTATCAAGTGCCATCTTAAGATAAAGGCCCAACACTACCTACAGTAGAGGGGTTAATTTGCCACTTACGCTCCACTCAAGGCAAAGGATTGCAACTTCCTCTCATTGTCAATAAATTGTTGTCACATTGCCATAAAACTTTTGTTTTATTGATGTTCCGTCGCTCAGCTTCTTAAAATGAAACCTTCCGCCCCAACAATCCCTCACCTCTCTCCATCTTCAGCTACCATCACTCCGTCTCTCCTGCGTTAATCTCGGCTGTATTAATCGCAACTAATAACGCGTTAACTTTGACAGCACTAATATGTAATATATATTATATATAAGGAAACTGCAAACTGGTGAATTTGACATGGTCCCATTGCTTCCAAAGCTTGTATTTCTCTTCTTAATCCTACTGTTTTTTAATCATTGTCCTTTCTGTAATCTGCGTGAGACTATTGTCAGAGCCCATCTGTTTTTATTGAGTGCAAGCGACTGACAAGTTTCCTCTCTCTTATAAAAATGGATTTCAGTGTCTGGTTTTTACTGAGAGGGTTTTTATAAGAGGTGCAGGCCACACCTTTCAGGTGAACGTGATTTAGTGAACCTCAGACTGGTTAGAGTTCAGGTATCATGTGACCTTCATCATTTTAAAAATTGCAAAAAATCAGCTCTATAACACGTATTTTAAAAAAAAGAAAAAAAAAAGCATTGTCCAGGTGGTTAAAAATGCTTGAATATTCTTTCTGAATGACTGCATGACCAACTGTCTCATGTCGCGTGTTTACTCCTTTCAGGCATCAAAATGCATCCCCTCATGTACCGAGATTGCCGCATTATAATGATAATATGAGGCTTTGGCCGCGTCTCATCTCCCTCGCACATGCAAGGAGACTCAATCGGATGAGCTCGGCTCCACCTGTCCCTTCTTTCCAGTTGCCAAGACTGACCGAATGTCTCCACTCTCTACCCACAGCTGTCACAAATCTCAGCATGCCTTGAGCTCGTGCCACATGGCATGCCAAGGCCCAAAAAAAAGAAGAAAAAAAGAAAGTGTGGTTGGTTTAGGTTGGTGGGAGCATGTATCAGCAACTGAGTGCTCCCCTGGCACCTTGAATGCAGCAGGAGTTAGGGCTGATTTGGTCTCTCTTCTCATCTCGCTTCTGCCACTTGACCTCACTTCTGCATCTGTAATGTGCCAACATCTGTGCAGCAACGCGAGTCAGCTTCAAACATAACCGGGGAAAAAAATAAAAAAGAGAAAGAAGGTTTTGGCTTTATGCCATCCTTCCAGATGCTCTGCCCCAGCATGTGAGGTTCAGAATCACCTCTCTGTGCCTCTCTGCCTCGTCTCCGCGCGCGTCTGTTTACTCGTGATGAGGCACGATGCTCACTGAGCTCGGGGCTAATTATCATGCGTTAGGCTCACTTATGGCTTGTGCCGCTCTTCTTGATGTCACCAAGGCAAACTAAGAGATAAGGTTTTGAGGAGCTCTTGTATTTTTGCCGGCAATTTCATCATGCTAAATCAGATATGATCAGATATAATGTCCTGATATGTGGATTGGCACTGTGCTTGATCCCAGTGTTCAGATGACCAAGATAAAGTGACGTGTATCTATGTTTTTTCCATTATTGTGACTCTTTTTTTTTTTTTTTAAATGTTCAAACCTGTACGGACACAGAAAGCTGACTCTTAATCCCAGTTTTCTTCCCCTGTCCTTGATACATTACATTACATTAACACAAGCACTAGAGTCTTGAAGCGGAGGATACGAGCAGCTACAGGAAGTCAGTGCAGGGAGCGGAGGAGCGGTGTCGTCGTGTGAGAGAACTTTAGTAAGTTGAAGACCAGTCAAGCTGCTGCATTCTGGATGAGTGGCAGAGGTTGTATGGCACACGCAAGGGAGACCAGCCAGGAGGGAGTTGCAGTGGTCCAAGCGTGAGATGACAAGAGCCTAGGCCAGAACCTGTGCCGCCTTCTGGGTTAGAAGAGGACGTATTCTTCTGATGTTGGGCAACAGCTGGGCCAGACATTTAGCAGCAGGTGATGACAAATTTAAAATGTACACCAAAAAAGTGCATTCAAAAAAAACCAATACAATAACTATTTTGGTAAGAAGGACTACTGTAGGAATTGATGTAGGAATCTTTGAGGGACAGTGAAAAGTGTTTCTTCAGGCTGGGCCACTGAGAAGTTGGTTATGGGCCGCATGTGGCCCACGGGCCACCATTTGAATAGACCGGAACCTACAGTAACTCCATCCAAATTTGTCTTTTACTTTCTGGATTTTTACTGTTTACACTCAACAAACGTTTTACTGTTTATGTAACACTACGTATAATAAAAATAAAATATAATGTATACCGTACACCACATGTGTAAAAATAAGCAGCCAGAAAAATAAACCACTGCACAGCCTAATTAAAAAGCCACAGGCCCATTTAAAATGCTCCGAGTGCGAGTCAGATTCCTCCATCTCTCTGTCCAAGTGCATGTTCAGATTTCATTAATTCTTCAGGCCTGAAACACTGAGAGCTGAACAGCATCACCACCAAGTGCATTTTTAATGGTGTTACTTAGGGTCACAAGACCAAGCCGTTTCAGGAGAGCACGTAGCTTTTCATTTATAGTATGGCCCCCCCCCACCTGACACTGGGAAAACAGATATTGTATAGGAAAGCCACCTCTCACTCACTGAAAAGTGCTTTAACACCAATGAAAAGCAAATCTCGTGTTACACGGAGGCTTCTACAGCGAGAGGATTTCATGAGAGCAAGTCAAGGACATGCAAAAAACTTATACTCCATCTGGACCATATACTGTGTCCTGTTGAATATTCAACTCCTCTTATGACCCGTACACGAGTGTGAAATGACATTTACAACACGCGGACTTTTTAATTGACATCGAAAATGGACTTAAAAGAAAAAGTTCCCCTTCATAAAAGTGTAAAATAGTATTTTGACTGTAAAATATTAACTCTGTATATTAATTTCATGTCCTGCTATACATATACATATATATATATATATATACACATATACATATACATATATATATATACATATATATATATATATATATATATAACTAACCCCTAATTCATATTCATTATTACCCTTCAGATTCTTACAGGTGCTTATTAGAAGGCTGAGAGGATCAGTTTGCCTTGAACGTCTTCACTTGTACTGTCAGTAGAATTTGAAATAACAAGCACATTTACAGTAATATTAATAGTTAAAATTTAACCCCCGTTTGGGCTCAGGATTCTGACTGTTGAAGTCAAAGAAAGAGTAAGTATTTATTTCTTCCACGACATACAAAAAAAACAACTATCAATGAATGAAAAGTTGCCAAAGAAAAAGGTCAACTATACAGAAATTCTAAAAATACTCCCAACAAGACAAAAGAGGACATACAGTATATTAAACTGATCTAACACAACGAGACAAAAGGGACACACACACACACACACACAGTGTAAATGCTCCCAGTTCACCATGCACATAAAATCCATGGAGATTGCAGTATGTTGCAGAATTTGAGAGGATGACTAGATCTCACCCTTATAATGTCCACCCTTATAATGCTTTTTCATCTCCACACGTGCGGTTATTCTGACAAGAACATTGCAATAAAAGCATGTAAAATTTTGGACTGTGGGAGGAACCCGGAGAAAACCCACGCACACATGGAGAGAACACGCAAACTCCATGCAGAAAGGTCCTTCTTCCTCAAACCTGGGTCTTCTTGCTGCAAAGGCAAGAATGCTAACCACTACACACCATGTAACCCCAAATTGACTATATTTCCATGTTAGTTGTGAGACTGTGGATTTGTCCACCCTCAAAGGGGTCTGCAACCTGCGGCTCTAGAGCCTCATGTGGCTCTTCAGCCCCTCTGCAGTGGCTCCTTGTAGCTTTGTAGAAAGAAAATATGTTTCTTTTTCCATGTTTTTCACCAATTTTGTAGAGCAAATTAAGGCATAAATTCGGCATTAAAAAACCTCCCCGAAAGCCATTCACGACACATTGTTAGACTCAAAACAGTTCAGGTTTCAAACAAAACAAAATCACTTCATAGTCTCAAAAGGCAGGTTCAATACAAACAAATCCAGGGCCAACAAATCCAAGGGCAAAGGCAGAAGTCAGTAAACCAGGCAATAGTCCAAAGAAACACAGGAAGACAAATCACAATGAATCACAAGAACACTGGAACATTTGACAATGGGGGGAAAGGGAAACATGGCTTAAATACACAGGGAGGGAGACAACGAGACACAGGTGAATCTAATGAGGGCGGGGCAGACAATCAAGACTGGAGGGAAAACACACAGGGGCAGGAAGTGACGTGATCTGAATTGAAATGAGAGGTAAGTTTCAAAATAAAACAGGAAACATGAAAGAAAGAAAACACGACCTTAGAGGGATTGCCGAGATGTATCCGTAATGTGTAGTTCTTTAAATATAGTGTATATGTAGATATATAAACTTTATACATGATATTATCTTCATTTTAAGGGACAAATAGGGTTTTTTGTGGCTCCAGATTAATTTTATTTGGATGGAGCTGGGACAAAAATGGTTCTTTGTGTGTTTGCAAAGTGTACTGCATGTTTTAAAACCTACATAAATCCTACACGTAACCCACGTATATAGTATTTTATTTTTCAGTGACTCATTCGACGTTGTTAAACGTCAAAAGAGTTAAACTGATGCTGATATTGGAGGTGTTTTACAGCAGAGGCATGAGAGGTGAGTTTGGTAACACTGTCTCAGTCACACATTATCTGACTGCGTGACCATGAATTCAGAGGTGAAGGACTCTTCCTGGCCTCACTAAGAAACAGGAAATCAGGACACCAGTCGGTTATTGTTGCTGTAACATGAAGTCATTCTTTATTTTGTCCACATTTACTGTAACCACATTTTTTGTTTCTTTCCTGGCAGTGCTGACTTCTGTTTTACCAAGATTTTATTTTGTGATTGGCTCCTGAAAGGTAAATCTCTGATCTGCCAAAACTAACACGTGTCTTTGTTTTCGTGGAGATGGAGAGGGTGTGTTCTTGGCCGGTCTGAGAACGGTGAACAGAGCTTTCACTGTATCACAGTGTTTGCATGATACACCCTTCAGTGGCGTTTTATTTTCCCTGTATTTTAATAATGCAATAAACGTTTAATCAAGTTATCTGGATCCGTATCCTTCCTTCAGTCTTTCCATTGACCTCTCTCTCGGCCTAGCTGTCTCTAGTTTCCATTTTTGGCCTTTTTTTGCACATTGAGAGACAAAGACTCAATTTTTTTTAATGCAAACGTGTTCTATACTGTTCAAATTTAACACTTACAATTTGTTATTTATGTACAACTGCAGTGCTTTTCTAGAGAAACCTTTTGTTCTTCATTTTTAAATTGTAAATAACTGCCATATATTGGAAGTTATTCTGGAAAAATGGTTGCTCTGGTCCTTTTATGGTTAAATCAAGCAAGAAAAATTGACATTTTATAGGGTCAGGTGTTAAAGGGTTAAAAATTAAAACAACAGTTTACAAAGCAGTGGGTTGGCTCTTCAGCTGCTGTGAAAATTGCAAACATGCCAAATGTTTTCAGCACCTATTGTTGTGTTTAAATGTCACATTGAGAGTCACAAATCTATTCTTAAACCTTTTAACAACAAAAAAGCATGTTCAGATATCAGTATGATGATAACGTGGGATCATGACTCACTAAAACTAATTTATAAGAACATAATAGTGTTACCAGTGTGTGTTAAATTGTGATAATAAAGTTGGATAGATTAAAAAAAAAAAAGACTTAACAGTTCTTATGATGACACGAACATCCACACAGCAGTGTAACACTGATTTGGAGCTTCCTTGCACTAAATGAAAACAACAAAGGGTCTGTTTTAAAAAGACGATTACACTTTAATTCATTGATATCATCTTTGTCAAAGTTTACAAATCCCCAAAGGCGCTTTTTTTTTTTTTTTTCAAACACCAGCGTGCCCCTCATTCCTTTCTATTTCTGTCCACTCGCATCTGCCCTTTCTTTGATGAAACTGCTCTCGCTTATAGTCTGGGAATCTGTTACAACACATAACGTTTGAAAGAGCAGTAACCTAAAGCAGCAGAGACGCAGGGAGACACAGAGACAGAGAGAGAGAGAGAGGGAAAACTAACACACTTGACCGGTTTATGTCGTTTTTGACTCTGTATCACTGCATCACAGGATGCTGACGCTTCTCACGTGTGAGTTCAGAGAGGGAGAGCGAACGTGAACAAATGTTGAGGGTGTGTGCGGTGCTGAGATTACAGAGGAATGCTGGTGGTCCGAGCCAGACTCCATTGTGGATTTTGAGAGGATTTTCTGCACAGTTTTTAGCTGCAGACACTTTGAACAAAGACTCCACGATGAACTCTTTCTCTTCTTTGAAATCATGTTGATGGAAGATTGAAGCCTGTATGTTTTAATTGATAAAGTGATAATGTGATTTACAGGATTTGCTAACGGCCTCATATTTACCTTCATGTTATGACTGGCTTATTATTTCAGCATTTTTAACATATCAAACCTTCCATAGTGTACATAAAAAGTGGACGTAGCCTTCCGGTTTGACACGTGAGGCCAAGAGGAAGGACTAAAGTAGCAGTTAGACAATACTGTTTGAAAAAAAGAAGTGTAAGTTTGGCAAATTTAACCTATACTTCTCACTTGAATTTCACAACCCTAACCCTGTGAAATTCAAATGACCTGGGGGCCAATGAGTGTCTAGTCTGGTCAAGAGGGGGCTGGTGTAAGTAAAAAAGAATATGAGCTTAAAATGATTACACAATATTCCATCATGATAGCATAAAAATAAGATATTCATGATGATATTTCACAGAATTTCAAAGTAAAAAAAAGGCTAGTTTTGATATGGAATGATGTGTATTTCACAATAATAACATATTTATGACGCAAAATGAATATTTGAATAAACCTTAACAAGAATTCTTGGCTTGGTTCCGTCTTACGAATGCTCTTTGTTACAAAGAAACAAAAGCCTTTATGCGTCATGTTCTTGTGGCATTCCTCTGTCTGGACTAAAAATATCTGAACATCGTCACACTCGAAGCTTTTCCGTGCCGTCTCAAATGTTAGACAACCAGAATCTGTTGAACAGTGTGTGTAGGTTTTTCTTCAATGGCACATATTAATGTACATTTCCTTTCATTGTTGAGCGAAATAGACAATAAAGTTTAAGTACTTGGACAGCAAGAACCAGCCTGTGTTGCAGGTGACGTCTGTGAACTTCCCGTTTCCAGAAAAAGTGACATCACAGACGTCAAGGAGTTTGTTCTGGAGCTGGCAGAAAAGTGCATTTGTATTTGAAGTCTATGTTCTCTTCATGTGTCAACAACATGTACAGAGCGACAATAAAAAGGAACCCCCGATCCTCGACTGTGACATCAGCTGTCACCTAAACAAGGTGCAGCAAAAAAGTTCCCTCTCAAATACAGAAAGTCAACTTTAAAATAAAAAAATTGGCGTGTTTTTTAATATTTATGAACCTAAAGGACACATCCCAAAGGATTTTGTATTTCACTGCACAGTGTAAGTCATCTGCTGGCCGTCAACATACACAATGACATATAGGATGAAAGCACAGAGGAAATTCAGACATATATATAGGATCTGTGGATTATCTGCCGTCACATGGTACAATGGTCAGGCTTTACATCAACAGTATTAAATATAGACTATAGCTGAAGAGGTGCAGCGACGGGTAAAGCTCCATTAGACCCGGCAGACTGAAGCCCTTATTTTATGCTTCTTTTTTTTATTTACACAGTTGACTTTACTTACATCTTTCAGGCCGTTATGAAGCTTGTCTCTGGCTTAAATCTGGATTATACAATCTAATAAAGACGTTGTTTATTTCATTTATTATGAATATTAGAATATTATGTTGACATCTAGATTTTATGATGTATATAAGAAAGGAAACATGTCTTTCCACCAGTGTGAACAATGTGCCCACGATCCCGACACTTAATTTGTATATTTGAGAGCGAAACACTGTGAGACTTGACTATTTTTCTAGCAAAATCCTGTCAGCAAGGCCATGACCCCCTTCCCTTAATCCACTGTTTTCAGCCACTCGCAGCCTCAGTGCCAGACAGCAAACTGTGCCGCTATGCCACCCTCCCTCCTTCCTTCCCTCCCTCTCCAACCCCTCTGAGCTCGATACACGCTCTCCCTTTCCTGCTAAATGCTCAGATGACAGTCCCGGCCCACAGCTGCACACAGCAAACCCAGGGAAAAGAAAGTGATTTAATTGCTCTGTCAGGTCAGTGGAAGCTCATATATATACGCTACCTGTTAGTGTTAAAAAAAACCTGCCCACAGCCATATCACTGGCACTGTGTCCTGGATGAAATGAAAACTGTGGGTGAAAAGGGTCGGTGTAAATTGGCCCTGACAGCAGCAAGAATCATTGAAGAAAAGAGCCAGACTGCTGCTCATTGGCAGCCAGCATTTCACACCGTGTGCTGTAACACCCTCTGGGGTTTTTTGCCTCTCTTTTTTATTCTTCTTTATTTCTCTTGGCCCTATAAAGCCAGGTCAGGACGATGAAGCATGCAGCTAAATATATGCATGAACCATAGGTTTGCTCTTTGTGCTCACTCAGTCGCAGGTTGAGGAACGGGCGTGCAATCATTCCTGTTTACTTTTGGACGCACACGCGTGTGCACACAGCAGGTTGTATTTCAGCAGCCTGTCAATATTACACATCATAACCTCCACACAGACACTATCTACAGATCTATGGATCATTTTGTAGTGACATGCTGCTCTCTGGTGGAGAGTCCGCTCTGTACTTCTGGATTTAGTCAATAGAGACGACCAACTTAAATCTAGATCCGGGGGGGGGGATGACAACCTTTTTGAGACTGAGACTGGAACTGGAGGGGTAAGGAAAAATATAGAGGGCTACTCTATTAACCCTTAGTGCTCAAACGGCACTGACCTGCAGGTGCAGGTGTGTTTATAGGTCACATATTCATGCTTTTTTTGTCTGCTTATGTGTTATTGAGTCAAAGTTATGATTCGTTTTATATCACATGTTTAGTAGTGATACAAAGTAGCAATAATTGTGCAATAAATTACAAAATAGAGTGTCTTTCTTTTCTTTTTGTTCCTAAAAACTAGCCGAGTTTTTTCACAAATTCATTCTGATTTAAAACATTTTGTGTACTTTTTGCTTTATACAGTTGGTGAAAATTATTATTTTTTTCATCATATTGCCTCCATTGTGCTGAAAAAAAGGATGTAAGACACTCTATGTTGCATATTCTTAGCGCCTCTGTGTATACCATGTGTTTAAACATAGTCATGGAAAAAAAAAAAGCAGTCAAAATGCTCTGTATTCTAAGGGTTAAATTGTGAACACGTTAATTTCAGTGCAATTATCACAACCTTTACCAACACTATCCATATTTTTTTACTGAGTGATCTTTCATACATGCAACAAAATGTGCTCAACATCTCCCAGTAAAATCATGCAGTAACATTTTTGTCTTTGTACAGCAAACAAGTTTATCCTGTGAAATTTTAATTTGTCATTTGAAAATTTGAAAAGAAAAATAATCTAGAAACATGAGTGATGTGAAAGTCTTTGTTCTGATGGACACCTGTGAACAATTCAATCAGCCGTTATTAAGTCCCAGACACAACAGGGATTTCCTCCACTTTTGCAGAAAAATGTTTATTTTCTATCATATAATGCTCTGATTTCCCCCACTTCACAAATCATCTCTGATCCACACTTTGCCAGCATTTAAAAAAGACTCAGAGTCTCAAGAGAATCAGCGCTATAGATTCTGAACAGACATAGAAGAGAACCTGACACCTGTTGCTGTACTGTTTGTGTGTGTCATTTATAAATATGATGGTCATCATCATCACACGGTGACTGTGATTTGCTCATTGTGTTTATTTATTCAGCTCGAGTTTTCACGCGTCACACGTCGCATATTCACACTTACAAATATAGTGAGGTTAATGATGACGAGAACTGACATTTCGTGACTCCTCCTCCTCCTTCTTGGTTGGGCTTTTTTGTGGAGAATTTGCTTCACACTTCAAGTTTATGTTCTTGAGTTTACAGTTTCATTTAAGGTTTGTGTACAGTTTTGTTCTTATTCTATTTACTTCACTTTTTATTTTATTTAGCTTTATTTCTATCTTTATTTAAATTAAAACAATAATAGCATCTAAAAAATGTTATTTAAAATAAAGAAAAGAGAAAGTGTTGTTCCTTCATGTCCATTTTAACACATTCTCAGATCTTGTCTTTTCACAATATGGCTTAAATGAACAAAACAATGAGCAACAGCACCTCCCAGTGGTGGCAAACATGAATGACAGCAGAGATTTCAGCTGCATTTATAGCTGCTTGAATGGTTTGAGACTTCACCTTCGATCAGCATCATCAGAGTGCCACTCCTATAACGTCCTACCACTCTTTTCTTCAATTTTTACATGCTGCCTACTGCCCTTATTGTGTGTTCTTTATTGTTATTATAAGTAGTATTACTACTTATCTATTTCTTTTGACTTTTGTTAGTTTGGTATTCGTGTGGACAGTGGACAGCAAAGAAAGAATTACATTGCATGAGAGAAACATGTTTTTCTTACTGTACGCATGACAATAAACACTTTGAATCTTGAATTCCAGAGTTCAAGTCATGATAGAACTAGAATTAGTGTTTTTTGCACACATTAAATTCAACCTCTGTGACCTCCTTTTTACACACACAAGACAGGTACAGGAGCAGTGGAATTTCTTCATCTGGGAGCAATAGGGACTTGGTGCCTTGCCCCCCCCCCAGCACTTATTGACTTGTCCCAGGATTTGAACTGGCAACCTGCAGTTACAAGCCCAATTCCTTTCCTCTCGGCCATGTGTTGCCCACAACTAAAGTGAAGTTCAACACATATAGTGTGGATGCATTAATGTCATAAGCCTAGACCTGCTTTACTTGTGTTTAATTATTCAAATACAGAGTTACATTTGCATTTTTACTGTTTGTGTAGAAAAAAAAAATCATCATCATTGACATTTGACACACACACACACACACACACACAGAAAACCTCTTTGACTCACTTCCATCTAATATGGATTATTTAAATAAATCATCCACAGCACTGTGTTAATCATGAGACTGTCGATAGGAAACTAATGAAAAAAAAATCACTTCCCGAGCTGACTGGGTGAAATATTAATCAAAATGAAGCAGAAAGTTTAGTTTATTCATGTCGTAGGTCACACACAAAAAAATCCCCACAGGAAAGACGAAACCAAAGTCATCGGTGACGAGCAGACATTTCAAATAAAAAATAAATAATTGGTGGATTCACCTGCTCTTCTCATCATTAATTGAACAACTCGGCCGCCGTTAATTACACGCTCACCTCTGCTCCTCTGCAAACCACGTGAGACACACTTTAATGGACTCACTGCGAGAATTAGTGTTTGAACATGTGCACCCTGTGGCAACCGCGTGGCAACTGCAAGCTCTGTCATTTGCACAAATACAGCTTCTACTAGTAACATTATTTAGGGTTTCACTCCATCCCGGTTGTGCTATTGTACAAATGTAAGAGCAGGTCACAGCCTGCGAACCCAGTGTTTCTCAACCCTGGTTGTATACGATAGAGTTTCCCACTCCGACACACCTGATTTAAATGATCAGCTTGTCAACAAGCTCTGCAGAAGCCTGGTAACGACCCACTCATTTGAATCAGGCCTTGGTCGTGTTCAAGACATCTCTGACTACTAGCGTACTGCAAATCATACTTTTTTTTACTTTACTTTTACTTGTTTCAGAGAAACCCCATTTGCACCTTTTATATCGAAAAAAAAAAAACACCACCTAAAAATCTCCTCACGTTGACTCCGGTGATGTGAAGTTGTCTCACACTGGTAGGATCATCAGACCAGTTCCCTCTGAGAACTGTGAATGTGCCCTGCATCATTTGTCACCTTCACACGATCTAAGTGTGCGTAGGTAGTGACGCTGAGAACTCTCGCTGGTCCACAACCTTTACCTCGGTGTCATCACACTGACCAACGCCACCTGGCATCTGTCCTCCCAGTCTCCTCATTCCTACGGGGGCAAAAAAAAGATCCTGAGCGTGTGCTGGAGCCTGGAGCCTGGAGCCTGTTGCAGTCAGCGCCGCCAAAAAACACTTAATTAATTAATATGAGGGTCAGTCCGAGCTCAGCTGGCTTGGTTCTAAACAGCAAGATGCCCACTAAATTATACTCCGCCGTCCAATTATGCAGCAGTAAATTGCGTGAGAATGAATTGTACATTTATTCATGTAGAATAGATTGTGAATAGAGTTTACACTCGTGGTGATTCAGTCATTAACTGACACTAACTGTGTCCTCACCTGAGCTGACACTTGGCAAACATGCCTCCACTTTTTCATTTTGCATGAATTGTACAGACGGAATAATATCACTTCATTAAAAAAATCAATAATGAACACTTACCTGCAGTGCTTATTTAAATATTTGAACTAAATCGTCTTACAACGTTACCTGGTAGAGTGTTCTTACACTGCCACAGACCCAAATGCTGTAAATCCATCCATCCATCTTCTACCGCTTTATCCTCCACATGAGGGTCGCAGGGTCAATCATGGAATAACCTTTACATAGAGTAGAGAGATATTTAAAAGCACTATAGTGTGTTGTATTTATGACTACAAAAAGAAAAATCAACCACAGAACTTTGTAGATCTATTTTAAGTCCTTGTGGAAAAGCTGTTAGATGTTTCCCTGCTCCAACACACCTGATTCAAAGGAATGGCTTGTTACCAGGCTTCTGTAGAGCTTGCTGACAAGCTGACTATTTGAATCAGGTGTGTTTGAGCAGGAAAACATCTCAAACATGCAGGGCAGTAGTTCTCCAAGGACACACTGACCTTAAACAAATGTATTCATCTTCCTGGGAATCATTTGCATCTACTTCGCAAAATTCTAGCGTTATGTCATATACTTGGATTTAAATGATTATGATAATTATACATGTTTTCGTTCTTAAAGCATTTGCAGTCCCTGGTGCTCTTCAGTTTTTCAGAACATCTTAGACAAGTTGGAAACATCTGAGGCAGTCCAGAGGGGTTATTAACTCATCACCCTCTCCAGCGTCTTTAATATTTCATGACGAGTGAATCTAATATCAACAAGTAAAAACATGTTTCAGCCATCAATCAAGGCCTTCACCAGGGCAAGCAAACAAAATCACCATCCTTGGTCTGTTTTATAGTCCAGGTTTTCAATGGCTATTGATATTTATGTTCTGGCTTAAATAAAAACACAGCATAACACAACTAATAAATGACGACATTTAAAAGGTTGGGACTTTAATCATCAGTGTGCAGCATTTTTCTGATGTGGCATCGGCCTTCAGTGAACTTGAATGACTGAGTGTGTTCCTGCTCACTCAGACACAGTGGGGATCTGAACCCGGAGTATCCGATCAGTGACTCACTCGTGTTGTTAGAATGGGAAAGAGCAGATGAGGGACAACAGAAAGGTGGGTGAGTCATCCATGCGATGTGTCCCCCCCATCCCACACACACACACACACGCGAGTCACTGTGTGCGAGGCATGGGTGCGCCTGATGGGAGGCAGCGTCTTGACGATGATGATGATGATGTCTGAAGGACAACAGTGACGGGTCATTCACATGCATCAGGTGTTGGTGGGAGGCTGAGGAACAGACGATGTGAGAGGGAGTGATGCCGTAAGGTGCACGGTGCTGGCCGCACGAGAAAGGTCACCAATGTTAGTCATAATTATTCACAGTAGGAGCCCACACATGGAAATATCAACTGAGTCATGTTTAAGTTTCACAGTGGCTAAAAGTCAGACTGGAGCCTGGGTGTGTGCTCGTCTACTGGAGGTTTTTGGTAGAGTCACTGTACATACGTGAAGTAGAAGGTTTTACTGTATATGTGAGTTTTACATGTGATGTAAGTATAATGCAGTATCTGATATATAATGCAGATTTTATGTTAGCCAGTTCTGATAGTTAATAAAAACAAGCCGCAAAAGAAAACTCCTAAAAAACCTTGCTCATGAATAAACCACTCATTCATTCAGCAGCAAAGCAGAGCAGGATGACAATGAATGAGCAGTTACTTCACCGAGTAGGTGATATAAGAACAGGCCTGAATGAATGGCAGAACAGTCACAGTCATGACTCACAGTGTGTTGGATGTGTAATGGGTCAAGGTGACGTATTTCACCCACCCAGCTCGCAGAGACTCATTAACATCCACTTCAGCTACGGTCATTTGTATGCAGGGGACACAGAGGTGTTCAATAAATCAATGCTACGCACCTGAGATGTTTCTACTGCCTTTGCCGAGTCCAGGTGTCGCGTAGAAGGCCGCTCTTATCACTGAAGTGACTGTCAAACACTTGTCCTTGGCATGTGACCTTCACATCAGGCTCATAAACAAAGTTAAATGATGAGATGTTAAGCTACTGTCAAGATATACAAAATTAACATTTGACCCATTACAGTAAAGATAGTGAATGCAAAGGTTTGGTAACTGTAAAAGTATTATAATATCATATTACTCCAGTGTTATATTATTTACTATAATCAGTCATTCTTTTAATCCAACACTGTGGTCCAAACTTGACAAATCAATTATTAATGGGTTATCTTCCCTGACACTGTCATAATTGAACATAATTCCCAGAGAATTACGGTCACTGGTATGGACGACCATAAATGACATTATAAAATAAAAGAATGAATGAATCAATACAGAAATAAATTAACAAATACTGGAATAAATCAATGTATTATAGACAAAAGACTAAATAAATACATTCATAATTAAATAAATGATATTCATTAAATAATACATGAATACGTTGAAGACATGTATTCATCTATATCATTCATTTTTTATTCTAATGTCCTCTGTGGTCCTCCATACCTCCTGCATACCCCGTACAACACTAACTAGGTTGTGTTCAGGACATCTATGACTACTAGAACACTGGAATTCAACATATTTTTTTACAGTAAATTGTAAAAATCTCAACTTTGAAATGTAATAAAAAACGATATTTCGATTGAAAAGTACTAATGTGGGACATTTAACTTGGAATTTCTCTAAAACTGTACAGTAAAAGTGTCTAATTTCCTGTACACTAGGAAACATAAACTTATACTTACTAGTATTCACTTCATACAGTTGCTCAAAGTCCAGTTGTTGTTGCTCAAACACACCTGAATCAAATCAGAGGTCGTTACCAGGCTTTTGCACAGCTTGTTGATGAGCTGCTCATTAGTATCGGGTGTGTTGGAGCAGGGAAACATGTAGAACATGCAGGACAGTTGGTCTCCAAGGACCAGGATTGGGTTAAAATTCAGCATCAGGTAGTTTGACTATGGAGAAACATGTGTCAGGTATCTTGACCAATTTCCAACAGACCGCGGGCCTCTGAGAGTTGTGGCGTCTTGTTCATGTGTGTGTTCATGTGGCACTTTACATCCTCCTTTTGGAGAGTCCTCTCATGGTTGTATTTTGCTCTGTTGAACACGCAACCACTGCCCCTTTTCCTCCGATTTTTCTCCACTATTGATTTAGTAATTAACATCTTTAACCTCCTTGTTGAATACATTTTAATGAAACAAAATGACCATTCTGTTATGTCGCTTCCCATTCCTCGCCGCTTGCAAACTGAGTTGGATTTTGTTGCAGGATTTGAGCTAAATTTACATTTTACTGTGCCCCCTTTGTGCTCTGTGTTACATTTACAGCACAGCATTAGCGCATTCTTATTCCTGATATGTTCCTGTGAATTTAAGTGGCAATAATATGTGATCTGTCAGGCACAAGTGGATTTAATTTGAACTATTTCAGAGTCTGTTGTTAGTTTCGAGCTGCTGCACAGCCATGGTCCACCCCCACAGGTATTTTTCACCATATACTGCATGATTACAACTTTCTGTGTGGGAGTGCACAGACTGGGCTTTATTCAACTTAACTCTCTCTTTCTTTTTACTGCAGGTAAATGTGTACATACTGTATTTATACCCAGTGTTTGAGGGGTACTGCATTAACTCCTCCACAGCTCGGGTTTATAGGCTGGTAATAAATGTAAAAAAACCCATTTTTTTATTTAGTAAACATAGAAAATAATATAAGAACTTACCTGTGCATTGTGAAAGATTGTAGACTATAACAGACTGTCAAGAGCCTCACTGCCATAATCTTCTTTAAAACAGGGGGAGGCCCCACTGAGAAATGTCCCACTGCAGAGGAGACTTAATGTCTAATGTCTCCCTGCATGCAGTCTAGAATTGCTGGCTTACACCTAAAAAAACAAAAACACAATTCAGTGTTTGGGAAGATTATTTCGCTATTAACCAGCGGTTGTCAACTGGCTTCACTTTTTCACTGCAGCCGCTGTGTTCCGAGAGCACATTAAGCCGATGAGTGAGGTTTCGTGTAATACATCTATGAGCAAATAGGTTTTATTGTAAAAGGAGTCATTATGTTCATTAGTGCATTACAGAGTCAACGGGCCGAGTCGCTTATTCCAGTAATTACAGAGCCTATAAAAAAAATTTATTTGAAGTGAAGATTTTGTCTTTTTCACAACACAGTCTGCAGACGACATATAAAACACGGGATTTTTAATTTTCCTGAAAGTAGAGAGCTTTCATTATTCTTAAATTGGACATATATTGTTTGAAATGTAAAACTGTTGGCCTACATATGACCCTGGAGATGGGGTTCAACTGTTAAGTGCAGGCAATTGTAAACATAATGTGGAATGGAGTCATACAGATATTAACATTTTTGGATTTCAACATGATACAGTCATGTAAATAGTCTGTACAGTGTTTCTATAGAGAGCTTTTCTAGTCTTGGTGACCACTCAAAGCTGCTGCTTCTGTGAGGGGAGAAGCCACGACAGACTGTAAATGACAGCAACGTTGCATGTTGGGATGGAAAAAACATGCAACATACATGCGGGAGGTTCTTATTTCTCCTGACAGGATGTAGACGCAGCATCTATAGGAGCATCGTGAGCGCTATAAGACTGTAGCGGCAGATGGGAACAAGCACTACCTGTCACGCCAAGACCATTGAGTAGTCACGCACGGAGAACCACACAAGTCTCTATTCAGACACTGTGTACTACAGTATATAAAGGCTGATGCACTTGTAGCACAGCTGTTGTTCCTATTGTACATTTACCTTTGTTCATTTTCCACAATGATCAGAAAAGTTGTAGTTGTAAGCCCCAGGGTGACCACCTACACAACTGTGAGGAACAGTGAGAACAAAACATTTGGCACAAACAAAAAGCAAAGGTAACCAGACTGAGTATGTAATCATTCTAAGAGTGAAGGAGCTGGAGCGCTGTGTAGCTCAGCCGGGAGATTGTCCCTGAGGCTGTGGCCTTCTGCAGGATTCAAATAAAGGCAGAATGTCAGAAAAATGTATTTAAATAAAGAGTGAAGGACCTACTCATTCCATAATATAGAGTAGTAGTATAGTGTCATTTGCATCTCGTACAGCAGGGACCAATTTCTTTGTAAGCCGTTGAATATTGGGCCAACACATTGTATCGTCATCAGGCAAAAGTGCCTTAAAACGTCTTAAAATAGCATTTTTGAACCATGCCTACTCTGTGTCATAACATAATAATGTATGGCTTCTGTCAAACTGCTCTCTTAATCATATACAAATCTATTTGTGACTGCGTCTCATTTATTCATCTGTCTTCCTTGCGTGCAGCGCCGCTTTTTCTTGTAATTAATACGTTTTCTGTTTCTGGTTCCTTGAACTTGTCCATGTGCATTAGCTGCCTGAGAGGAAATCAATAAACAATTGCTCACAGACGATGTGATGAAATACTTACACTTTATATAAGATTTTAACAGGCGATTAGAAACAAAGAACATGCTTTTTTTAGTCAAGCACTGTGTGTGTCTTACATGTAGCGTGGGTACAGGCTCCAATGTGCTCAGAATTCTGCAGCATAAATTCTGAAACTGTGCTGCAGCCTGTGGCCGACCTAAACCTTTAATCACAGCTCTGATGTTCTTTCCTTTTTCCAACTAAAAGCCACAGCTACTTCATGCCCGACCCGGCACGTAATGAAGCGCCAATCCCCCACTTCCCACCGATGTTTCCAGTGGGAATGTGAGTGGGTCAACTAAACCAGTGACACCTATACTAGGTCCACAGACTGTTAAGTTCATCTCTCCTTACTCGTAAATATTTTATGATTATTTGAAGCCTAATTACAAAATAGAATATATATATAGATATATCTATCTATCTATCTATCTATCTATCTATCTATCTATCTATATAGATAGATAGATAGATAGATAGATACATATTTATTTTTACACATCCGATAGAACACTTGCAGGCACTTCTTGGCCAGTGACACTTTGGTTATTGCTGGTTCAAGAGGAAAGTGTGAGCCCAAGCAAGCGCCACATCAGTGTATAATTATATCTGAGTAAGAACGAAAATGACATTTGATCAAAGCTCATCAGAGGAAAAGGAACTGCTTTAAAAAACGGCCTTGTTAATGGTGATATTAAAACCCTCAGAATGTCCGTCTGGACTTTTTTGCTTATTTTATCCATAAAAGAGCCAGAAAATGTCCTGTGAGCAAGTGCTTTTTTGTCCATTTTTCCAGAATAACTTCCAGTATCTGGCCGTTATTTACAATTGACTGCATGTTAAAACACTGTTGTAACTAATTAAAATGAAGGAAAAACAAAAGGCTTCTTTAGAAAAACACTGCAGTTGCACATGAACAACAGATTTTGCGTATGGAATTTGAAATTGGAACAGTATAAAACGTATTTACAATAACATTAGTTTGAGTCTTTGTCTCTCAATGAGCAAAAACAGGCCAAAATATGGAAATGATATACAGGTATTCTTCACACTCTCTCCTCTCTGGTGACAAAGACGCTGATTCTCGGGCTTCCCGAAACAGCGCGAGTGAAATGACCATAATAGCCACTCGTTGACCTTGACGTGCAACTTTGCGGCTTTCAGAAACCGCTGGAATTTTTCCAGTACGGCAACAAAACGTTGCATAACTACTGTAATGCAAAGTGCGCTTGCACTAACGTGTCGTCAACTTGTCGTATTGAATATACAGTCTGTACTGTACAATTAAACTCTTCTACCCAACATGAATCCAGTGCTGCATTGAATGTTATATACAGCAGCATAAAAGCCAGATGATTTAGGTAATAACAGAAATGTTCCATGTAATCAGATGTTACACTTTCCTTTATTGAGATATTTAATATTAATGGCGCTGACATTACTTCCTCTCCATGGGCGTAAAACCGTTCACTGCCCTTGTTTAATTTTTACGGTGTAACATTGTATACTGGGCAACCTGATGTGGCCTAAACCCTTCAGACTCTCACACTCTCATTCACAACTCTCTTCATTCTCTATATCTCATTTATCAGCAAAACAGATCTTCAGAAGCCAGTTTTATGTCCATCTCGGGGCATTTGTGAAAACACGCAGCCAGGTGGTTGCGTGTTTCGCCAACTCAAAGGACAAGCTGCAGTGGAGTCCTCGTGGATTAGAAAGGCTTAGTGTGCCAAGATGGATGATAATGATGATGATGATTACTCCGACGACTAATCAACTCATTCCACAAGGAAAACACTCACCCGGGCCCTCATTGGCTCTGATATGTTTGACCTATTTTCTAAGTCTTTTGGCCACGACATGTATAATATGTCACAGCTATAGTTCTTATCAGAATGTGTTAGTCTTTGGACTGTTATATACTGCGTGTATATAGTATGTGTAAAAGCATGAAGGTATGGAAATATGTTTATGTTAAGATTATTGACCATTTCATGCATAGTGGTCACTACAGTGGACAGCCATTCAAGAGCTATTTTCTTGAATATATGTGGGTTCTCATGGTAGAATTGCACACGAGCCACCACATTTTACCGAAGCCAAAAATGCAAAAAGATGCCATGAAAAATAAGTTCAGAAATGTTTTGTCCATGGCCAAAGATGAGTAAAAACACTTAGGAAAGAAACCATGACTTAGGTTAAGTATGGAAATATAATAGAAGATCTTTATATTTAACACTGCCTGCATGATTTAATTTATTTGTGCAACTTCAAGAAAGAACAAATTCCCGATAAGTATAGTAAAGTATAGTAATGGGTTTTTTTTTTGTATAAATTACTGTAGTGTCTCATACAGACTCTCCGTGTTGAGAAGCAGCCATGGACACTGTGGCACAATCATAGTGACACACGGGTACTGAGCTTGTACCCGTGTGTCACTATGATTGTGCCACAGCAGGAGATGAGTTGATGTTCACAAAATATTATTTCGCTCCTTGACCGAGAAAGAAAATCATCACAGTGTTGTTATCAAGCACGATTTACTTGTTAGAGTACAATTGATTATTCCCGCATGCAGCACTCACAGGGAAAACATTATCATTCATTTGTAGCGGCGTTTGTGTCCACCTGATGAATGAAAGTCCATTAGTCTCTCTCTCTCTCTCTCCCTCTCTCTCTCTCTCTCTCTGTCTCTTTTTTTTTTTGCTCAGCGTTTGGTCTCTACAAACTCCTGAGGGAAATAACAGGCTCTTCGGCAGCTAAATGCTCCACTATATTCACCAGCTGCTCTCTAACTGTGTCTGTCTGCTGTTTGATGAGTGGTCTACAGTGGGGTTTTTTAGAGCCTTTCTGTTAAAACAGCTGCACAGCAAAGTCAAACCCAACATAATGTCATATTGTTGCAACTGAACAATGAGTCACAAGGATACTTGACACAAGTCTTGGTATTTTCATCTCTACACATCATTTATATTATTTAAAAGCTGACTGTTGTGACTGTGATCATATCAACATAACCTCTCGATTAGGACTGCAGCAGCTACATATTGGCTTCATTATGTCAGAATTTCCAAAATTCAGGTGATGACTCAAACCAAAATCGAATGTCCTTTGGCCCAACTGCCACCGTTTCTAAGTATCTATGATGTCCGTTTCAGAGGAGTGTGACCTCACTTCACTTTGTCTAATCTGTCAGACACAGCCAGGGCCTTTTCCTCTTGAGTCCGCTCGATTATAACACATACAGAAATATTAAACCTGGTTTAGGGTTAGGTCCTGCTTGATCAGAAACCCTTGGGGGACCAGTGTTAAATCTCAGGCTGTGAAGACCTCTACTGTTCTCATGTTAAACAGCCCTCATGGTGACAGCAGCGTCTATACTGTATAAAATCAGCCGTGCATGAGAATGCGTGTCAATTTATAGTTGCTGTATGTTTATTTTTACTGCTCCTCTGCAAGTGCAAAGAGAGATATAAGGTTCAGTGTGGGCGGCATGTGGTCCCACTGGCTGACAGGAGTGGCTCTTCCATCACGATAACACCTCATACCTTGATTGCACTGCTCTCCGGTGTCAGTCCATTCATTTCTAATGAGACAATCGTGCCTATCACTGTAGAATTAAACACTGAACAAGCATGGCGTTGTAATGAAAGTGTTAACGTGCTCCTGGTATCACTGAGTCGTCATTCACTACTAACTTGCAGTTGTTTTTTTAAAAGGTGATTTTATTTAAGTTTATATGGAAATGATATTACACTGTGAAAACAGCTATTTTACATCATAATGACAAGTTACATAAACCAGGAAGTTGCAGATGCA
Source organism: Solea senegalensis (assembly GCF_019176455.1). Lineage (NCBI taxonomy): Eukaryota > Metazoa > Chordata > Actinopteri > Pleuronectiformes > Soleidae > Solea > Solea senegalensis. The sequence goes on from NC_058033.1 coordinate 9,919,666, forward strand.
ATAAATTCTTGTAAATCATTTCTTCAAACACATTTTCCAGACTTTCTTTATATGATGCCATCATTTCAATCTTTTTATCTTGTGTTTTATTCTTTCATTTACAACATTTACAAAAAAAGAGAGAAAGCGAGACAAGGAATAATAAAAGTAACTATAGTTATTATTATTTATCAGTGTTGGAGGTTGTTGAATATCCATTTTCCTAAACTTTTCTGGCCAACTACTATTTCCCCCCCACCAGGATTGATATGAACTGTGGCAGCCAATAAATAATACATACGTTAAATACAACTCTTACAATGGGCACGCATAGTAGTTTGAAAGATATGAAAGATGGTTGTGCTCCTGCACACGAACTCCATCCTCCTAATAAATTAATGAGATTTATGAAAAATAAAGTGGCTTTCATAAAGGCACGAAACTGGAAAAGCTATATGAAGATATGCGGATAGAAGTCCGCTCTCCGCGTGACTGGGATCTTTAGTTTTTGGCTTGAAAGCTGTAGCAGAACTGGACAAGATCTTCTCTCTCCTCCCCCCGGTGATCTTTTTTTGAGTTGTACTGAATTTTACATTTTCTGTTTCACATCTCAGGCCGAAATACATCAACAGCACATAAATGAGGTGCCAGGTGAGTCACGCAGATCCAGTCAATGCTCGGGTCAAAATAGATTTATACTCAGCTCTGCAGCTGCAACATGACTGAATGAGGTTTCAGCCTTTTATCAGCTCGACCCTCAACAAAACTGGACTGACAGAGAAGATTTTCTCTGTCGGAATGTGGTCAGGTGTGGAGTTTCCATCAGTAGAGATGTGATTTACCCTTTTCCTCTTGACACTGCCTCCTTCCAGTCCGTCAATTGATAAATAAATCAGTAAATAAAGCCCGTAAAAAGCCATTGTAAGGGGTGACAGAATGTTAGGACCACCAAAATGTCCTCACTTTCCCAAAATGTCCTCGCGACGTATGGTTTATAAGTTTTTTTTTGGTCCTCACAAGATACTCAAACTAGAACACACACACGTTTGCGCAGCATTCAAAGTGAGGACCCTCAAAGACATAATGAATTCCCTAACCTAAACCATCACAACTAAATGCCTAACCCTAACCCTTAATCTAAACCAGGGGTCTGACACCTTTACTATGAAAACCCCTCTCCACCAAAATAAAATTAATCTGGAGCTGCAAAACCCATAAAATTAAGATTATACAGATATACTATTTACGAAATAATGATAGTTTTTTGCATTAAGAGCTACAAAACTGAAGAACTGTTGACATATCAATGCTGTTCATAGCCAACTTTTTATAGTGGAGAAAAAAAAAAGTTCATGCTTCAGAAAACCTGCCCGGCATACAGTAAATATGTGGACAAGACAGGACAGGACTCTAGAGCCGCAGGTTGCACCCCCGACCTAAACCCAATTGTAACCCTAACCCTAAAACCAGGTCTTAACTCTGAAAAAGTCCAGCAAAAAAGTTCTTATCTCTGTTGTTTATGTCAAGAATAAAGCAATACAACCAGTTACAGGTTTGGATGTTTTGATGTAGCTCATTGGTGAAGAATCATAGGTGTTACAAATAACAGTTTTATTCACATCATTCAAGTTTGAAATGAGAATGAGGGTTTGTCGTTGGTACAATGGTTGAAAATTCTCACAGTCAAGTACAAGTGTAAACTAGGTCACCGAATAGTTGCTATGACCACTGTGTTGTTTTGTCTGAAAAGATGCTTCAGGTCATCGATTCAGTTTGTGCATAGTAGAAAATGAACTGTGTGAACAAATTAGGACTCAGGCTTTCCCCGGAGCACAGTTTCTATCTCGGCAGCAAATGCACTAAAAAGCAAATGTATTTATTGTTGTATTCAGTTTTTTAAATTACTGTTTTTATATTCAGTGTTATGAGCGCATTCAATCACAATGTACCCTATTTTCAATATAGACCAAAGAGTATTAGGAAATTGTAAATTCTAATTCCGCAACGCACCCTCTAATAACAAAGACATACTTCTCTCCCCCTTGTCAGACTGTCTGTCTCTCCCATATTTTAAATCATCGTTTCACAGTCAGGGACCGGCCTTAAATTAACTAGATTTTCTTTCATTCCAAAGGGGGGAAAAAAACATTATTATTATCAGAAGAATTATTTATATTTTTCCAGAGTTTGTTTTTTATTCATGCACTGTCTCACAGTCCAGATTAATTGGGCCGAGTTGGCGTCATTAAGTTTCTCACAAGAGATGTCACTCAGAGCCACTTGATTCACAGGAGTGTGAAGGAAAATCTTCTTCACTTTGAAAAGTACAGTATGTGGCGCAGAGCTATGCACGTTTGCCTCTCCCACAGTCCTCTCATTAAGGGGAAGAACAGTCACCTCTTCCCATTTCATTTTCGGAACAAAAAATAAGGATAATGAGTGCACATTACATTCTTCAATACTTCAACTAAAAATAATTAAGGAAATAGTTTGAGATAGTTTGTGAAAATGTGTGCGGAGCCGCTATGGATGTGTTTTTTTTGTTGTTGTTTTAATTATAAACTCTAAAAAAAAAAAGGCAAGTGGAGAATGTCTCTCACTCTTTTTGTCATGATTGTCATGTGGGGTCAATTGTCATGTGCAGTTATCTTTAATAATTCTAATGTGTGACTAAACACATTACACCATTTGAGTGTAAATCAGTGTGCTCTTGCTGACCTGGATATCATATTGTTTGCAGTTACGGCGGTGGTCTGAGAGGGGGAGCCGGGCTGCATGCCAGCAGCTCCCTCAGCTCTCCTGGGTTGAGAAGGCAAAAATATGCATATGTGTGAGACAGAAAAAATAGAGCAGGACTGGTGGAGGCCAACAGACAACCCTAATTGATCCCCTACAACCCAGATTTCTAGTCTATCCCTGTTAGGTGCACCGCCGACCCAGAGGACACAGACTGAGGAATGTGGCGTCCGATTAATTAACGGTGACCAAATGGAGCCTGACTGAAGTCTCATGAATCTACAGGGTGGTAGTGGAGCTCCGTTAGTCAGCGCCTTACTCACTTCACTGCAATAAAATGAAACCTTATTTTGTACATTAAAGCTCCGGTGTACAAATTCTGCTGCCAGCATGTTTGCTCATGCTCAGTGAGGAGCAGCACGGAGTGAGCAGCGCAACAAATCAAAGCCCATAAAGGTGTTTTATGATGAGTTTTTAGTGGATATGATGTAAAAGTTAAAGATGCTGGATCTTAAAACTGAGCTTCTGACACTGAGACACAGGAAGACATCTTCTCCCTTACTGCAGCTTTGTCTCTCTCTCTCACACACACACACAGTAGCTGTCTATCTGCATGAGTCAGGACTATGAGGATTAGGAGGAAACTTTTTCGTGGGTGCATCTTGGCATTTTCAACCGATGAGGCTGACAGTGACATCACATTTCTCCCACTCCTCAGGTGAGCCTGCAGAGCTTTCTGAAAGTGTGAGTCTCTGGTCGTGTTCAGCCGTCTTGCTTAACTAGTGTAGCTGTTACGATTACGGCGGATGTTGCCAGAGACGCAGACAAAACACTCCTATTCTGAGAAACACAGAAAGAGTCATGTGGGGCAGATGGATGATGTGGTCATATCAGTCCCTTTGCAAAAGGCCTGGATCAAACTGAGGCAAGATAGAGACTGGTTCTCAGTGGCTCGCTCTCAGCTTGGGGCCTCAGGACACTGCTGACTTCAATATTCCTCCTGCAAATGTTCTCCTCTCATCTCACCATAAAGGTTTTCTCTGAAATGCCTGGACAGCTATCAGAGGGACTGCCATGAAATTTGATACAGACATTTTACGCTTACATCAGGATGAAGTATAATAACATGGGTCCTCTTCCTTTTTTCTTCTAATGTCATATTAAAATTAAAATTGTCCATAATCATATAGCAGCAAAGGCTAATGGCATTTCATTTCAGTCTCTGTTCTACATTGTGTTTAAACCCAAAGAGGATATATTTTTTTGCCTCACACAGTGGTGGCTGGAATTGTCCATTAATCATCAGCTTGTGACATGAGCAAAATAGTGTTGGCTGTACCTCAGTAACCTATAATAGTATAATAATATATATGTTTACTCTTGTTTGTTCAAATGTCTTCTGAATATACTGTATGTCTAAACTGGTGTCAAACAGAATAAAGTGTAATAGACTGTAATAAAGATCTTCACTTCCTTCATACCCGAATATTACAGTAATGAATGTTGCCATCTTAAAGTGAGAATGTGGTTATGTAAGAGCATGACGACACTAATTTCTTCTTTAACTTGACTTATTTTTGCCAGCATTGACTCATTTCCTGTGCAAGGCTATTATAATGTGCATTCATTTTCCAGCTGTAAGCAAAGCTGGTAACACAGCCATGTAGTGTTAATGCTTGTTGCACAGAAGTCCGACTCCACTCCGACTAAGCGTATACATGCGGGAGTGATCAGACTATGAATCGTATTGTCCAGGTATGTTAGTCCAACTAAGACTAGCTCGATATTAGTCAGACAAATGTGTTCACATGACATTAAGAAAACCAAATTATTGTCTTACTTGGACAGAGATCAGACTTTTAACATGCATGTGAACGCACTGACTGAGAGCTCTACAGCTGTTGTTTTTTTCCTTCCTCTGGCTCATTCGGTTTATGAGGCAATGAGCCCATTTGAGTAATGGGAATTGTTTTTTATGCAACTTTGTAATTTAATTTATATCAAATGAACCTTTTGCACCACAGGGAGGAACAACAGCCAGATTGAAGTGTGCGACCGTGTAGATCACAGAGCCTGATGAGGCTGAATTTGAATGTCTATTTGCACTTCACACAGCGCTCCATGTGTGGCTGAGCATCAGTAAAAAAGGCCTTCAGCAGCATCTGGAGCCGCTGATATGTCTGTCAGAACTGTTGAGGGGAAATGTTGAGGATCCACATGTCACACTCCTGGCTGACGAGTGGAAGTGACTTAGACCTCGCAGGCGTAGTGAGACAGAGGAGAGACAGAGACGGAGTTAGCCCCAGGAAAGACAGCAGACATGGAGACAAAGAGCCGATTCTGCTCCCCGTGGATTCACATGTCTGAAAGGATAGAAGTTATTGCAATAACATTCACAAAGCTTCTTTCCTGCCCAGTTGTTATCTGATCACTTTCTTGCGGTTTTATGTTCTCAGGTTGTTCGTCTTATCCGCACTTACAGTACATACATCCCATTCCTGTGAACACAATATTTATTAATATTGCGCACAATTGATCACTTGAAATCATAGATTAGGTCAAGGTCACGGTGGCCTCACAAACCCCGTTTTTGTCATTCTTCTTTCGTCTTTCACTCCTTTTTTGTTCAAGTTAAGGACGACACCTACACTACACTTTACGGACAAAAGTATTAAATTATTGTTTTATTCATGCGTGCATGGGTATAGTTTTACTTTGTAGTTAATTGCCCCTTTCCTGTTTTACTTTGTAGTTTCTCTTCCCCCGGGTGTTTGCTCAGTTCTACTTCCTGCCCTCTCCTGATTACACCTGCTCCTAATTGTTTCCACCTGTGTCTCGTTTATCAACACTCTTCATTCATAAAAAGTCGGTTCTCGTATGTTCTCCGTCAGCTTCTCTTGTCCTCATCTCTGTGTTCTACCATTGGAACTTGTGTCACTCTGTCGTCAAGATTCAAGATACTGAAGTTTCAGATGCCTTGCATGTAAGTGCTTCAACATTTGACTTTGTAGTGTCGGCTATGTGTTCCTTTTTGTTTCACTCAAACATGCTCAGCTTCCTGATTAGTTTATTATTTTTTTTAATATTATTATTTTTGTTGCAGTTTTTTTTTATTGAAAGGGAGTTCATTTAGTGCCATTCAGTTTTTTTTTGTAAATGTAAAGAAAATGTTAGATACAAACTGAGAAGATGTTGCATTGTGTATCAAACTGAATTCTCTTAAAGTAAGCGGCCACAGATATGAATTGACCAACGTAAAAGGATAAACAGATAAATAAATGTGCTTTGAAAAAATAAAGAGTCGTGACCTTCTGCAATTGCGTTGTTGTAAATCTCAGAACTGCTGTGCTGTGATAATCTGCATTTAGAGTGCAAACGATGAAACGAGAAACTTTATTTAGTGGAGTCTGTGTTTAGCTCATCAATCAGTCGCTAAAGCTAATCAAGAAAATGTCAAAAACTTTCTTACCCCTCATGTTTAATGGAATAAAAATAGAATAGATTGCCTTCATTTTCATTGATAAGTGGTAATAAGAGTAAGAGTAATAGAAAGTGCATGTAAACATTTTATAGAAGGCTCACCTAATACCCTACTAAAACACAACGTTCAAACAACCTCCACCTAAGGTTAGGTGTGCACACTTTAAAATAATATTAGTTATATATAATGAATGTTGTCATACTAACTAATGTATGAAAGTATGAACATTCTGGGAACCTTTAGAGAACATTCTCTAAAGGTTGTATGAAGGTTGTGACAAAGTAACGTTAGGAAGAGTTACTATATCATATGTTCGCTTTGTAAACCCTCCCTCACCAATGTCCCAAAGAGAAAATAAGTGATTTTACACTCGAGTGAGCCTTTGTGACACATGTTTTCACTTGACAGCATGTCTGTAACTGCAGTTAGCACAGTGTGTAAGGGCCTAGTAAGAGCAGTTAACCATAGTTGTATACAGTTTAAAGAGCAAGTGATTAATTATGGGGAAATTGGTTGTTAAGTCTCTTTGTATGGCATACTCACACCTAATGGTGGCGTCTGTCATGTCTATTGTGTGGCTGTAGCAGATTTATTTATATACATGTAGGATGTAGAACAGTGGCATTAGAAACTTCTGATATAAGGTACATTTAGATTTGTGTGTGTATGTGTGTGGAGGAGGGTGTGTAATGAAATGGCAACAAATATAATACAAGTTGAAGAAAAACTGTGGATTTGAATGACAAATGAGGACACAAGCATGTCTGGGACAGAATGACCAGCCTTAAGTTGAAGCGAATTTGTGGGTCATCCTGCGTGAGGCTGTGGGCGGAGCCATTTACAGCCTATGAGCTCCACCACACACATGGAGGTGGAGGATATTTACATTTCTGTTATGAGTCAGTTGGATTTTCTAAACTCTCACTATAGTTGAATCACTGCATCATCAGTGGAGATGTACCGTGTTGAAGGATTAGTCAAGTGTCCTTTTAATAATGACAGGGATTTTTGTTTTTTTGAATCATACCTGGACCACCGTCACTTTATCTAGTCATAGTGAATGAGTGAGTGAGTGAGTGAGTGTCCCCACACAAAGTCCCACGCGTTTCCCCCACACGACTCCAGCGTGGATGACGGTGACACGGTGATGCTGGAGGATCCCTCTCTGTCTTATTGCGCAGGATGATACTGCAGCTCCACTACATGGTCTCACACTCCAACCCACCTTGAAACGGTCCCCCCCAGTGCTGCGTTCAAGTACCCGAAAGAAAAAATGTGAAAATAGTCAAGAGAATTTAGTCTCAAACTCTGATTCTTACAGGACTCTGATGTCATGTCCAAACACAGATCTATAATTACTGATAGTGTTACAAACTTTTCAAACCATATTTTCTTTGTACAGGTCCAAACACCTGTTGGATTGAACTTGGACCAAAATGTGGAAAAAAGGACAAATTAGTGACAATTTTAAAATAGTAAAAACAGGAGAACTTCAGGCAAATAAATGTTGTTTTACTTTTTCACTTATGATAAAACTTATGTTGTAGACTTTTTGTGGATTGTTGGATACTTACATGTCTCCCCCAAGATAAGTATTTCAGATAGGGAGTGCATTTGTTGCATGTAACCAATCCCAGTGTGGTTTTGATTTGCCAACTGTCTGCTGTGGTCAAGTGTAAACGGTAACATCTCATCCTTTAAACATCTTGATGGAACATCCTGTCGTTTTAACACAGAGACGATGTCTTTAAAATGGTTGTTATGAACTTTTTTGGTGGTGTCACCACTGTTTTATATTATAAAATGACGTAACGTGTATATATTCAGGTGATCATCACCTGAATATATACACGTTAAAAAAAAAAAAAAGTTAATATCAACCATTTTATATCATCCACCTTTGTCATATGTTAATAAAAACAGATAAATAAAGTTAAACAAATAATAACAAACTAGTAAGAGCTCAGCACAACACTGGTCTACACAATCAGCATAAACAATGATGAATTGTGATTCATAAAATATAAAGTATTGAGGCTACCGTTGAGTGTCTTTTTCACTTGCAATATAATTATTTATGTTTAACTGTATTTCTATTTTATGTATATATGGTCTATTTCTGAAATATCTTTATATTTCCTTTCATTTGGCTGGATGCATCACTGTAACAATTCAATCAGGATGAACTTCTGATTCTGGAAACTTGACATATGGGCACCATATTTTCATAAATTGTCCATTTAATGAAAAACTATTTTAAAATTGTACATTTTGTGTATCGAGATGTAAATGCTCTTAATAACGACCGCAGTACAGGAGACTTATCTTTCTGTGCGCGGTGAGTGACTACAATGAAATTTGAAGTGAAGATGAACTAAAAGTCCGATTCTTCCTGCAGGTGTTGAACGCACCACCAACGCCGGTTATAACTGACAGCGCAGTGAACCAATCAGCGGCCGCAACTCTTCCGCGTCCGCCACTGAGCCGCGCGCAGGGGCGGGACCCGCGCCGGTCTAAAGGCTCCGGCTTGGTTTCACGGCGTCGTCGTCTACTCTCGTCCCATTGGCGCAGGTGATCCGTCTCAGGATGCGAGAGGAGAGCGGAGGAGAGGGGAAGAGAGAGGGGAAAGCGCCGATGGAAAAGTGTCCAGGGCTCGGCTAACGAGAGAACAGGAGACCGGGCCGCTTCAGCTTGTCCTCCGGCCACTTCGGCGATGAGAGCTTCGCAGAAAGGGGCACTTTGAGATATGATGAGGTTTATTTCTGGCCGGCGATAGTACTATGATTTGGTATGTGGCCACTTTGATAGCAAGTGTATTCAGCACCCGAGGAACGGCCGCTCAAGGTGAGTCGAAGTGCAGAATTTTCTGTCCTCCTCCATCAACTTTCACCTCCTTTTCTTTCTTTTTTTTTTTTTTACTTTATTCTTGTTTTTTTTTCAAATCTTTTTTTCTTTCTTCGCTTGTCTTTTAAATGTAGGTGGTTTTCAAAAAAAATGTCTCACTCTTTGCGTCGTGAAGTTCATCTGTGTGTTCACACCTGAGTGGAGCCGGGTCGGCTGCTGCTGCTGATGATGATGACATCAACGCACCCTTTCCCCCCCTCCCTCAGTGAGCTTTAAACGCGATGGAAATGAATAACTCGGTATATCAAACTTGGTTTTTTACTATATACAGAAGAGGAGGAGGTGTTTTCCTCACTGTGTGCTGCATGATGGAGATGCAGGGCGGTTGTCTCGGGCTGTCTCAGGTTCACATATTGCTGGCAGGGTGTGTGTGTGTGTGTGTGTGTGTGTGTAAGCTGCAGGACATTTTGCAGTGATGGTGGAGGAGGAAGTGCAGGAGATGGTGGTGCAGCTGTGATGAGTGTGTGGTGCGTTGGTGTGGATGTCATTAAAAACGAGCCTCTTCCTGGGGGAGCTGTCCGTGCTGAAGTGCTGCCACGAGGTGCTCCGGCCGCTAGAGGGAGCACCTCCCCGAGCCGGTGCTGCATCAAACTGCATTATGTGAAGCACACCGACTCTGTTTTGTGATCATGTAACTTTGCTCGTGTGAGCTATTTCAGACAAGACATGTTGGCCTTCGTGACGTGGTGACGTCAGAGAGAGGGCGTTATCAGTGAGGTCATCCGTTGAGGAATTAAGGACATAAACTGGTATAAAAGTTAAAATGTTACAAGACTGAGCAAAAAAATTGACTTTCCCGTAATATTTTCTTAATTTTGACGCCAAAATAATAATAAAAAGGCAATCATTGGGGCTGCACAATTCATCGCAGAATCGAAATCTCAATACGATCAAGTGCGATAGAAAGTTTGCAGTGCTGCAGGAGTTGAAAACCAAACAAAAGTAGTAGTTGCATCAATTATGAATTGTATCGCAATTGCAACATCTGCCAAAATCACTTTTCTTTTAAAACTACTGATCAGCCCCAGTATCAATATCTTTCCAATACTTAGTTGGGACAGTGGTTTAAGTCTGAAGATTTGGATCCTGTTAGAATAAATACAAGCCATGCTCAATGATAACACAATTACTCTCTGATCTAAATTCTCAACTTGCGCTGGAGCAACATTGGAGGAAATAGTTTTATTTATAATACAGTTTGTCTCACATGGTCATAAGGAGACATGGTGAGTAAATAAAGCTGTGAACTGAATCCCTCTGCTGCCTCTGCACCCTGCCTCCTTCATTTTCACCACTCATATATAAGAGAGGGGTGAGATGGAGGAAACTGGGACAGTGTTTACTTTGAGCCTCAGCTCCACTGATTAGATGATGAAGAAATGATCTGGTGAGGAAATAAAACGGTGCAGTTCTATCTGAATGAACTTTGGTGACATCCCTCTGATCCGTGACAGTTCGTTACACCTGAGCATCGTCTGCCAGGACAGGACAACGAGACTTGGGGAGATGTATTTAAGTGGCTTTCTCCACCATGGCTTGCACGGCAGGTAACTTGGCAGAAATTAGCATAAACATGTGGATGTCTGAGGTGGAGCAACTGCGGCGGTGCTTATTTGTGCTCCGTTCAGCCTGTCCCTTCAAACAGGTTATGCACATGATCCTCTTCCTGGGCTTCATGGGCCCCCTCAGCACTCATGTGTGCACACAGACGCACAAACACAGACGAACACATCAGCCAACAGCAAGGCATCCTTCTGGCTGAGTGCTGCCGTCTCAAACTGGCAGCTGGCAAATGGCTCGACTTTTTTTACCAGTGAGAACTCTGGACCAAAACCAGACTGTCTCTCTTCCTGTCTGTGCTCCGCTCCTCTCTGGTTTCCTCCCTTCCTTACCTTCTCTCTTCATCATCCCTCCCTCCCGTCTCTTTTCCCATCTGACTCACAACCCCCACCTCTCCTCTCCTCTGCTCTCTTCTCCTCTCTCCCGCTCGGTCATGTCATCCTCCTCTTCTGCACACACAGATGAACTTGGTTCCCTCCAGGTTTCAACTAGCCGCTCTCAGAATGGCTGGGTAGCTGAGGGAGGGGAGCACAGTGGGTTGTGCTAATGGAAGCTCAGGACGCGCTCCACAGCAACCGTCTGTTGCCATCCACAGACACACTTGTTTCCCGTTCATATGCTCCCCCCACACACACAGACACACAACATTCATACTCACGCACACACACACACACGTCAGCACGTAGCCAGCCCCTCATGGAGCACCGTGCCTTTAACCAGGATGTGAACATATGCCCGCTAACAGGCCGTCTGCCCCAGACTTAGTTGGACTAATTATGACCAAGCTGCGAGATAAATGCCACTTGGTTGCTTTATAAATACATGTGACATAATATGCCAAAAGGGCTTAGGACTGAGGTGATATTTGCAGGGTAGTGGAAATGGGAATGTTGGGGAATATAAGCATCTTCATGTTTCAAGCTGTAAAAGTTCACATTCCATGATTTGCTGTGTTGTGATCAGTGAGTGAGAGCAAAGTGAGTTTTCACTGCATGACTAACAACTGAAAGGGGGTCACACGCTACTTGATGATTCACGTGGACTCCCTCAAAACCAGATTTGGTTACAAAAATGCAAGAAAAAGGGAATGATGGGTAAAACCAGGTGTCATGTCTTAGTCTTGTCAGGTCAGCTGCTGTATTCGTTGCAGTGCTGTGTGTGATCTTTGCATTTTATTTTTGTTTTTTTTGTCCACTTCCTGTTCTTCTCTCTGCTGGACTGTTGTTGAAATCTTGTTTGGGTTTTCTGCCAGCTTCAAATTTCCAGCAGGCTGGAAATATGATCAAGCCAGTAGGTGGGTTGTGTGTGTGTGTGTGTGTGTGTGTGTGTGTGTGTGTGTGTGTGTGTGTGTGTGTGTGTGTGTGTATCTCACAAATCCCCCCCCAGAATTGATGTCTTGAAATATGGCATGAAAAAGCAGTGAACATGGCAGATACAGCAGGGGAGGAGTGTCCACTGACCACAACATTCAGCTTCTCCGTGAAAGAAGCAAATAAAACTTCAATCATAGATGGACGCAGCAATGAAATGCCACAATATATCAACATCATCATGAAGGTGGACCCTCCTAACCTTCTGTAATCAGAGTTTTGTGCCACCTACTGCTTTAACTTGGTGAACTAAATTCCAGTATTTGCTCTACAGCAGTTGATGAATACCCTTTAACATTTCTGGAATAATTCAATGTTATTACTTAATGCATACAAGATTTCACACACGGCTAGTGGAGACTGCTGAGCAAGTTGCCATTTGATTGATCTCTCAACTAAAGTAATGGACTGACAAATCTGTAAACTGTGATTTAAGAGTGCGGTTGCTTTTTTCACATCTGAGCTGCTTCAGTAGAATTCTGACGTGGTTTTTCTAGCTTGTTTTGTTTCATGTTGGCTGGTGGGAATGTTGCGACCCCCCGACCTGAGATGTATGCTCTACTTATGCCCCTTAATCAGCTCCTTCAGCCGTGTTAGTGTATTTATAACAGCTCGTTACCAAGTGAAGCTAAACAAGCGGTGAATATCTAGCGTTGGCTGTATTAGTATTATGCAAATTCACAGAGAGGCAACTGCAGCCATTCTACCTACAGTTTGCTGACAGATCTTGGTTCCACGTAAATGTCGAGCACCACCGGATCATTTATGAGTTGAGGGCTGATGTAAATGCTCTGTGCACTCAACTGCTTGTGATCAGAGTTTGTGGTGCAGGAGAGACGCAGACCTTACGTGCGAGTGAGTGTCAATTTCATGGCATGAAGTCAAATCAATCTGTCAAGTGTCACTTTTTAAGGGATCATTAAACTGGGGAATGTATAACCTTTATCTATGCAAGGTTATTGGATACATTTTGTACATTTGTGTGTGTGTGTGTGTGTGTGTGTGAAATGTCCTTAAAGTTATGTAAGAGGTGTGTCCTCTGCTCATTGTTTTAGTCGTTCACTAACTCAGTTTTGATTCAGACTTTGACCCCGCTCACACTGTACGAATGTAAATGGAGATACATAGGTGGTGAAAGTGGAGGACAGCACGAGACAGAGCTGCATGACTGTTATCTGTTGGCAGCTGCAGACGCTCTCAGCTCTGGTGTCCGGTGCTGACAGCGCTGTCAGCATCCTGGCGTCAGAGACACTTCACTGTGTGCTAGGGTTTGAGCAACATGTCAACTTTTACTTTGGCGACACATGACGTTGAAGCACACAAACGTGGTACAATGCTGGTTTGATCTCAGGCTGTATCATTAGTGTCTGAATGTAACCTGAAAGCACCTTAATATCTGCTGTATATTGTTTTGCTCGAGTGGTTACATGCAGCAGGTAACTACTTATTACGCAGTAATTTCATCTTTCAAAATGTTTCTGGTCGTTGAGAATCTGTTACAAACAGCCCATTTAGTTTTATTCATGAGTTGAGGTTATTTGTGTTGATCTGGTCCTCTGATAGGAAGTGTAATGTGTTTGCTCTTGTGCAGGTTCTGGGCTATATTTACATTTGGATGCATTTCTGCTCAGACAGTTTGATCCCTCAGTGCAAACATCACCAAGGTTCTTTGTCTATCTGGCTGAAAATAAAAATTCATCTGGAGCCCTGGGACCCGAGAAAACCTTTAACATTTGTGATTTAGTGTTGACTTCTCCCAAGTCAGAATGTGTATTTTTGGGTAAACTGTGTGTAAATGGAGCTGCCAAGGAGCACTGGAGCCTAATAATTTTATTCCCAGAAACTTTCCTCATGTCTCTGTTTTTTGATGATCCCTACAGTATGATCACTTAATGAGTGCTCTCCCTGTAAGTGGGTGGCTGCCTGGCAAAAACAAAGCTGCTGACCAAGAAAAGGGAGACTCGCGTCTCATTAACAGCATGGATTTAAATCGTGTGGGTGTTCAGCATTTTCTCACAGTGGGTTGCCTGTTCCCCGGACCTCTCTCCAGAATTCTAGAGTTTTATTGATCTGGTGCTGATTTCAGTTGTAGTACTGCACATAAATATACTGCATTAGATTGAAAACCAGTGTCGTCATATCGAATTGGAATGCTGCCAGGCCGCCCCAAAAGTTTTCACTGCCATGCATGAAAGCCTCAGTGAACTTTTGATGTGATTTTTGGCATCATTGGAATCAGGTCTCTCACATTGAGCAACGACAACCTATAAAGTCAACCATTAAAAGGGTTTCTGTCTTCATTTGTTACTGTACAGTAATAACAATGGAGTACAAATCGGAATAATACGCTGTAGTTCTGGGATTTAGGAACTTTGGACATGGCATAGAGTCTAGAAGAAGAGTCAGTGACAATGGCACCAATCTCTCAAGCCATCAATCAAAAGTTTCTATAAAGTTGTACCGAGCCATACATCCCAGTTTTTTAGCACTCTTCTGTTGGGGTACCAAGCACAGTGGTGTGGCTTCTACGGCGATGTTTTTTTGGTGCAGCCTTTTCCCAATTACTGCGACAAATATCTCTTTGTTTACGGTGTCGCGTTCTTCTCCTCGTATGATGTCACAATATTTATGTAGCTGACTCGTATTACCTAAATAGCTACGTAATTTACGTATCCACAGTGGCGAGCTGAACTGCACTGTACTGCTTGATGGAAACGAGGCACAAAACTTCTAGAGCAGAAATACAGAGGCCATAGCACAAATAGCAAGCCATCCATCAGCAATAAGACTTAGATGTCCAGGTTGTAACTTGGGAATAAAAGAACAGAAATCAGCTGCACAATTTCATGACTGGGATGAGACCGGGATGACCAAAGTGATGGAAAGGGCCCAGTGTGCAGAAAGAAAGGATCTGCACATGATCCAAAACATACAAGCTCATCTGTGCAGCAGCTGTGTTGGCCGCTGCAGAACAAATTCAGAAAGTGACAAAACAATTTGCCTGCCAGTTTACAGAGAAATGCCTCCAAAATAATCATGCAGCAAGACGTCAGAACCAAAACACACTGCCAACACAACGAAAGGACATGATCGGATAAAAGAGAAGTGGAACCACCTAAAATGATCAGTAAAAGATTTGAAAACTAAGGCATTCGTGTTGTTGATTAGCCTTTTATAAGTATAGATAGTCCATGACACAATATACATCATACTCTAGCTTAACTTGGCGATACATGTTTTTACTGTTGGCTCATGGACAGTTACTGCTTCACCTACAGGGGAAACCTTCTCTCACTGAGGGAAACAAAAAGTGGCACCAGTGTTGCTTCAGGGCTAATGGCCCAATTCATTAAAGTCTCTGAGCTTGAGATGTCAATCAACCTGGTATTTGGGCCATGTAACAATGACTGGCAGATGAAATCAGACCCCTGAGCTGTCAGCAGCCTCCATTTTGGTTCAGTGCGGTGGCCTGTTGGAGTTGCTCGGCTGGATGAACAGATGGGGGGGGAGAAACTGAGGGGAAGGAGGTGCTTCATGTGGAGAATTTGATTGTTGTAGATCACTGTCAGTTATGCTGTACGTCCAATCTCTCTCAACTTAATTATGAAGCCCATTTAAAACAACACAGTCGACCAAAGTGCTGCACAGTAATAAAGCAAAGCATTTAAGATAAAACGCAAATGGAGCACATCTCGCGTTCAGATAAAACATAAGACGCACTCAGCAATAACGTGCACCGGAGAAGGCACAGTAAATATAACAACAGGAAGTGAGGAAGCCTACCTAATGTGCAGCAGCGGCTCATTCCACAAACTAGGAGCAGTCCACAGTGCTTTGATGTGTTTCTTTTCAGTACATCATGAAGACACAATTTCTTATTTTTTGTAATTAGTTGTTTATTGAACAATGACAAAGTTTTAGCAGCTTTTCAGACACATTCTTAAGAGTCTTTTTCTCCACTATTCACATCTTATAAAACATTTCACAACTATTTTACATGAACAAGGGATATATAGAAGAATATACATGCATAACATGATTATTATTGCTGTTATGTCGGAGTCAACATTCCTCCTTTGAGGAATGTTTCTACTTTATATTCCTTTTCTGAAGTTTGCGATCATCAATAAGGTTGGATAAGAATACCAGGCTGAAGTGACTCACATCTATAGTTGTGTCCTGACAGTATGTCGTAGCTCATGTTTATCTGATACAGTATGTGTCCATGTGACATGAATGAGAACAGACAAATCAGAATGAATCGGAGTGTTTTCTTCCGGCAATGGCAGCACGGCAAAATTAAACATCTACGGAAGAGTATCGTCCTCTCAAGCTAAAGGTCACCCTCTCATTTGCTGCAATAGCTTCCGTTTCTGAATTGAAAATAGTGTATTAACAATTTAAATGAAAAAAACACTGTAGTTGTACATGAACATCAGATTTTGCGTGTTAAATTTGAAATTTGAACAGTGTAAAACATATTTAAAATAACATTTGTTTGAGTCTTTTTTTTGTCTCAATGTCCGAAAAACAAGCCAAAAAGCAGAAACTATGTACAGGCGTTTTCCCAACTCTCTGTTGGGAAATATAGCAAAAATATAGCTGTGAAAACTACACTGACTGGATACAGGTTGAAAATAAAAAACCCAATTAATTAACATCTCATGTTTAAAGGTCTAAGTGTGCATCTGGATTTGTCTTCGCCCTCAGAGGTTTGTCTTAGTGAGGGAGGATGTTTGCTGATGATTTAGTGTTGCCTCTCTGTGTCTCTTCAGTTACCAGTTTGGGTCCACTGGTGTATTTCAGCATAAAGACATTATGTCTTGAGTTGTCTCTCGACTCAAATGAAGATAAACGCTGTATTTTACTAACGACTCTTTTACACGTGACATTTTGCACTGCAGGCGTCGCGGGTTATGTCACCTCACTTTAAAAAAAATACCATTCTCCATTTGACTTTTATCGACGCAATCAAGCTCATGAGAAATTAGGTTTTCCCTAATTAATATCATCAAACTTCAAATCACTAGACACATAAAGTTAAAGGGATTGGGGGCTAAAAAGGAACTTGGGAGATGACTGGGACATCACTGCTGTTTCTACTTTTCAATACTGAGTTCCATAAAAGATGACGTTAATGAGATTCTCAATTGAATACATTTCCATTTCTCAGTTTGCCCTTGGTCTGAAACTGTATATGTGACTAGCGTTTGTGCTCCATATATAATGGACAGGCTGAAACTTTTTAATTGGAGTTGCGGTGTTGAGTTTTATTGCTGAACACGGCGATAATGTCCTGCAGTGCAGGTGACTAGTCTTATTAGCCTTATAGTTCAAACATTACTTTGTAATCAAAATATCAAAGCGTGTAATAGAAGCTTGTGTGTGTTGAGCTACTAAATAATGAAACGCACACAATATGACTGTATGAGTTTTTTTCGCAGCTCTCTGTTGAAAGACTTCTCCATGTGATTTATTCTGTCACTTTGTAATATGAATTTTGAAATGTACTGTTTATTATACACTCTAATCATTTAGCCGTCGTTCACTTCTAGATGTAGTGTTTTGTACTGGCTTTGTCCTCCAAAGAAATACCAGTTTTGTAGTATGAAGTTGTGGGTTTATTAGGTGGAAGATCTGCTAGTAGGGCTTGTAGATCAACAATGCTATGCTTTGAAATATTTGAAGGACTTATGACTGCGTATTTCTGATTTTACCAACAGAGAAAGCTTGTGTACCGCTGGTGGTACACATACCACAGTTTACGAACCATAGATTTAGAGTAATGTAGTAAAGTAAAGTAAAAATTATGATTTTGAAAGGGCAGACTCTTTGTAAAAGATAGCAGATGGTTGTTTCTCCCACTTTGAGTCCATGACAATTCTGCTGCCATCCATGTGATGGTCTGGAGGCTCTCACGAGGCTGAAGGCAAATCCTTCTGCTTTTTACTATTATGACACACTGTGATAAACTTTCTGAAGCAATCCTGAAATTGTTTGGACAGCGGGAAACGCACTCAGCTTCTAGTCCGGGTCTGCAGCGTCACGTTAATCCAAAGTGCTCAAAGGAAAGCCTTCTCTTCTCGGAGTTGACAGCGTATTTCCGATCTCCTGTTCCGAAATCTCAGTGTCCACATTCTAGTGCGTCTTTACTTCTGTGCTTCTCACCCACAGTACCTGGCAGTGTCAGGCAGGGAGTCGGTGTGATGGATGAGTCAACAAAGTGTACTGACTTCACCAAACGGAGCAGTTTGCCTCACTTGCAGTTAGCAGTGTCAAGTTGAAATTGAAATTGCGTGTGGCCCAAATTGACCAAATAATCGTCCTGATTACAGTACAGGTTTGAAATAGTGTCGTTTTTTTTAGTGAGTCTTCCTGCTCACGCACACCTTGGTTACTCTCCCCTGAATATTGTACTCCATTACACTCCCTCCATCCTGCCCAGCCTTCCTGACCTGGCTGGCTTCCTGCCCTGTCTCATTTTACAGCCCAGCCTTCTAATCCAGCACAGTCAGCTTCCTCCACACCAACTTCTCCAGACCCATTAAACATTCATTGGATAAAGACATATGATTCCCTCAGCCGTGCTAGTTTAAATTCATCTCAAGATCTTAAGCTTTTTTACCCTGACGCTGCAAAACCGGAGGAAAAAAGCTATATACATGGTTATAAACGTAAATGCAGTAGACAGACTGATTACATTGGTGTTCAGGGCTTAGTCTGTGAATGCTACATGGTTCACTACTGAGCGTATAGCAGCAGCAGTGTTTTAGGATTTATACGAGCTGCAGTGAATGCCTGCTGTTTTCTGTGTCTGGTCCATGTGACATAAACTTCAGGCGGTGAGCACAGACTCAATGTGGTTAAACATTGTGTTGTAATGTATACTGAACCTATTCAAGAAAATGATATCACAATGCAGATTTATATTGTACGACAGCGTATTAAAAATATTTCCAGAATAAACGCGTAATATTACGAGAATAAACTCCTAATATTAAAAAAGTCATAATATTATGAGAATAAAGTCGTAACATTAAGAAAATAAAGTCGTAGTATTATGAGAATAAAGTCGTATTATTACGAAAATAAAGTCAGAATATTATGATAATAAAGTCGTAACATTAAGAAAATAAAGTCGTAATATTATGAGAATAAAGTCGTAACATTGCAAAAATAAAGTCGTAACATTGCAAAAATAAAGTCGTAACATTATGAGAATAAAGTCGTAATATTACGAGAATAAAATCATTATTACTCAAGCAAAGATGATCAGCTGCAACCTGTGACGAGACGAGAAAAGTAGAGCATTTTGTGAAGTTATATTTTAGTTTGGGCTTCACAAATAAGAAAATACTTAATCTTTTGGCACATCAGCACCACGTTATCATCAGCATCAAGACTTTGAAAAGATTGTGCAAGAAATGGAGTTTGTTTCAAAGAAAGAATCACATACACTTGGAGGAAATCATCTAGTAAAGCAAATATATGGATTTATTTTAGATGATTGCAGAGACAATTGAATAATGTTATGTGTGTGTGGCATCATGATGGTGACTTATCAAAAGGCACCATGGATAATGACATCACTCCGCTGCTCAACCAAAACCTTGTAGTTTTGTAGCAGAGGATTTTACTCAATGGTTTATTGTCAGCTTGTTCACTTGTAACTGCAGCCCAACACCGAGAAATCCACTTCTATTGGAGAAGTTGCACAATCGCGGGTGGAGGACACTTAACACATTGCAAATTAATGACGAAGAACAATGATGACACACTGAACTGGCACTGAAGTGATGCACAATCTCAGATGTATCTTCAGAACTAGTTTACTTTGAGAGGATTGTGATCAAAGGACACCAACCCAAATTAAACTCCATGATAGCCTAGTTAGCAGTTATGTAATGGCAAAGATAGAAAGAAAAATGCACTCAACAGCTCCCACTAGTCATTAGTCATTACTAGACTAAGTCATTATTCTAATTCTACAACTGTAGTGTTTTCTGTTGTGGTAATTACCCGACTTCCAATCCAGCTATCCATTATGTTTAAATTAACTTAATCATTCAAAGTAAATTTTGGTTTCGTTTAATGATGAAGCCTCAAATTAGACTTAGATTTAATCTTTACTAACATAGATTTATACAGGAAAATACAGGAAGTGCCATTTCAGTTTACATTAAATATATGGTGATTACTGTTTGGACTATCAGAGAACAGTGGGTAGGGTTGAACAATTAATCATTTCCAAATCAAAATTTAAAACAATGCAATTACAAATTCACAAAGGCTGCAATTTTTTTTGTTTAATGCCTGATTAGTACCCTCTTGATAGGTTTTTTGATAATAAAAGTGCTGCCAGTACTTCTCTCCAGTGTCTGCTATTAGACTGCCGCATGAAGGCTACTAAATAAATGCTTATCACAAACAAATCACTGTAAACCCACGGTGAGTTTCCACTGTATTGTCCCGAGATTGCAGTGAAAGGTTACAAATTAAGATCGAAGCTCAGTGTTTGACTGCATCTTCCAGACATTCTGAACATTATTGATTTTCACTGTCAAAAGATGGCGAATGTGGTGTATTTATACACATTCAGCGACTGATGTTGAGGGGTGTGATGTGACCACTTTAACCGATCTGTGTTGCCTTAATCATAAATACTATAAATACCTGGCTGCAGTGTTTTTCTGAGACTAACGGCGTCTAGATGCTGCCAGAGTGAGATAGTGTCTATTTCTATCGTTTTAACAAAAAAAACAAAAAAACGACTACTATTTCACACCAGAATGCAAAATTGATGCTGGAAGAGGTGGTGTGTTATCGTGACCTGTTCTCATTTTCTTTAGAGGGAAAAGACGCCGAGGCTTGTAATGCATGCTGCCTGCTGAACAGATGCAGAATGTGTGTGTGTGTGTGTGTGCATCATCCTTGACAAGAATACAGCGGCACATAGTTGGCCTGTAATGATTGATTTACAGAGAAACCATTTCTTGTAGCTGCAAAGGAGGACATTATTATGCTTTTTCACTATTTTCTTTCCATCTAGTTTCTTATATAGTTTATTTGTATGTATGTAAAAGGTCTGCCGTGTTCAAAAAGCCTTTCAGCGTGAAATCCTCTCTAACTTTGAGACAGCATGAGGGTCTGAGCAGGTGCTTTGCGTAGAATTTGAAAAGAGACAATGGATCAATATTCAGTTTGGATCAACTAAATATGTTCCAAATAAAAAGGATCCAAATGTTGCTTTTGTTTCAATCACAGAGTTGTATTCTTGCTCATTTGTGAGCACTCATGGACTCTCGTGTCTGCTGATCCACCCCCCCAGTCATCTGACCTTAATTCCAGCCAGTCAACAAGAGATAAGAAGCTCTGAACACTTCCTTGTCCTCAGACATGACAAAATCAGAGACGAGCAGCCTGAAACGAGTTCAAAAATTGAAGCACCACTTTAGTAAACATCTTAAACTGCCCTCTTAGTAACAGTTTATTTAGAACATTTCCATTCTTGTTGCATACTAATGTAAGAATAGCTCCATAATAATTTTATTTGTGACAATATTTTTTAAAGGTAATGCAGAAGTTGTGTTTTAAAACACCCCTGATCACCTTTACAAAGCATAAGGAGTCACACACTGCCTAACACAACTCAAAAAAGGCCATTATTGACCAATTATAGATAAATCAAATGTGCCTAGATTGACCTTCAGATGAGAAATTGAGATGTGACATTAGGTTTATACCGTATATCTGCATGATATGGTTAGCACTCCTGCCTTTGCAGCAAGAAGACCCAGTCAGAACAAGGGCATTTCTGTATGGAGTTACCATGTTCTCCCCGTGTGTGCGTGGGTTTTCTCCGGGTTCTCCGATTTCCTCCCACAATCGCCCCTTTGTCAGCTGAGATTGGCACCAGCAACCCTCATGTGGAGGATAAAGCGGTAGAAGATGGATGGACTAAAATTACAGTACTGTAGAAATAGCATAAGGTGAGAGGTATTAGTTTAACAACAATATATGATACAGTGTACTATTATGAGCAGTCAGAGTTTATTGTAATATAACAATAAAATGTAATTGCATGAATATAAATATAAATGGTCAGTGCAGTCTGGTATGAGAATATTGGCAAGTTGCCGATCCAATTTGGATTGTGAATGCTTGTGTGCATATGACATAAGAACAAAATAGGAGCCACCTGTTAAAATCATTATAGCACGACTAATCCACATCGTATTTTCAGTTATAAGAAATACATCCAAATGAATAGTGACAAATAACACATTCAAAACACACGCTAGCTCCGGTTAAATGTATGCCATGTCCGTGTGCTGGCACTGACAATTCTGAATTTCACTCTGGTAATTGTTAGGACGCTGACAATCCAGTAAAAGTGAGTGAGTGACTAAGAAGGACATGGGATTATTGAACGGCAAACTGAGTGGTCATTTGGACAGCAGCTGACCTGAAGTCAGTATCAGAGTGACACAAGACGGAGTCACCTTGACCTGTGGCTGTTTGCAATGGCTTTGTATAAAGTACCTTAAAAAGGATACTTGAGTTAAAATACAAGTATCTTACCAGACTATGACTTTGGTCGAGGTTGAAGTCACTTTTTATAATATTACTATGACATTAAGTCTTGACATTATATGACATTTGAATTGTTGTAGAACAGCTGTCTTTCAAGTGGAAGGTTGTGGGTTAAATCCCTGGCTCTGCTTGTCTATATGTGTCCTTGAGCAAGACACATGTTGCAGCATGTGAGTGGGTATGAAAGATGTGTGGCAAAACTGTGGCGTATAAGCAGCTCATCACGACTAGAATAGCGCTATGTAAATACAGACCATTACCAACTCTTCTTCTTCTGGTTTTATTTGGTAGTAACAAGTAACAAAGACAGTTCGAGGAAATGTAGTGGAGTTAAAGTATTTGTACTTTGCTACATTAAAGTTAGTTAGTTTTTATTAATCCCCTTAGGGAAAGTATTCCTCTGCATTTGACCCATCCTTGAATTAGGAGCAGTGGGCTGCCACACTGAGTGGCGCCCGGGGAGCATTGGGGGTTGGGTACCTTGCTCAGGGGTAACACAGCCCTTTTTGGCCGGGTGGGGATTTGAACTGGCAACCCTCTGGTTACAAGTCAAGTTTCCTTTCCACTTGGCCACAGGCTGCCTCAATTACAACACTGATAACATAACATTTTCCAGCTTCTCTTTTCCTCTGTCCACATGCTGCAGGGGGGGCAGCATGTTGGGAAGATCTCTTTTGAATTACAAATGATAAGCAACGCTTGTTTGAGAGAAGGAGCCAGAATTAGGTCAAGTCTTCCACCCTTTGGTGAAGTATTAGTGTTTTAAGCCACCCTGGTGGTTTGGTTACAATGAGGATCGTAGCGCGAGCACTAAAACACAAACGAGCAATTCAATTTCCCCGAGCACACCATCCAAGCAAAGTCTCTTCACTTTGTGGATGTTGTTTTTCGAGTGTTTTGCTCCTAATTTAAACACACCGCTGCTCAGTGTTTTCTCACTCTGCAAGAGTCAGTTGCAGAGTGAATACGCTGTAGATTGCAAGCGTTGCACAATGTGCTTTATTGATCTAAAAGTGTAGTGTAGTTGTTTTTGATCCCGCACTGGAAAAGAAGCTCTTCGTGGCCTATTCTAATGCCTTTTGGTTAGAAAACCATTGATGATGACAGACTTTTCTTTTGTTGTGCTCAGTCATTCAGTCTGTTTCAGCAAAACTTCATTTTAGGATCTTGTTTTTAACTTGTAGTATAGAAGCAAATGCATATTCTTTTCTTTTTTTTACTGTTCTTTTATTTATTGTGTTGCGACTGACTCCGTTCTGTGAACAGTTTTCTTTTGTAGCTTCTGCTTAACTTGGAGCCTGAAGATTTAAATCGGGAGATTTCGGTGGCAGATGGTGGAGTTAAGAAGCAGTGATGGAAAGAAACAGGATGTTATTCATTCCCTGGCACCAGGAGGTTGACATTTGTTGGATGAAATAAAATATAAAGAAACAACAAAAAAAACGCAAAACAATATGACATCTGGCTGACAAAATGCCCCTAAACAGGTAACTTATAGATTTTGAAGAACTGCATTCCTTGCACCACCAGTAGCCCTCTTTGAACTCAAACGGATGAATGAATTTAGGGCTGCAACTAACGATTATTTTGGTAATAGTTAATCTGTCAATTGTTTTCTTGGTTAATCAAGTAGTTGTTGAGTCTAAAAACTGCCAGAGATTGTTGTTAAGTGTTCATGTGACGATGATGTTCTTAAATCTATTGTTCTGTCCAACAAACCAGAATGATGATGATTTATTTTGTTATATGGAGAAAAGAAAAGAGACCAGAGTACATTCATATTTGACCAGATCAGTAGTTGGAGAGCTTGTCAAAAAGATGCTCAAATGTTTTAATCTTTTATCAAAAGAGTTGGAAATTCATTTAGTAATTGATTAGTAATCGATTTGTCATTGCAGCCTCAAAAATACTTTGGAATAATTGAATTAATAGATCTTATTTGGACAAATTAAAAGACATGAAATGCAAAAATAAATCAATGATATACACATATTAAGCTTTTGCATAAGCCCAGCCAGGGACAGGAGTTGCAAACTAGCAAATTGCTGTATTCTCTATGTGCAGATGCACTTTATGTCCACTGTGTCTCACTGAATTGTCTCAGATAAATTAAGATTAGTTAATATATATTTTTTGTTAATTAAAAGACTAACAGTGGGCACCAGGAACAATAGTAACACTGTGATCTGATCAGCCGATTACCGCATGTGTGAAAGAGTCAGTGTGTCACATGTTGTGCTAAACTACTGCTTGTATATCATATGCCTCCAATAGACTGAGCACTCTCTTGGCTTCATTTTCTGCCCAGCAACATTATTATAATGCCTCCATCCATTTCACAGGCCTGGGTGTTTAATGACCACCACAACTTGAGTTGAACTTTCAGAATAAGACACAGGAGGAGTAAGTGCAGGTGCCGGCATGCTCGGCTGTATGATAACGCTCGGGTCTCGCTATTGTCATCAATAATTGATGTATTGTGTGTAAGAAAGAAAAAAAAAATCTCATTTATTTTTCATTTTTTGGTTGGCACTTAGCAGAATGGGTCAGTTGTGGCTGCGAGACGGTGCCAGGAACGATGCAGCCCAGGGAGCCGCTGCGACGGGGACACCGAAGCTCGAGTGTACTCTTGGTTTTAAGTGCCAACACATAGTGTCAGATTAAATGCTAAGCCATGAGTGTGTTGTGCTCCAGTCATATTGTTTATTTATTGCATCGCAAAGAATCTTCATGTGCGGTTTCATTTGTCACCTCATATAAATATGGAGAAGCAGTCGTCTGTGAGGCTGTAAATTGGTGGCGA
Source organism: Solea senegalensis (assembly GCF_019176455.1). Lineage (NCBI taxonomy): Eukaryota > Metazoa > Chordata > Actinopteri > Pleuronectiformes > Soleidae > Solea > Solea senegalensis. The sequence goes on from NC_058033.1 coordinate 9,945,092, forward strand.
GTCTGTCTGTGCCGTCAGTGTCTCTCTGTTCTACCCGCATGTGGAATCTCTTCTACTGCTGGAACAGTTGATTCTTTCATTCCACTTTACCTCCAAGCAAATATCACTTGGAAAATCACACTGGACTTTTAATTGCGTCGTACAAGAACACAGTGAGACGAAAAAAAAGAACGTCCTAATCTCACAAATGTAACACTCTGTTCTTCTGAAAAAGAAACGAGGAAAACAAAAGGAGGAAAATGAGTGAGGGGAGAAGAATAGCTGCGTGTTTCCATTTTAGAATTTGAATTCTGAAGTTTTCTTGTCACAAGCTACTTTCGGGAGTCGTCTGTGATCAACTTGTATAAACTGAAGCTCTTTTGTCAAACAGACATTTTCTAACAGAGAACTTTTCAAACCACGCTATCTTTTTATCTCTTTGCAGTCATGGTGTACGTCTTTCTGCTCCACTGCTGTCCCATGGCTAACATGATCAAAGTCTCTTCACTTCTCTATACAACAGCTGCATTGCTGATAACACAGAACACTGCAGATCTTTTTAGATCGTTGTTTTCCCCAACCTTTCATATTTATTTTTTATTCTTTTATCCTTTATTTAGCCAGGAAGTGTCCCGTTGAGATACAAGGTCTCTTCTTCCAGGGAGTCCTGGTCAAGGTAGCAGCATTGATAGTAGAAATAGTTACAGAGATGAGACAATTTCAGATTAAACTCACAACAGAATATAAAAGTTAAAAGGGGACTATTAAAATAGAGTAGAAAGGAAAGATAGAATAAAGTAAACTACAGAAGTATACTGGCCATACCATGATTGTGGTGAGGAAGATGAGGAAAAACAAGTGAATATAAATAACACATACAGTATATACATAATAATAATCATAATACTAAGGAGAAGAATAAATAATTAAGTCAATAATGGATCCCCACTTAGCCACAGTGTAGGCTGCCTCCACACAATGGGAGTCAGCCTACACATTATATAATATATATTACAATTATTCTTACAATTGTATCTTCCAACGACACCTGGTGTTATTTTAACCAGGTCGACCTTTTCAAGAGATTTTGAGAGATTACACTTCAATATTTATTCTATGTGTGCAATAATTCTTGATTTAAGAGACTCGACATATGTATTTGGCGACCCCAAGACAAAAACTACCACCACCCAGTCTCTAGGACCGGGATTATTGAGATAAATGAAACGTAATCTTGCTATTACAAATTTGAAATCCGTCATGGATATTTGATACCCCACCCGCCACCCTACCCCCACATGAAAATCGTTTCATTCAAATAACGCCTGCATTTTCCTGTTGCATTTATCTGTTATTGCCGTACAATCTACTGATTCTGATAGTGAGTTCAATGTAGCGTGATTACACAACGCCTGGCCGAGTCTCCTCCCCTCTTTTTTCCCCTTTGCTTACATCAGTGTGTGTGTGTGTGTGCGTGTGTGTGAGAGAGCAAAAGAGAGAGAGTGTGTGTACACCTCAATGATTTTGCCTTGCAATGGTGCCATCCCCTGGGTCTTTGATTGTCAATGAGCTTAAACCCCTACGGCGGGGAGGAGTAGGTGCTGCTGTGTGTGTGTGTGTGTGTGTCTCTTCTCTGTCTCCCACTCCATCTCATCAGTTATAAACAGTGAAGTCATACCTTCCAAGGGGCTTGTGTGTTTTCTTTCTTTCTTTTTTTTTATCTGCAATGATGTCACCAGCAGCCAATCAACAAGTAGTGCTGCCTGCTTGAGGTAGTGTGTGTGTGTGTGTGTGTGTGTGTGTGTGTGGGTGGGGGGGCACCTCTGGGAAAAGCACACACTTTGCTCTGTTGTTATCTGGTTCTGTCGGCAGCATGAGAGCACACATGCACATCAAATGACATCATCACATCCTGCCTCTGATACACATCACCAATGTTTTATACATATATATATATACAGTATATATATATATATATATACACATATATGTGTGTGTATATATATATATATATATAGTCCGTACACAATCTTTCATATGTGATGTGAGACGCATGCCGTGTGAAAGTTAGATGCATGTATTAATCATGTGCTCACAGATAGTCCATTAGTGTGCATGGTATTTCACAGGGTGACTGCTGCAGTGTTCTGCTGGGTTTGTGTTTGTACACATTTGGGTCTAATCCTAAAATAAACATCTTCTGTTTACCACAGAACCTTCAACAGTTTTTTGTTTTGTTTTGTTTTGTTTTGTTTTGGGTTTTTTTAACAGTGACCTCAGTCCAAGGTGAGCAGAAACTTTTCCTGTCTTTGCTTCAGCCCTCTAAAATGCAGTGAAAAGCTCAGGCTGTTCAATCAGTTAACACTGCTGAGAATTTCCATGTGGCCTTGGAACAGATTTTTCCGTTATTACAGAAATGTAATTTGTTTGTTCTGCTCTACAGAGAGCACATTCTGGTAATTGCAAAATGGAGAAACATCAATTGTTGGGACTGAGTCAGTTTGTCATCTACAACCTTCTGTTGTTGTTGTTTTTGTTGTTGTTGTTGTTGTTGTTCTGTTACTGTTACACACAGCAAATGCTGTTTATCTGCTCTTGTTTTGGCCAATTGAATTTTAACATTACAGACAAGTCAATACAGAAGCATTTCCCTCCATATAATATTAATGAATTACAACAATCATAGTTACTCAATCCATCTTAAAGTTTGATCAGTCTGCTTTGATGCCTTTTAAGTTTGTACATTTCATTTGAAATGATGACGTTAAGTCAACATGTTTTGGCACAACTCAAATTAATCAGGCTTTTTGGAACCAACTGAGCAACCACAGTGAGAGGAAATCTCCACCAGCATTGGACTGGCCCGGATTGAACTGTCCCAGTTGCATTCTCCATGTAATATTTCTGGGAGTTGCCATAGGGATAATATGCAGTACGTGCTCTGCTGTTTATGCTAAACTCGCCGTCATGGAGAGTCATTACACTGAGACTAATTGTGTAGGTCAGCTAAGGGGAACTTGTGCGCACTACTGATGGTCGTTTTACGATCCTCAGCATGGGTCTCTACATAATTCTTTCTGTCAAAGCTGGGTGGATTAAAAACATATTCACTTGGGTGAAGAGATGAATTTAAAGGTCATTGGAATGAAAAGGACTCCAGTCTTTCAGGTCAATCTCTGACAATATTTTACCGAAGCATATTTATACTGTGCTTTGCTCCATAATAAAACAATTCACCAAAAAGGTAGTTGGAGAAATGGATTGAGGCCCGCTGGTTCCTGGTGCACGCAACTTGCACCGCTGTGCCGTCACTAATGAGAAAGGCCGGCTGGCACGAGGCTGTCATCTGTGTTCCTGCCTGGCTTCCTTACAGGCCACAGAGGGACGAGCTGTGAGTACATCTGATTAGCCGCATCGACTGGTAAAATGCTACTACAGCAGGTTTCCGCTCATAAAGCCCATCTACATAGTAATTAGCCTGGGATCGATGTGGCTGTCCGGCAGCTCGCCCACAGATGCAAAGTTTCACCGAGCTGAATGACTGGATTCTTTCAGGGAGAGGTTAAAGGGCCCTACGCTTTTTTAACATCGCCGCATTACTGTCATTCACGTTGCCTTTTTGATGGTTTTGTCTGCCCTCACTCTGTCAGATGAACTTCTACTGAGATCCATCACATTAATATGTCTGCATGTGTTCACTATGTTGTTTGCAACCCATGGGCCAAGGTGCTTTATTGGATTTGTCGCACGCTGTCTTTGCCGTCCTGATCATTGGAAATAGAGCTGCAACTATTGATTATTTTCCTGATTAATTGATTAATCGTTTGGTCCATAAAATATCAGAAAACCTTAAAAAAAATGTCGATCGGTGTTCGTCAAACCTGGAAATTATGATGTTCTCAAATGTCTTGTTTTGTCCACAAACCAAAATGATTAACTTTTAATGATTTCTTACTGTTATCCAGAGCAAAGAAATGAAGAAAATACTCACATTTAAGAAGCTTAGAAAAATCGAAAATCTTGTTTTAATCATGAAAAAAGCTTCAAACCGATTCATCAATTATCAAAATAGTTGTCGATTAACTTAGTAATCGATTAATAATCGATTAATTGTTTCAGCTCTAACGCACAAAAATCTTACTCCCTTGGTGAATTTCTATTGATATCTAAAGATTCTAATCACAGCAATCTCTAATGGGCACGCTGGGGTTTCTGTTTACTCGCGGAATCAGCTTAACAAACACCTAAGCAATTTACTTCAAACTGATGTCACTAATGATGTCACTAATGTGTAAAGAAGCAGGCTTGATGATAAGGGAGGTGAGGGACCGAGATCATTGGGCAGGGGGTGAACAGGTGGTTTCCCCCCATACCTTAAATACTACTATACTCTCAAGTAAGTGAAGTGTAGATCGTGGATACCACACTCACCATCTGTCTGTATATGCAAGACTGCATCCAGCTGCACACTGTAAACGGAAACGGCTAACCTGTCAAAAATTCACCTACACATGATAGATTCAGTAATTTCCAATGTGATTTTCATTTGTCTTACTTGTATTCATTGTGTAGTAAATTTATAACATCATCACATTACACACACTGTATTTTAATGTTACGTTTCTCAAACTGTGGTATGTGTACCTCCAGTGGTACAGGAGTGCCCTCTGGTGGTACTTGAAGGAAATTCAGTAATGCTGTACAATACCAGGGTATGTGATCAGAGTGGAGCTGAGGAATCAGAGTCACCTTATCTCCCGCTCCACCTTAATGTAAAAACCTTAATGTAGAGGCCTTTTTACACCACTGTACTTTAACGTTGGCGATGATGCTACCTCAGGAGCTCAGGATTTTCTCAGGTGGTACTTGGTATCAAAAAGGTTGAGAACCACTGTTCTGATGCAAGACTGATCATTTTAAGATCCGACGTAACATGTGCGTGTGATTTTTTTATTTGACGTAGACAATCAAAAATACAACAACAGCATTCATTCTTTTACTCAGAACTGGCAACTGGACCATCAACTTATTTTGACACATTTAAATGTAACTGTGTGGATTTTTTATGTCAATTTTCTACAACTACAACAAAATCATGTCCCATATGTGTGTTAATTGCTTCACACTGTGTACATCAAGTGTGCAGACTAAACCAGTGATGCACTGAGGCTGACCCATGCATACTGTTCCCCAGGTGCCCACGGAGTGCGAGAGGAGCCCCAGTTTGTGACGGCACGTGCAGGAGAGAACGTCATCCTGGGATGCGACGTGTCCTTCCCCCTAAATGGCCAGCCCTACGTGGTGGAGTGGTTCAAGTATGGAATGCCCATCCCGTTCTTCATCAACTTTCGTTTCTACCCTCCTCACGTGGACCCAGAGTATGCTGGTAAGAATAGTGACCTCTTTTCACAGTCAGTTCAATAAACGTCTCTGCTGCCTCGACTGAGGATTTGGGAAAAGCTTGGGAGAAAACGCCAAGAGGCACCCACCGACACTTCATCATCATAGTCCTAATTTGTGCAGACAGCCGCTATGTGTGTCACAAAGTTGCAGTAGAGGGTCTTTTTCATAGAAGTGCCTCTGTCACTCACTTCAGCAGTTCAGCAGCACTTCCTGCAGCTTGTTTTTGAGCTTTAGATCTGAGAGGCTGAGAAATATCATTAAAATACCTTTAGTGTCTTTGATTCCCACTCTTCAGTCTGCAGTGTGCTTCTTTCTTTATATACATATATACATATATACATATATATACATATATATATATATATAAAATAGTTTGGTGACATCATTGAATAGCAATTGTATCTTATTTAAATAATTGCACTGGAAAAGAAAGATTCTATTGGCCATTGCCCCAGAGACAAATTCAGCTCAGAAATTGGGGAGGTGTTTTCTGACAGCTGAATCATCATCTTCTCAGAGGCTACACACAGATCAGCATCACAATCCGTCTTTAGTGCTTCTTAAGGGCTTTTATTTATGTATTCATTTTTTTTGGTACTTTATTAATCCCTGTAGGGAATTCCCTCTTTGCATTTAATCCATCCTTTAATAGGAACCATCCTAAGATAGGAAGCAGTGGGCAACTACTGAGCAGTGCCCGGGGAGCAGGGGTGTCCTCGATTTTAAGGTCACAATTCGATTCTCAATCTTTTTTTTCTCTCTTTTAGCGCAAATGGGTCTGCCATTTTTGGTCTAGTTTAGTCTAGGATTGTTGGTTTTATGTCATGATACATTTTTTTTATTCCCATTTCAATTACATGGCGTCATAACTGATATAATGTCCATCATTTGTTTGCAATGTACCACACTAAGGCCTAATTGTCAATTGAATGTAACAATAACCAGTCAATTGGAAACTCACTGTAAAAAGAAGCAAAGTCATAGAGAGTCATGTAGCTCTGTGTTACTCTGAAGGTCCAGCAATCGGTTGTTAAGGCCACTAAATCTGACCTCTGACCTCCAAGCAGTAACACCGTTGCAGTAAGATGCGAAATCCAAGGGCTTTTAAAGGACCAAATGAGGACAGAAGAGTCCCCTGTGTTGGTTGTTTTTCGTGGTTGCGTCTACTTCCTTATGATGCACACCGAGATGTCCTGTGCTTTGCGACACGTTCATAACATAACACACCATGTTTTTCTCATGGGTAACGCAAAATATTTACACACCGGTGATTTCCGAGAAGCGGCAGGGGGTTCCAGTTTGGTGGATGTGTTGCCCAAAAGCAGTTTCGATGGTTACTATTAGTTGGCAGCAGCTTCAGGTTGGTGGGAGGGGGTAACGTGTAGTCGTGCCACAATGGCTACAACCACAACACTGTGTTTCTCCTCCTCTGGCATTCATGCAGGACGTCACACTGGGGTCGTTTCGATCAATATTCTACTGTGACACCTCTACCAGGGAGCAATGGATTTTAGGTGTCTTGCTCAGCGGTACCCCAGCCTTTAATGACCTGGTGCTAACTCTTCATTTACAAGCCTTTCCATGTGGCCATGGGCCGCCATGCATACACCTGCACTTTCATATTGTTGAGCTCTGTCTGATAGAGTCTCATCATAAACACAATTTGATACCAGGTGTAAATCAGGTCTCATTAATGCAGTATATGCTCTTCACCCTGCAGTGCCTATTATGACATCCACACAGGATGTCTCTGCTGCTCGTTGTGTATTCATTGCTATTTGTCCAGTTGTAAGACCTTTAAGGGCATCAAAGTTTTCATAAATAAGATTTGTGTTAATCCCACTATCTGACCGTATCTCAGCTAAAGCGGTGAAATTATGCTCACGAGCAAATTAAACCGAGTCTCTTGCTGTTCTTTACATCCCGCTTCACATAATCACATTATAACCACCCCTCATTTGATAAAAGAATTCAAACCAAGTCATTACACCTTCGTCATCGACACCTTTTCCACCTTTTTTCCAGTGTGTGCTTACCAGGGTAGACTGTAATAAATTTGTTGACTAATGAATGTCGACAGCTTTAATGAGATGGCATTTGGTTGCAGCAGCTCCCTCCCCACTCTCGATTATTTGTATGCACAATGTGAAGATTTAGTTTGGAGGTGAGAGAGATTTTCCCGTTGCCTGCTTTTGATTTCTCTTCCTCAGATCATTGAATTCGGTGGTTAGCCCCTGCCTTCTGGAAAACCAAAGTCCTTTTTTTTATGTCATGGCATATTAAATGTGGTTCAGGGCAACATATTTTGGATCATGTAAAGAGTGAAACTGCATTATCCTGCTCAATCTTTGACTATGTTAAAACCAATACATAGAAGCTATAAGAATGTGTCTTATATCCTTTTTTGGGCACAACCTATAGGCAATCTGATAAGAAGAAGTACTCACATTTTTTAAGATATGTCACATTTCAAAGTTTGTGTTGCTCATTTTTATGAACTAAAAATAAAAACGACTTCTAAATATGCAATTTAAAATTAATCATAACTTAACAAAGAAATGAAGATGGCACCTATAAACACACACCCCCAGGATGTCTATATAAGGAGTTATGTATTATTCCCACTGTAATTTAGCAAGGGTGCACCTGCGGCATAGATCCATGCCACGTGAACACTCGGGATTAATCTTGTTGTAAATTGATGTACCATCAAAATAATCTTGAAATCCTATGTCCTAAATCCTGAGCCTCAAAATGTAAGCACAGCAGGAACAGGAGAGAGAGAAATGTTATATACTGTAGACAGACTTTGTAGCTAGCAATTTGGAACGGGTACCAAAAACCCGTTATTAAAATGGCCCGGGAGCTGAATCTTGAAATACTGCCCTTGACATTAACGACGCTGGTAATGGTGTTGGACAAATTAAGTTCACTGTTTGTTTATGATGGATTTTTGCTGTTTCCAGTCCTGAGGATAGATCTGTGTGCTCTGACCAAGTCACAATGGAGAAAGTTCACCAGATTTGACAGTGATGATAGTTGTTTCCTCATGTGCAACAAGGCTTTTGCATGTACAGTTGTTTAATACGAACAATCATATCAAACATTTAGCTAAAGCACATCACATTCAGTTGGAAAACACATGGCGTTAGACAGCACGGTGTTGCTGGGTGTTACTAGATCTCCTCAGTTCATGGTCAGAGCTACTGAAAAACACAAAGACGTCCTGTATATTGGGCCCTCTTTTAGATGTCAAGGGTTAACGAGTCAAGCCGATCACAGTGGCACAGTCTCCTAGATTCCGCCTTGGTCACAAACAACAAGCTGTTGTTTTATGAATCATAGAGGCAGACCAATTATATAAGGACTCCATGAGAAAATGTAAAGCGGAAGTGGTTAGACACACACTGATAGACATGCATAAAGGACACCATAGAACATTTCAAATGAAATGTGGAAATGGAAGAACGACTTCTACTGTTGAATGTCCCCGAGCATCACTGAGGATCTTTTAGCTGGTCCAGAACAATGGTGACATTTGAAAACGACTCGACCTAATGATATTTTCTGAGGGGTTAAAAATCTGCTTTTTTCCTTGGGGCACAGTGACACAGAACAAGTTTAGAACGCTCGCCTCATAAAACAAGTAGAGCCAATTCAGAGGATAAATGAATATTAAATTAAAAAGTGGTCAGAGAGCACATTCTGTAACTCCATTTAAAACTAACAGGAACTATGCTGCAGAGGTGATGGTGATTTATTTTATTTTGAACATGAAACATGTACATAAAATATAAATGACAAAAAAAGGGATTAGATTAATCATTAATCGAAAATTCATCGGATCCCACCCCTTCTCCCTGCACCAATAATTTATATGGATATTTAATTTTATATATACTCAATTAAATATGTTATCATTGTCATTATAGAAGCATATAAACATATCAATATCACCATATACATCAAATCTTGATAATCATTAATAACAATAGTAATATTGATATATCACCATATACACAATAATCCTGATAATCATTAGTCACAATAATAATACTCATAGTACTTATATAATATTGGTAATATCATCATTATCACTATATTATCATTATTATTATTGTTTTTATAATAAGAATTTGAAAATAGTCTACCACCACTAACAACAACAACAACACCAATATAAATGACATAATACCCTCAATATTGTGACATGAAAACCATGTCTTCATACATTGATTTAAATGTGTAAGTATTTGGACATTACTTGTGTTTTATCCCCCAATCCATTCCACAGAATTTCCTCTATGTAGTCCCTTAAATGGATCTTCTCCAGAGTCTGATCCTGCTCCACCATTCCCAGCAGAATTTCGAAAAAAACATAAGCAGCGGGCAACAACAGACAGTCCAGAAGACAACTCTTCCTGGCAGAGGCAACAACAGAATTGGAGCAAGAAGTGCCTTCACCACATCAGTGGCATTGCTTTAGACGTGCCAACCCCACAGCAGAACCAAAGTCCTCTTATGATATCACAGTAAATGCCAGTCATGAGAACTGGAGCTGTGTGACAGTCTGCCATGTGTCCACTGCAGGAACCTGATAGCCGAGAGAAGACGTGGGGTTACACTGACTGAACAAAACAAGGGCAAAGGAACAGCTGGCCTTGTGTTGTAATTACTATAATGAGCAAAAGTCCTGCAAAGTGTTGCCAAGTTTGCTGCCTTATGGTCGTTTGACTGGTTTGAGTATCACTGTGCGGACACACTTCTGTCCGGACAGTTGTGTGGTGTATAATCCAGCTGTGTGCAAGAAGCACTGATGTGGAATAGGATTCCGCACACTCTAGGTTTCCACATCCGGTTGCAGCAGTTTTAAAACACAATCTGTAAAGTCTGGGTTACATACTCATGGCATCATCTCTGCCTGTGTTTTAAAAGGCTGACACAGTGCAACTATCTGTGTCACGGGTTCATTTGTCATGTAACATTAAATCTTACGAGCGTTCATATCTTTACTGCTTTGCCAGGGCATCTTGTTCATAAATTTGTCATTAAACAGCAAATTAAATAAAACAATAAGGGGATGGATGGTGATAAGGATGAAATGGGAGGGGCGTAAAATTTGTACCTTTGTCACAGAGGTTGTATTTTTGCTGTCGTTATTGGCAGAAGACCCAGGCTCGCAACCCGGTGTCTACGTGTGAGTGGGTTTTCTCCCGGTTTCCCCCCCACAGTCGAAAAACTTACATATTTGCAAAATAGGTAAATTGGATACTCTAAATTGAATATACGTGTGAGTGTGAGAGTGGATGGTTATTTGTCTCTCTGTGTCTCTGTGATGGACCTGCGACCTGTCCAGGATGTACTCCGTCTTTCGCACATGTCGGCTGGATTTGGCACCAGCGCCCCTCGTAGCCCTCATGTGGAGGATGAAGTGGTAGAAGATGGATTGAATATCCATCAATCCAACATATTACATACATAATTATATTATGTATATTATGTATGTTAAGTGTATAATCACTATATTGGTGTCTAATCATTGTGAAATTCCCTAAAAAATAAAAATAGACAATAAATAAAAAATCATGTTTATATTTACTTTACCAAAGAGTGTGCTTCATATTTTGTGAATGAAGAAGAACACCATCCTTTCTGGCAAGTGAAGGCCACCGTAGTTCCCAGAGATGCTTGCGAAGAGAGCTGAAGAATTTTCAGTTTGTTACAATCTGCAGTCTCACCAACACGCTGGACCTTTAAACTTCTTTATGTAAAGTTAACAGCAAACATTTGTCAAACAGAGAAACATTTGTGTAAACGTGTTGTATCTCAAAGTGTTTATGCAGTGCATACACATGGTGATATATGGTATATTAAACTTCTGTTACATTCCCATAGAAGAAAATTGCATTGTAGCAATTATAGTCATTGCATCATCACACAGCTGCGTGCATTTGGCATTTACACTGCGTTAAGTGAAGAGAGCGCAGTGCTGGCGTTTGCACTCGAAACAGATTTTGTGTAATAATTGAGCCGAATGTGACCTCAGACATCAAAGAGTATGAAGTTCATGTCAGCGTCTGTCACTGTTATCACTGCTGTGCCTTATTATGATTGTGTTTGACATGGCAGTTTGTATCTCTGTTTCTGAAATGAATATAGATGTAAAGAGAAGACAGGATATAAATAGCATCTTTTTTTTGCATCACGTTTGCCTCATTTATATTCTAACTTTGGATGAAAAGACCCCGCAGTTTGAAGCCAGAAATACTTTGTATCGACTCGAGCGTACCTCGGCTTATCTGGAGTTTAATATATTCCCAATCTGTTATCTTCTCTTTCTCTTTTTTTGAATGTGTTATTATTTTGTTTCCATGCTTATCCTGAAGTGACAGTTTGTCAACGGTTCAGTTGGCAGGATGAATCTCCATTTTGTACTCGTATAAAGAAACAGAGGCAATTTTTACCTGAGGTAATGTTCCCGAAGATTGTACACGAAATACCTGGAAGGTGTTTTGTATGAAAGCTCTCCTGCACTTTGTTTGGATTGTTCAAAATAAGACTTTTGCATTTTTATCCATATTCAGTAATCATTTCTTTAGAATACACTGCAACAGATTTGTTAAATGTATCTTGCTATATGTACATAAACATTCATACAGGGTATGACTGGGATTATAGCAGGTAGATTAAGCATAAACATTTGCAGGAGTGTACTTTTATACCGTAAAAACATTCATGTTTACACTCGCACATAATTATATTCCACTATTAACTTTAATACTTGCATCAAATCCAAAATGGAGCCGTCAATCAGTAAAGTAAGGGGAGAATATTCTCCAATCTAGGGCTATTTCAAATTTTAGGGAATCTTTAATAGAGTCATACTAAATGTTTTAACTAACATTTGCAAAGCGATGGCTGAAGCTGTTTATCTGTAACCATGTGTCAGATTTTACGTGGTACTGATGATGATGATGACGTTGATGATTATCAAGGTGAAGGAACGTTTGTGTTGGATCACTGATGAGTTTACGAGGAAGGAATTTGCTGGCTCAGAAAATCATGCGTGGATCCACAAAGATTTGAAGATTTGTTTGGACAAAAGCAGCTGTAACGTTACAATTGGAGAGAATCAAGGACTTTTTGGTTCAGTGTTTTAGTTCCTGCCAAGTGTGTTGTTTGTTATAAATTTACAGATCAAATATTCCCAACCCCTACACAAGTCATTAGGAAAGATAATTTAAAGTGTAGTCAGAGCACATGGTATTATATACCATGTGCTCTACAAGTGACTACAAGTGAACAGAGACAGATTCATGTACTTTATAGTACTGTGTATATAAATCAGTGTAGTCCTCACTCATAAATGTAGTTTTTTTTCACAGCTACATTTACTCAACCGTGAGACTAGAGAGACGTGGTTGAATACTGATTATGCATAATCTGATATATGTCCCCTTTGGAAAAACCAATGAATATTTATTCAAGATAACTAGCTATCCAGTGTTGGCGCTTTTCCACTATACAGTTCTAGCTTAGAGTTGTGCCAGAACTGCGTCGTAGAAAAGTGCCAATTGACTGTAATAACTGCAGCCACAGTTCATGAGAATAAAAGTATTTAAACTGTACATTATCAGTATATGTTTAGGCACAGTTTAGACATAGAAATACCTTTGCAATACATGTACGTGGAGTCATCCGTAAGATTTATTCGTCCCTCGTCTGTAGGACGCACAACACACACAGAACACTGCTTTGAATGGCAGTGAGTCAGCCAACAGCTGCTCCTGTATTAACGTGGTGTGTCCTGATAAAGAGCAGATTTTTAAAGGCCACAAAAGGAATACGGGGAATACCCAGGGAGTGGAGCGGGTGGGAGAGAGAGTGAGGGGTTAATGAGGGACAGCCAGGCTTTGATAATGCTGATGTTTTTTGAGCAGACAATGCGCCCTGAAAGCACTTTGTTTACCCGTAATTCCAATTTGCCATCTGTTATGATCTAGTTGCCAGATTGCCCGGGGGTGACATCATCAATCCCACTCTTTCGGCTTTTGATCTGTGAAAGTAAACTGCAGCTCTCCATGACACCAATTCACCAAGTCAGGAACCCCATCGCTGTTGAGATCGACTGTGACTCCTGTGTTACCGTGAGCGCTCGCTGTTGTCACGTTGCTCACTTTCACTCCCCTCAAAGGGAGTGAAGCCCTGCCCTTGCCTCAGCACATGTCTAAAATAAGCTGACATGCACGGAGACGATGTCTTGGATGCAGTGAAGCTTAAGTGGCAGGTGTCACTGTGCAGTTACAACTGCATTTGGTTTCCTACTTTTGATGTTCTGTGCCTCAAACACAGGTCTTATGTGCTGTGAGGCACCCACACTGTGATACCTGTGTATATTTATATCTGACATGTTCAAAGGTTGGTTCTCTTTAACATTCATCCGGTGTCTCTCTCTCTCTCCCTCCTTTCTTCTCTTTGTTTATTCGCCTCTCACCTGTGTCTTCCCTTCCCCTCATTAAATTCAATCCATCTGTCCTTCTCACCTCCTTTGTCCCTTTCCTGCTGACTCCATGTCTCCGTCTCGCTCGGCCAGGCCGCGCCAGTCTGCACGGCAAGTCCTCCCTGCGGATAGAGAATGTGCGTTCAGACGATCAGGGCTGGTACGAGTGTAAGGTGCTGATGCTGGAACAGCAGTACGACACCTTCCACAATGGTAGCTGGGTGCATCTGACCGTCAATGGTAAGGACCATCTTCTTACGTCATATCAGTGAACTGTGTGTATGGATGTGGTGTATATCTGGACTTATATGCTGTTACAGAGGTTACGCCTTTGAAATTATACACCTGAGTAAGACTGCAATTAAGGATAAATGTCTTTTTTTTTTTGGTTAATAGAATCTGTTGATTAATGATCTCGATGAATAAATTAGCTATTTTCTTTATTAAATTCCTGTGATCATTTTTAATAGAACCTCAAATAACCTATTTGAAGATGCAACACAGAGCTAATTTAGCATTCGGTAACGCGTCAATTAATCGGTGATTAATTGTTGCAGTATGAGGAGACAGAAGTTCACATGCACAGCAGAGATGTGGTAGCAGGGTCAGGGATCCACAACTCTGGGGAGAACCTGCTGCTTTACTGATTAGCTTTTTAGTTGGGAAGAAAAAATGTTCTGCTTGTCTAGCTGTAAGAAGCAGACCAGGAAGGATACCTGGTCTTTAACCATTGTGGTGGTGTGTTCTGTACTGTGGCATATGTACTTTTACAAGTTAGGGTCTGTCTGTCAGAGCCACACAGGCAGGTATGAACAAAAAAAAAAGAGATGCATCAGGGTCTATTATTCATTAAATGAAGATTCACTGTGAAGATTTGTCAACATTTACTTTTAACCCACTGAAAAGACCTTTGGGCCTTAAGTGCACCTGTGTGAACTCTTTATTTTTCATGCGTTCCCAGCGAAAATAGACAGAGAGAAGATCTGTTCATGATGATATTGACATTGTACCGGCAATATGTCATAAAACGGACACATTTGACAGTTAGTTTTAGTCAAATGAAACACATGAAAAGTATCAGTTTTTCATTTTAAAACTAAAGTGGAGGCTACAACTACAGGAAAACCAGGTGTAGGTTATAATAATTATATCAGGTGAACGACAGGTTCTCTCCATCTCTTAAGCAAAAAGGCAGTAGATGAGGCTGAGGTTACAGGCGGACCAATGATCATACTTAATTAACAAAGGACAACAACCTAATTATGTTTATACCCAACTGTCATCTGAAATGATATGTGTTCATTTACAATCAACAGGGAAGAGCTGAGAAAGTTTGCATTGCAGACACACTCTCTCTCTCGCAATCAAAATCAAAACATACTTGTGTTCACAAAGAACCTTTTAAACCAAGCAGGAGAATTTAAGAAAACAAACTCATGATTTTTAAGTCCAGGAGAATCTGCATTGGCATACATAAACACACACACACAGATGACAACAGACAATTTGAGAATATACAGTCCTAACGTATTGGTGGAGCCAAACAC
Source organism: Solea senegalensis (assembly GCF_019176455.1). Classification (NCBI taxonomy): domain Eukaryota; kingdom Metazoa; phylum Chordata; class Actinopteri; order Pleuronectiformes; family Soleidae; genus Solea; species Solea senegalensis. The sequence goes on from NC_058033.1 coordinate 9,960,521, forward strand.
AGCCAGTGTGAACTAGGCGTAATAATCCATACATCATATATCTGTGCCTCTTATACTTTTGAGCCAATCCCAGCAGACATCGGGTGAGTCTTCAATGAACCTAACCCCAGTCTTTTTCTTTGGACTGTAAGTTCCAAACCTAGCTTCCAGCCAGAAACACTCTCGTTGTAACTCGACAGTACCAACCACCTCTCCACTGTGACGCCTTTGATTAAGCCTTATCTCAGTCTGTCTGTACAATACTTCACAGCATACCAGGGTGTTCAGTCTGGTGTTTGTGGCCACATTCTTATACTCAACAAAAATTGGGTTGGCCAGAACTGAAAGAAGAACAGACACTAAATAAGAAAAGCGATGTGCATCATCTGTGGCATTACTGTCATGAGTGTGTTGAATGCATAACTAGGCGTTTGAAGTGTGGCTTGTGTTGTGGAGGAGTTGCACTTCCAGACTGATTTGTGCTCAGGGCCCTGCTCCATAAAGCTCTGCAGTGCAGTACTTTATTCATATCCCACGTCTCTTTATCATTGTCAAACAGCAGTCACTGAGTATTACTTTTAGCATTCAGCTTTCACTCTTGTTATTTCTGTAAATGCAGTGTATGCATGTACATACTTAGAAAATATGCACACAGCCCGTGGGTGAGATGTGCTTTCTCACTCATGCCTTTCCGCTACAAATTAACACTTGTGTCTCATTCCTGTGAACTCGCATCACCTGCAAACTCCTTCCACAATGTGTGCGGAGGGTTACTCAGTTTGTGAGGATGCAGTAATTGTTGTGCAAGCCGTGTACTTCGATCTCTGTGAGATTTTAGCTTCAAGAAATACAAGACCTAAAGTAGTCTAGATTCAAGGAGGGAAACACTAGTTAACCTTCAGCTGTACTTTTTGAATTACTTTCTGTCACTATAGATGCCTTGTCTCACTGTATCAATGTATCTATTGTCGCTTTAAGGGGAACTTTAAATGCGTAACCAGTCTTGTATAAAGTAACTAAAATGGATACTTAAAGTATAACACATTTACTGTACTTAAATATTAAAAGTATTTATGATATAAAATGTACTTAACATAAAAGTATTAAAAAAAGTGAGGAGTTAAGTGGAAGGACGAGTCGTCTTTCAAATGTAAGGTTGTAGGTTCAATTCCTGCCTTAAATGCTAGCTCAAATACAGACATTACCAACTCTTCTTCTTCGGATTTAATTTGGTAGTAACTAGTAACTGTAGGGATATGTAGTGCAGCAAAAGTACAAGGTGCTATAAATACAAGTTGAATCATGAATTTCGTACAAATGCACTGTAACAAAGTATTTGTACTTTGTTACATTACAACACTGTGCGTAACATGAACATGATGGGGAAGTGTTAGGTTCGAGTAGGATCTAATGTTTCCTATGCTATTCAAATTCAATATTAAACCCAATGCATCCAATGACACTTTAAAAACTGTTCAGATAAGCCTATGTTGTTGGATTAATATGTGGTGGTCTATAGTATCGAATGCTAAGGTGAGATCAAATAATATAGAAAAGACTGAGGCTCTCATATTATACAAGATTTATGACAGATGTTTCAGTACTTTGATTAGCTCGAAATCCTGATCGATTTGCAGTAAGATGTCAAGTATTCATCCAGCTGATTATATACAATTTTTTTCTTTTAAAGGATTTTGCTAAGCATTGGGGAATTAGAAATAGGGCTGCACTGGGTACAGATGGATCCAAGTTTTTTTTTCAGCATTGAACAGCACATTTGAGAGAAGCTGGGGAAATGCCAGTTCAAAGAGAGTTATTAATAATATTCTCCAAGTTGCTCATAAAGCAGTGGCAAACCGATTTAAACAGTTTAGTTGGATCGAGATGGTGGGGTTTGAAACTCTGAATGGGCTTTTCTTTATCTCTGGAGTTCACAGGTGTGAGAGATGCTGTATATGTGGTAGCTACAGCATATTAGCCACTATATGGCTAGAGATGTTACTCTGAGGAATCATATTTTGTATATTGAGAACTTATTAACAAATGAAACAGCAGTACTATCATTAATATACCAATGTTGTTAGTTATTCTGTCAAGGCTTGATGGCACTAAGCATAACCAAACATCAGATAATATCCAAACATCAGATAATATCCAAGTTACAAGTTCTGTTAAACTGGGAAATATAAAACCCTTGTTATTGAGACACCAAGGCCTGTGTGGGGACCTGGTGTAGGTTATTGACACTTGGTCGGTTGTATGTGGTGGTTGGCCTTTGGAGTTTGTAGTTGCTGTTGGCTGCTCCATCCCCAGTTAAAAAAACAAACCAGGCAGCAGCTCTGGGGTACCAGACAGTCAGTGTGGAAAAGTCTTGTAGTAATGACCACGAGACTCAGAAGGACTCAGAACAACATAACAAATAACAATAGGTGTGAGTGAATGGAAGACCAGCAACCAGCAGACACATGCACAGACTCTCTATATGAAGATCAACAGCATCTTTCACTCATTAACCACTTCATCTTTAAGTTGCTGCAGCTGTCAGATGAATTCTGTTAAACAGATTAGAAAATGGATGGCTCGTGAGGATCAGTTTCATACTGTCCAGTGGGAAGTATCCCACTTTCCATCTTCTTGGAAACTTGACTTTGTCTACTTTGTTCTTCTAAGATGATTTAGACTCCCACTGTTACCTCATCGACTCCCACAGCGCAGGCCCCAATCCAGAGTGAGGTGATGCCAAAAAAGCAAGGTCTTCAACCACTTCTCCTAAAATAGCTTCAGCTCAACCCCCCCGCCTGCCATTTCTGTATTCTGCTGCAGAACTCTGCAGTGCCTGTTTGCTGCACAACAGCCCCACTCTCTCTCTCTCTCTCTCTCTCTCCCTCTCTCTCTCCTTCCACTGTGTCTTTCTGTCTTTCCCTCTCTGACACATGCACAAACACAGGGATTTACTCATGTCCTCTGGTATCTCCTTGTCTCACACAATAAACCAACAACTCTGGAGTGCTCAAACATAATACAAGACAAATACTGCATGAAACACCATCCTCTTAAAAATATAAACACAGTACTTAACTGTATGCTCCCAGTAAAACTGCATTGTTTCTTTTCTTTCAGAAGTTAGTGCAGAATTCATGGTGTGTAGTGAATCATTGATACCTTCTGTTGGACTTTTTGCCACGCCTGCACTTGAGAGGTGTTTGTGTCACCACAGTCGGCATCACATCAGACCACACAGGGATGCACTGTGTGATACTGTATCAGCATAGGGGAAACAGATGCTCCTAGAAGAGTGCACTCTCCCCTTCATTTCAAACCAGAATAGCTCTTATCATCGTCGTGCCACTTACAGTGTTGTTCACTACTTTCCTTCTATTTTAAGCTCTGCAGGTGGATACTGTCAGCCAGTGAGTGATAATTATTATGATGCCGTCTGTCTGCACGTTTACACGGCGGTGCAGTGGCTAGCATAGTTGTCTCACAGCAAGGTCACTGCTGGAGTGGTGGTGGAGTTTGCATGTTCTCCCTGGTTCTCCTCCATCCTCCTCCCACAGTCCTAAAACATGCAGATCTGGGACCAGGTAAATTAGACAGTCTAAATCTGGCCCGGCGATGGATTGGTGACCTTTTCAGGACGTATCCTGCCTCTATAAATGGTAATTTTTCATTCAAGTATACCACAATACAGCTTTCCAGAGTACCTCACAACAGCATTATGATTAAATTCTGCATTGCTTCAAAATTCAAATTCTGATTTTTTTTTATTGTTTACAGACAGTTAAGATACAAAAATAAGTCATATTGTGGAGCTCTAAATGTTAAATCACATTAGTTCTGTTTTTCACATCAGTGCAATATCATTGGAAGAAATTAATAAATGCGTTATCCATTTGGAAGACGTGTGTTCAGGGTCAGGCCCCAGTTAGACCTCCTGTGGAACTGCCCGCTTTGTCTTTGCTTGAGAATAGACTTTGGCCTTGCTTAGACTGCAGCCCAAAAAGCACAGATTTCTTTCGTTCACTTTGTTTATTTTGTTTATACTACTTTTTCTGGGGACATGGCCTGTAACTATAGAAATCCATGTGGAAAACTAAACTAGAGTATGTCAATATGGACACACTCAGATCGCATCTGATCACTTGTGATGTAATGTGAACAAGAAGATAAGATTCTGATCAGATATGTTTACAAATCCAATTTGGTCTGCAGTCTAAAACAAGGCCTAAAAGCTTTTACTGTTTCCACTCGGTACTTATTGATATCAGCCCTTTTTTTTTACTGTTTCCTGATCTTTTTATTTTGAAATGTTTATTGTGAGGCAGCTATACGCAATTAATTACCCACCAGCAATATTTAGTCAGTGGATTGGTTTTTACATAATTACAGAGAGACATAGTCCAAACAGACCTGTTTTGTTTCTTTTCTATCTTTTGCCCACCATACTCTGCTGCTGGGATCATATCAGACCCACTCAGACAGTCGTGCTTACTCACAGCACAGCTGAGCGTGAAGATTTCTAGCTCAAGAAAATACCAACATCTGTTTCCCTGTGTTTGTCAGTAAAAAGTAGGGCTAATTTCTGGTTCACTGGACAAGAACAACAACAAGCTCACAGAGTAGGGGAAGCTCATGAAGTCGGAAGTTATTTAGTCGAAGTCGAGATACAGACACGTACTGACTGCTCTTTCTGCTTTTATAGCATCATCAGAAACATGTGTCTGTAAAAAACACCTCCTTTACAATCTCTTATCCAGGAGACTCAGGTCATTAGAAATGCAAAAAAACAGCTAATTTTACTCAGCCAAGATAGTCAAGATTCCTGTATTGCTTTCTTATGTCGTGGAGGAAAATAAGCACTGTGGCAATTTGTTTTCCTGTTGTACCAATTTACCTGGATTTGTGCTGTAGATATAATATAATCCATTTATCTTATGGTGACTGGAATTGTCCTCATCTTTAGAATAAGCCAAATCTGAGTAAGTGACACAACTCAACATTCTAAAATGGGACAATCTCTAAAGACTCTAGGGCATATGTAAGTGTTACAATATTGGCCGTTGGCATTTTTGTTTGGAGCTTTTAAGTACAATCAAATACCGAAATAAAATAATTTGGTGAGCTTATGACCATGAATTTAAATTGACATTTAAATTTAAAGTAATAGCATAATAACCCATAAACAACAAGAACTAATATGCAAGCTTTACCCTTTACACATGAGATTCATCATTCATCCGTATTGGAGCCTCTGGTGGGCCGATTCTGGCCCTCAGGCAGTATGTTTGACACCCCCGGTCTATAGTTATACACACTACTAAAACTAAACTCTTCAATAAGGAGTTAAATTTGTTCTGTAAGTTAGGGTTGATCATTGAGTTTCATCTGTAGGCAGGGTGGCATACATCGTTTTTGAATAATACCAATATACTTTCAAATGCAGTCTAGAATTAAACAATAAATAATAAAAATACAGGGATGTAAAATGTATATTCTGTTGTTCTGCTAAAACATACAAGCATCTGCCACCCGTAATGTTAAAATACTAACAGTATTGGATTGTGGCCATGGGTCCTGAGCTCTTCATCAGACACGCACAGACAGATCCACTCGTTTCACACGTGATAGAGTACCCAGCAAACTATCCATCTCTGAAACTCTCTGCCCATATTGAGACGCAGTTAATGGTGTATATTTTCCAACTCTCTTTTCCACTCTTTTTCATTTTTATCGGTTGCCTTGATTTTTATTGGTTGATTTACCCAAGGTTGTTAATGGAGCCTCGAGGAGGTGCGAACCTCTTGATTTACATCATGGTGAAATTATAATGTGGAATTATTGATCAGTAATGACAAAAAACATCCTGCTTCCTGTACCTTTTTTATTTCTTTTTTTTTAAAGAAGGAAGAGGACAAGGAAAACACCGTCAACCAATAGGAATCATTCGTTTTGGATCACTCTCAACTTTTGAGAGTGATTTAAATAAACTCCAAACACCTCTGTTTTTCTTTCATAATTCAACCGGCACCATCACCGTTGACTACAAAGCTGTGTGGAAGCCGACGATCAGTAACTGGGAGTAAAGTGTGAACACGACACTAAGGAGAGTTATAAAAAGTAGTACCTGCTCACAAGTGCAGTTCTCATGACAACACTGATTTTAGAAAAGGTGGAGGTGTGAGCAAGCTTACTTTTTCAGAGCACCCTGAAATAATTGATCTCTCAGTATCAAAGCTTAACTGTCATCATAGTGCGCAAGGAGGTGAAATGTGGTTTAGTTTAGTGTATGTAGTGTGGAGTTCATGGAGTCCGACTGCTGTCATCATTGAAAACAATACACACTTTTAAAATATCTCAATATTACACTAACAATAATTCCAGATAAATATTGTATTATTATGTGAATATATATGTATGAACAGTAAAACATTACCAAACCTTAAAATTCTTCATCCACAAATCAAAGATAGTTAATAAAAAAAAAACCACACTCATCTTTTTTTGCAATCTAATAACATTTTTAATCAAACATTAATATTTGCATACGCTACATTTTCATATCTTTACAGCTCAGGCTTTTATACCCTTAACCTATTGTTAATTCAAAACTATGATTTTAGGTAGTTCAGCATAAAATGAAAGATAAACAGCTTAGCGAGACCTAAGATGATGATGGTGATTCTCAAGGTTGGAGCTTTTTTTTCAATGTGAAACAAACTAAAATAGTATGTCGGTGTAAGAAGCCGCACGGACCGAGTGCTTACACAGTCAATGCTTGTAGTGAGGCAAATGTTGTGTAGAATTAGCACAATATTGTCTGGCTTATGGCTGCAGATGGAATGACATGTTAGCGACTGAGAGGGTGAAGGATTAACATGTAAGCAGATCAGTCTCAGACCTAAAGTGATTAGGATGAGAATATTAAAACAGGATTTATGAACAAAACCAAAAAAAAAAAAAAAATTCTGTATAGAATCATTGACGCTTCCTCAGCACGTTTGTGTGCGCGTAAATAGAATGGATACAGTGGGTTAAATGGAGATTGGGAAACCTGAATACACAGCTTAAGTGTGTTTTGGTAGGAAGACGTGCCAATTGTCTTGTGTGATCATCCTTCTCCATAATCTAGACAGTCTCTGAGCTAAAGAGGATTTCAATGTTTTTTGTTGTTTTTTTAAATGCAGCATGTCTGGCACATTATTGCTACTTTTACAGTCATTTAAAGTGGTAAAAGTGTGAGATAGAAATTTCGAGGATGAGTGATGAGATAATTTATTTACCCTTGGTAAAGATCTGTAAACAACTCCTGGGGGATGGGAGGTCGGGGGTGGCGGTGTTTATAGGTCACGTCATCGTCAGGCTACAAAATATATTTTTTGAGTCAAAGTTATGATACATTTTTTATCACATATTTTTCTTTTTAGAAAACAGGAATAGCAATAATTGTGTAGAAGTCACAAAATAGACCGTTTTCCTTTTGTTAGCCAAGCCAACTTTGAACTGTAACATATTTCCAAATTTCACAAATCAATCCCAATTTTAAAGATTTTTGAGTACTTTATGCTCAGGTGTGTTTTTGTAGTTGTTGAAAATGGGAAGGGAAAAAAAACAAGATAATAGACATTCTAGATTGCACGTTCTTAGAGCCACTGTATACAGGTTTTAACAATGAAATACGTGGATTAACTATTATTATATGGCTTGGTTGAATATTTGATTGGTCCATTATGAGATTCTCTTATGTCTGCATAGAAGACTGCTCTCAATCAATCTAAGGTGTGATCATGAAGAATACAGAATCCCAGCTTGTACTTCAACAGCATCCTGTGTGTGTGTGTGTGTGTGTGTGTGTGTGTGTGTCTTTGCACCAACAGCTCCAGCAGTAAAATCCATCTGTGTCTTATCTTCCAGAACTTCTTCCTGTTGTGAGAAGAAGCACATACACTTTCTGTGACGCATCCAAAAATACCTTCAATCGTCAAGCATTTTCCTCCATAACTTGTTTGATTAGTCAAGCTTCCCTGGAATGGCATTCGTACCTACTGCATGAGAACATGCATTGGAAGGTTTAAATGTCCTCCATAATACTTTATTCATTTTTACTCATTTAATGAGTTGGTGTGTTAATTAATTTATTTGAATTCCAGTAATGTGCTGGATAAAAATGTCAGCTCATGGCAAAAAAAAATCAACCATTTTCTATAAATGGTTCTGTTCATCCATTAATTATAATGGTTATCCTTTTGATGGTCACATAGGGCAAGACGCCACATTAACTAACTTGACTTATTTGGTTTATAATCAAAATTGTGCAAGGTTTTCTGTGACTTCTCTTTAACTTTAAAGCAAGAATATTAATTTCCCTCTTCACAAATAGAAATGCCGGATCCCAGAATCCCAATCTATGAGACTGGTTTTCCTGGTCTATACGACAAACTTGCATCATGTCTGGTGCTAAGATTCTATGCTCACCATGCTGTGCTGTGTGTATTATGGAAACACAGGCACACACACACACACTGCAGTCCATGCGCATCAAGTGCCAAATATACAACAATAGTCCCTTAGCGCTCTCATCGTCTCCTGGCAACCACAACATACTAGTATATGATGTAATGTAATTAAATGTATGCCATGCATGTAAATGTAGCTACATTAGGCAACAAGAGCAGTTATGTGTGTGTGTGTTTCAGCTTTAGAGCTACTCACTTTGCAGTGTGGTGGTCAGTCAACACTCAACACTACACCAAATATGCGTCAGTTAAGCAGCTGTACAGTGTGAAAGTATATAAGTGTATCGTTTAAAATATATCTTATTTCAAACCATCTGGTTCCTGCAAAGAACAAGCCTGTCAGAATACCGGTGTTAAATATAAGTTGATATAAGTTTCCCTAAGATCTATTTCAGTCAGATATTTTGGAGCAGAAGTCTGTAGTCACACTTCTTTCCCCCGTTTGGTGTGGACGTCTTCGCGGTGAGTCACACCTCCTCACTCGAGTGCACCGTGGGATAAATCAAACACAGAACAAGTGAGCGTAGTGCAAATAAATTCACCGGTTAAAGCTGCAGTAGACGGGATCACTGGAGAATCCACAATAGTTCCATTTGTGAGCTCCACTCTTCTTCTCAGATACAGATACAGAATGCTTTATTAATTCCCAACGGGCAAATAGAGTGTCTACACTCCACCGACCACATATACATAGTCATCCAACCTGTAGCTGTTAACACACAGAGAAGAGCCCGTGGATGAGTCTGGACAGACTTAGTGCTTTTTATACATGACACATGACGACATACAGTACGACACACATGACCCAAGGCAGTCTCTCCAATTCTGAAACTCTTTTATTTTTATTTTTAGATTCAGGTAGTCTGCTGTTGCTGCTGGGTTACTGATCTTTGTAGAACACCTAATCGACGTCCTCTCTTTCTTTCTGAACTGCCCTGTTTGTCTTCTGTCTGCTGTGACAAGCCAGATATTGCAAAGGCTGTAAGGCTGCCTCTCCATCAGATCACAATTTACATGATGCTCCAAAGTTATTATAGAATTATTGATCAATTACTCTACTATACTATTATAGCTACAGTACATGTGCTACAATGTATTTCTGAGGGTCTATTCTATGACTGTGAGTGTTGCATAGTCTGTTAACGAAACTGGAAAAAGAAAACGGTTTGAAAAACTACTTCAGCTAAATTAATTAAGCTCTGTCAAACTAAAGTAAGCAGAATGTCTGAATATACCTTGGTAAATGAGTTTGAATTAACTTCATTAATTTAGCTTTTTAAAGTTTGTCAGCCATTTTCTTTTTACAGTGTACAATGTTTGGTTTAAACTTTATTGCCAAAAATATATTCCTCCAAGCTAAAAGAGCCTGTGTTGTTTTTAGTTACTGTTATCATGTCAGGTGAGCAGTTGTGAGCAGTTACAGCTCATTTTTCTTCATTCTATCTGTGTTTGATCCGAGTGAAGTATTACTAACATTTCTCTGTTCCATCTCTCGCTCTCCCGTCTCCTCCCTGCCCTGTGACCCTCCTCAGCTCCCCCCACATTCACAGACGTGCCACCTCAGTACGTAGAGGCCAAGGAGGCGGGGAGCATCACTTTGACCTGCACGGCTTTTGGCAACCCCAAGCCCTCTGTCAGATGGGTGCGGGACGGCACCGTCATGGTCAGCAATGCCAAGTACAAGGTCAGCCATGTTTCGACTGATAATGACACTGTGGTGACAAGTTTACTTCACGATAGAGGGGCTGTAATCATTTCATGAACTATTCTGTTCAGAACTTATCATATATGGTTCCTCTGATTGGCTCTGAGGACACATTCAGGACAGACTGAGACCTGCACTATCTGATCACTGAGGACAGATGTTAATACCAGGTCTGAACGCCGTCCTTATTTAACGTTTAAGCTACGGTTCTTGGAGACTATATTTCTGAGGCATGGCTGCAATGCACAACTCAGAGACACTGTGTAAATGTTAAAAATGTTAAAAAGTGTTCTTCCCCTTTATTGGAAAGGTAGTGCAGGCGGGGAAACAAGGCAAAACAAAGAAAAGCAGAAAAGTAGCTTAATGAGGCTGAATACAGAGGCGTCTCAGGGTATAGAGGCAGATCCTTTTTTTGACACAGCAGATGATTGTGAGGCCCTGCAGTACGATTCTGCTCGGTGCACCCACCAGGTGTCTGCGATGATTGGGGCAACAACTGTGTGACAGAGGCAGACAGGACTGAGATGGCCCAGCTGCAATAAACTTCTCTTTTATCCGATTATTTCTTATTTTTTTCTGTGTGTTTTGGGGATTAAAAAAAGTAAGAAACGAAGGATAAAGGAGCACAGAACAAAATGTGTGTTTCCACATGGCTGAGGTTGTTGTAATTAAAATGTTTAAAGCCCAATGGTGTTCTGATGGAACACATTTTGTAGTTTACCTTTATGAAGATTCCTCTATTGATCCCAATGAGGGGAAATTCAGCAGTTACTGTAGCCATGTACAAAAACATAAGTAATATCAATGATTAAATACAAAAAAATAGACAGAGACATAAAGTTTTTACATATACATACTAATACAATACACACATAGTATGAATTCATAATTCCGTAATAATAAAATAAGTATATGCCATAATAAAAGTACTATACTATACTTATAATGAAAAAGGAATATGATAATGTAAATACATTTAAAAATATGAATTGCTGCTACTAGTATTCCATTCCACTGACAGATACTGTGATTTTATTGAGGAAAAACATGAGCTCAATTTCAATAGATCTAAAATGGGATCAAGCTGGGATTGATTCTACCATTGTATATTCTAATGTAAGGAAGAGAATTTAACAAAATGAATTACCCTCACTGAAACAAAAAAAACAGTGAAGAACAAAAACCCCTGGATTTGAGGAGCTTGTCTTCCCGGCGGATCCTCTCAAGCTCCGTCAGACTGGATGTGAAGCGCCTTTAAAGCTGCCGTCTTTCGATCTCAACATGTTAAGTTCTGGGCTTTAACGCTCAGCTGAGGCTGGACCACACGGCGCCACTCTTGATGTTACACTTTGGGTTGTGCATCGTTCCCTGTCTTAAATCACATGTTTAAAGACATCTGAGAGGCCTTTAGTGACAAGGACATGTCTTCATGGAGTCAATGATGGATATTAAACTTCCGAGTCTCAGAGACACACAAAGTCAACGCATCCTTTTAATATTTAGTCACTAAATATCACTTGGCCCCGTGATTGTCAAGACTAATTGTGACATTATAAGCTGCGAGAGGCAGCTTTTAACTCTGCCCCACGCCTAATGTCAGGTTAATTAAGAGGTTCATTTTTGTTTTATGAGACCAGACTGATGTGTTTGCATCTTGTGCCATGTCCTGCGAGGTCCTGGTACGTCGAGTCTTGCTGACGAGCAAACACATCCACCTACGTCCTGGAGAGCGCTGATCCAATTTGTGCTGTCTTTCTTTAGCATGCAAACCATTTTCTGCTCGTCCTGCAGGCTCCTAAATGTTCCCCAGTAAGGCTGCGATGGTGATTTTATTGGCAAATGATCCGTCAAATATTTTGACTTTTTCTTAATTGGTTGTTTTGACCAGAAAGTGTCAGAAAATGGTGAAAAATGTCAATGTATTTGTCCACAAAACAAGGAACAAAACAAGTACCTGGCGATTATTTTTGACAAATCAGTCCAATCCAATTTATTTATAAAGCACATTTAAAAAACAACATTGTTGACCAAATAAATCATCAAAGAATTTTCATGTCTCTTTATAGATTTTTGCTATATGAGCCCCAGATTATCCTGTCCAAAACCTTAGAAACCCACCCATACAATTTGGACTGTAGAGTCTGTTTAAATGTTCATAACAATTCTTTCCACTAATATTAAAGCTGAGACTTTGAAATATTAGTTTGAATATGCTTATGCCCAAGAGCTGTCAAAGTACAAAGAGTCAGGACCATAGATAATGAAGGGTGAGTTTTCACCCAACATTTATTCAAGACAAAAGATGATTGTGACTGTGCTTCACTGCATCGGGTTTACAGTGATTTTTCTCTTGTGCCGATCATTAAATGGTTTAATTTAACACATCAAATGTTTGACTTTTTTGCTCTCTTATCTTACCACAGTGTTTTATACTATTTACAACTCTTTTTTTTCTTTTAAAAACAGCATCAAATTTGCCTTCTTGTCTGCGGTGAAAGAGGATAATGTTGCAGGCGTTGTTTCTCATAGTAAAAATGTTTGTGTATGCGTTCAGGTGTCTGATGGGAGTTTGACGGTGCTATCCATCACCCGGGAGGATCGAGGGGCCTATACATGTCGAGCCTTCAGTCCCCAGGGCGAGGCCATTCACACCACACGGCTGCTAGTACAAGGTAAGCTCTTAATGTGTTGCTGCAGAAGAACCTCGACTGAAGAACCATATATAGATTTATGAAGAAGACACTATATCAGGGCGAGTCAGTTAAAATTCCAAGAGGTGCAGATAAAGAAAATGTGGCATTTATTTGTCCGATCATACTGTATATAAAAAATTAAGGAGAGAGGAAATTTGTGTTTGGTCAGTTATTTCTTTGTTTTTACAATGCTTCAATGCTGATTGAAGTCTGAAGAAGGGGCCTCAGTAGCATGTGGAAGAACCATACACAGCCACATCACCTGGCACCTGGGACCTCTTCCTCCTCATGCTGGTCACCAGCTTGGTCACCAGTGTTGTGGGTACAGAGTAACACATTTTTTTTTAGGTTTTTCTATCATATTGACATAACATAAATAGTTCCCACTGAATATAGTTTCTTATTTCCTGGCCACCAATAAAAAAAAACAAGTTTGAATACTTATCTTATTTATTCAGACAAACTCTGCCTGTTTGTTAGTCTGAAGTAGTTGTCCAGGACAGGCGTTATCGAGATGGCTGCCGAGTGGCAAGACTTTCCATGAAGGACTTTGACTATTTACACAGAAAATTCTCATTATGCGATAGGAGCGCACACACGTAACTTCAGAAGGATTTCACTGAAAGCTGGTTTTCTAGACTGTGAAGAACACGATCAGCAAACCAGGAGTATGTGGGGAAAGCTGGAATTTAAAAGCAAGAAAAAAAAGTACATTAACTATATGTTATTCTTAGTTATTCTAAGTCAATGTGTGTATGGAGGATATACGTGCCTGCGCTTAACAGCATTTATGTATATGCAGTTAAAAGGACCTGATAGATGTTATGTCTGCCTACTAGATAATAACACATGAGCTGAAACCTGCTTGGAAATAATCTTAACTTAACTTGGCACTAGAAGTTAGCCACATCATCCCAACAACTGACCATAACAAGGCTGGTGGTGATAGGCCACACAAAAAGCATGAAACAGTAGGCTTTTAACAAATGCAAACAGTATTAGTATTATTATTATTATAATAATTATTGTTGTTTTTGTTATAAGCCAACATTGCACCCATACAAACACATTTATTGTACCAAGAAACTCCGTTGTCTGACTGAGGTAACATTAAAAATAGTGTCAGTGCTGTCCATGGTGCTGAACCCGTCCTCAGTCACTTTGATCACAGCTGAAAAATAACAGCAACACAATGGGAGTGAAATGAACCATTTTCCACTCGTTAGCACCCGATGACTATTTGACAGACTGGTACACATTAATCAAGTGAGCACACATTCACACACACGCACACACATACACACACACACACAACCCAAAATACATAAATAAATGCTTCAGTAAATAAACAGCAGCAGTGCTATTGGAAAGTGTTACTACTGTATTAATAATTACAAACACATCTTACCTTGGCTTAACATGCACCAAACGTGGCCTTGCGCTCAGGTGTGTTGCTAATGAAACTTTCATGACTTTTCTATCCAGAATGTCGCCGTGGACATGCATTGAAGCCAGGTACCGCGACTAATGCTCGCTTCAGCATTACCTGTTTTTTTAGATGTTCATGAGAAGATTTTAGATGTTAACTACATTAATACATTCTAACTCATTCTGTGCACAACTACAGTTCATATATGATAATTATACATTATATGACCCCAGCTGTGTGAATTTACTCTTTGTATTAAGTATTGCATTTGTTATTTTAGAGATTAGAGTCCAAAAGAAAACCCCCAGAACTTTAAGTTCACAATTCAGCACCGAATAACACAGGACTGATGCTGATGCTGCTGTACAAAAGCTGAAGCCTCAGTGTAATGTGTTAACCCTGAGAGATGAAGCAGGATGACTGCATCGTGGGGATGTGGCAGCAAAGCAGCATCAGCAAGTGGAGCAGGACAGGCTTCAGTAATAACCAATCACATCAGCACTGTCTTCCCCTTTTAAAAGGTAGCAGACTGTGTAATGAGCCAGGAGGACAATCAACTACCCTGAGGAAGGCTGTCCCTCATCCCAAAGGTGCAGAGATGCTGGACAAATAAGCAGCGCACCAAGTATTACATATGAAAGGCGACCACTTATTATTGGTGTGAAACAAATATAAAAAGACAACATTTGCATTCGGCTGCTGCAGTCTCTGAGCAAAACATGTTTCCATTATTACTGCCTGAAGTTCATTTGCATTCAGCGATCATTTGTATATGCAGTGTCATTTGACTACTACTGCTGGAAAGAGTAGTAAAGGCGTATTGGAGAGTAACAAGAGTGAGGAGTATCTGTTAAGCACGGCCGTGTCTGTAATTAAGAAGAATGGATCTAGTTTCTGCAGGTTTCTGCTGTTTATTATTGGATTTTTTTATTTTTTCCAACCCTAACCCGCCCTCAAGAAAGTAAACCTCAGCTCACAAATGCAATCATATATACAGGGAAGCCGCTCAGGTATTACAAGGACTTATACAGGCTTCACACAGATTCTGTTTTACATAAATCCTCTGGTAACAATAGCAGAGATATCCATTCCTATATCAGACGCCAAAGGCTCCCGTGTTCTACGAAATACGTCGTCTTTAGCGTGAAGCATACATGTCAAGTATGACTTCATGCCACTGTGTTTTTTTAATTAGATCTTATGTTATCCAATTCAAAATGTCAGCAATTTGTAAAGATTCCTTGGAATTGTTGTTTAAAAGAAGTCAATCCAACGTCAATCCAACATTTAACAGCAAAGTGAACCAGCTGACAAATGCTAACATTGTCATCACTTGATCCCATGCTGCTATTATGACTAAAATATTCAATATTTAGATTAATCAATAATTAAATACTAACGATTCAGCCTAATCTAAATCTAATGGGAGACTTTGACCAGTTACACAGCAGAGTAACAGATGCTGCACCCTTATTATCTAAGCACCCGTGCGTCCATATCCCTTCAGTGGAAAGATTTCTATTGCAGGTAAAAACTGCTTACACCACGAAACAACCTTGTAAATAATGGAATGTATCGTGTCAACATAAGCACGTGCGTCTGTGCATGCTCATCTGGTGGGAGGGGCTTAGCACAGAGGGCCTCGTTTTCCAAATCCACGACCAGTGGATGAGAAAAAAAATAAAAATTTCATAAGTGATCCTGCCTACTGCAGCTTTAAATGAAACAATGTACGTTTTAAAAAGTTCTAATAGTTACAGTTTATATCTCCCTAGTGGTGTGAAGCAGTCACACTAAGTGTTCCCTCAAGCACGATATTACTACCATGTGACTTCAACAAGCTCACTAGAATGTTAATAGTGTATGATGCACACAGGGAGCCATTAAAACTGCATTTAACGTCCGTAACATTTAAGACAAGGTGGATCTTGTATTAATACAACAAGCAGTTTATTAGTTATAAAAGTCCAAAGAGGAAAACAAAGACTACAAAGTTTTGGGGAGCTTTTCGCCTCCAGCTCTAAATGAAGTGTCAGCCTCTGTAAGTAAAACAATCTCTCTGTGTCAGTCTACACACTGCTCCAAAATCTGGACTTGTTTAGCAAATTAATCATCTACAATGTGGAAGGCGCTTAGTATCTCCCAGCTTATGTGATTTATCCAACCCCATAAACATGGCTATGTTTGAATTAGTCATTTTTTTGCACACACCAATTAGTGATAGTGAATTTGACCTCTGCATTTAACCCCAACTGTGAACACACAAAAGCCACACAAAAGAGCAATGCAGGGGATTTGAACTGGTGTTCAATTCTTTTCCTCCTGGACACGGGCTGCCCTTAAGCGGCTGTGACCTTGTAAACTAAGTGAGCTGAGGCTCGAGCATGAATGGAAGAGTTTTCACCTGACGGATTTGCATCACCGCTTTAAACTCACCGCCAACACTCCCTTTTCCCCTCTTCTGGCCATGTGCATTGGTTTTCAAATACAAACTCTGGAGTCAAGTCTATGCCGATCGACATTTGTTTTGCACGCTTCTGTGTTTTTCAATTTTCGCCATTTGAAAAAAGCCGGTGCAATGTTAACTCCTATTTGGCTCCTCCCTCTGTCAGAAAGTGGTTTACTCTTCCTCCGTTTATGGTTTTCTCTGCTTCTTTCCCGCCGGATTTGCCATGATGAACAGCATAAATAATGTTATCACTGCCTTGGTCTTATAGCTGGTACCTGCCTAGGGTGTATATCTAGTGTTGTGAAGCAATTTGTTTTTCGCAAAAGACCTCCTGATTCTGAGGACTCCAGATCGGCTACCCAGATCAGGATGGACCCACCTGTGGATCCTGACCCACTCTCTGGAAATATGAATGCTACGTAGCACTAAAATATGGCCTTTCAGATAATGACCTACAAGTAGTCGCTTCACAGCAGCTGAATTACTTCCCGAAATTTTAGCCCCTTGCGTGATGATTTTTGTGATTTTTTTTTTTGGCGACCTGTTAACTCACTGCTACATAAAAGATGTTTCTGTGGAGCAAATGGTTGCCTTCATTACTCACAGTAGAGACAGTGAAAATGCTCGCCGAGATCACAGATTTCTTTCTGGGGCTCGGTACAAAGGCAGCGCTGAGCCACTGAGTGCTTGTTTAACCCGTCCTGTATAATTTACGAGCGGGACGGATTAATAAAGGCCCTCCTGGAAAGCCACTGAGCAGCAGATCAGCTAAGAGACTACTGTGCCAACAAATCTCCAGCACTCAGCTGGTCCCAAATAGGGCGGCTTGGCACACATACAAACACACACACACACACAGACACTCAAACACAGTCATCCAGCACCAGCCTAGTGGTTGTTGTCCTGCTAAGGGGCTGGCAGATGGAAATGCTCTGCCTGTTAAAGGATCAGGCCATGGGCTACAGATCAGGACAAACATATGGAACTAACAGTTTGTATCTGCAACAGTGGCTCAGCTCAGCTATACTTGCGTCTTGATTGTGGGCTTTTTTGTGTTTTACAGACTTATGTTTTTTCTGTGAAAGAAATGTGAGGATATGTGCATGTGTATCTGTATAGATATAAATATATAGTGTGTAAACTTGAGCAGTTATGAAGAAACAGCCTCTTGTAAGCGTCTCAC
Organism: Solea senegalensis; assembly: GCF_019176455.1. Classification (NCBI taxonomy): domain Eukaryota; kingdom Metazoa; phylum Chordata; class Actinopteri; order Pleuronectiformes; family Soleidae; genus Solea; species Solea senegalensis. The sequence goes on from NC_058033.1 coordinate 9,978,472, forward strand.
AGCTGGATGTTGATGCATGGTGTTTATATCTTGGTTAGTGAAATATTCAGTAGCTGGTGTTCAGATGACAGGGAAGCTAAAAAAGAGGAGTTCAGTTACTGTCTCTTCACATCTGTGCTGTTATATTACAACACTAATCCTACAAGTGGAAGAAGTATTATGTAGTGATGTAAAAAAATGTCGGATTGATGAGAGATGAAACGCATCGTATTTTTTTAACACTGCAACCAATTTTTTGATTTGTCAGTGGATTTGGTTGTTCAAAAAAGTACAGAAAGAAATTTTGCTTTCATCAGATCAGTGCTCGATGAAGGACGTCTCTGAAGCCCCTAAATGAATAATTTCTCATGTTTCAAAAACTGGGGAATGAAACTAGTGATTGAGACCATTAACGCCTCAGGGAAATGTTTACCAACATCATAAAACGGCTAATAGAGTTCTTTAAAGCAACCAGTGTAGCTAATGTACAATTAGATATATTGTCCAATGAGGTCACACAATGTTGATTAAGCTCCTATGTTTAACTCCACGCAACTCTGTGTTTATCAGTATAGCAGTGGTGAGAGCTCATGTTTCCCAGTGATATGCCCCTGCTGCACACAGGAAGTGATTTGTTAAATGTCAAGACAGATGAAGGCAATGGCAACAGCAAGATGACGGCAAACATGTTACGACAGTTGTAACAAACAATACCATTTACCAACTGTAGGGGGGACCCCGAGAGCAAATCCTACTTTGTGTTACTTTGTATTCTCTTCAAACTTTCTTCATTGTTGGCTGCCAGTGTCTGCAGTCCAAACATTAATCTCCATCTGTAAACGAATCCTGGAACAATTTGGCCCTGGAAGGATTCACCCATTATTATTTTATTTTTTTTGTTAGGCAAAGAAATTACATATTTGTAATCCATATTTGGATGAGTCCTCAATATGGATGGGCCAAAACATGACGCTGTGATACAATCAGCCTTCAAATGCAATTTTTGTTTGCACACACAACTGCTCTGCTATATCTTTGTCATACTGTAGGTGCCACTGACGTGGAATATGTTCTATTTTAGGTGCGTTTCTTTTCTTTTTTTGCATACTCTGACATTAGGTGTCGAAGGGTGCTTTCATATTAATCCAGTAACTATGTTATGCTAATATAGCTGAAAGCAGAGGACGGAAAGGAGGCTGTATTTTAGCTTCCCAGACCAAACTTTGTTGCCTTGTTACAGATATCATGGTCATGGTCAGAGGTAGGAAATGACTACGAATCAAGGATCATCGTATAAATGTATCTATGTGTGCAAGGAGGATTATCCATCTGGCACAGCAAGGATCGCATAAATTCCCCGTAATCCTTTATTGAGTGGGGTATGACTCTGGGGCTTGCAAACATTCAGAGACAGAATTCCGGGTGAAATGGTTTTAATCCTTACCCAGTGTAAACACTTTGTGTGCATGGCCATAAATAGTCCACATGACAATTGTCCACCGTAGTAACTCATTATTTTTGTTGTGAGTGATGTGATGTTTTCTCTAAATCCACAATATTAGGTCACTTAATTTTAAACAAATTAGTTTCCTTCTTGTATGGGGTTGAGCCTGGGTCAACCAAGTGACAATTTACCCTGATGTCACCCATTGGTTTGTGAGCTTCCATTTTGAGCTCCAAACGTTTGATATTTTGTCCAAGGCTATTCGACTGTACTAGCTGTCAATCTTACAGTGTCTCTGTCAAAAACAAAGGCTGTTTTATGGTCTGTTTGACTCTAAATGGAACTGAAATTTACACAATTGGCAACATGTTGCTCAATTGTTCATATGAAGAACAAGTTAAACTAGTGATTGAGACCATAAATACCCTTAGGAGAATGTTTACTGAAGTCAAATTTTCTCATAGACTTCACTCACTCACTCCCTCCCTAATGGCCATTCAAGAGAATACATTGAAGAGATTTCAAACACATTCATGTTCTGCTTCAGTCTGTGGGGTCAGACTCACTTTACCCTTTGAGCCACAATCACAGTGTCACTGCATAAAATGCATTCATTCATTCTCTACCACTTTATCCTCCACATGAGGGTTGCGGGGCCACTGGAGCAAAGGGTGAAAGGTGGAGCCAGTCTATCAGACGAGACACCTACAGTCACTTTCTGTCCAATTAACCCTCTGCATGATTTTGATCTGTGGAAGGAAACCAGAGTACCTGGAGAAAGCCTATCCACACATGTAACCTACATTTTGTTATGTTTTAATTCTAATTTGAAATAAAAGGTAGCTGCAGATTTCATGAAAATTTAAACTAACAATTCCTGCTTTTTCAGTTTTTCATATATAATATAAATCTGGCATCATGCATTCCTAATCTCATAATGATTATTCTGATGATGTTTTTTTTTTTCTTCTTCTTCCCCTCCAGGTCCTCCTTTCATTGTAACACCACCAGTGAACATCACAGTGAATATCTCGCAGGACGCCTTCTTCACCTGCCAGGCGGAGGCTTACCCTCGCAACCTGACCTACACATGGTTCTGGGAGGAGGACAACGTCTTCTTCAAGAAGTAAAGTTATGCTCGGGTTCATCATCATCTGCCATATCACAGTGTCTGCTATGATTCAGTGTCAAGTGTTGTGTTGTGTTGCTGTTTATGGTTTGGTACCTCACTTATGCTTCATAAAAAGGTTAATTTGTCAATAGCTGAATCACTTCAGAGTTTTAGTGTACAACTAAAACTGGATTTACTAAGACCTAAATATTCATGTTAAATGTGAACAAAGGTATAGAAAAAAGTCAGAACTTAGTTTTCAAATATCTGACATGTATATGTAGACATGCACTGCAACTAACGATTATTTTCATCATTGATTAATCTGTCGATTGTTTTCTCGATTAATCGTTTGGTCCATAAAATATCAGAAAGCCTAAAAAAGCTTGATCGGTGTTCGTTAAACCTGGAAATAATGATTTCTTTGTTATCCAGAGCAAAGAAATGAAGAAAATACTCACATTTAAGAAGCTTAAACAACAATGGAAATCTTGATTTAATCATGAAAAAAGCTTTGAACTGATTAATCAATTATCTAAATAGTTGTTGATTAATTTAGTAATTGATTAATAATCGATCAATTGTTTCAGCTCTAATGCACATATTCTGTAAATAAATGCAGTGACCAATTTTTTGTCTTCAGCCATCTAGTGGCACTTTGGGGGCGATCGTAGCTCTGTGGTAGAGCGAGTCGTCTTTCAACTCAAAGGTTGTGGGTTCTGACGTGTCCTTGAGCAAGACACTTAACCCCACGTTGCTCCTGACGGCTGTGCCGGCAGCGTGTGAATGGGTATGAAAGATGAGTGATAGAAAATGTGCTGCTGTATGCACGTGGGAGTGAACGGGTGAATGGCATTGTAAAGCAGCTTTGAGTGGCAGCATTCAACCTGTTGGGAGATGTCACCTCAGTAACGGTGGCTTTTTATTGACATGTAGAATCAAACAAGCATTCATACCTTTGGCCATTCCACCCGAATGTGTTTGGACAGGCACAGTGAGGCAACAGTGCTGATCACTGCACCACTGTTCCTCACCGATATCCATCCATCCATCTTCATTTATACCACTTATCCTTTGAGGATCACAGAAGGAGCCAATACAAGCTGACATTAGAGAGGCAGGATGCACCTGACAGGTCAACCGTCTGTCTCAAGGCTGACAAAAGCCCTGTTTTCTACCTAGAGAAAAAGAACTCTTTTTGGCGTCCTTCTGTTGAGCTGCCAAGAACAGTAGTAGTAGTCTGGCTCCTACAAGGTGGAGCCAGACACTCTGCTGTCAGTTGACTGGTTGACAGGGAATCATCACCTACATACAAGGGTAGGTAAAAACAGCAGCGCTGTCCATGCAGCCTTCAGCCATCTCTCAAACAAAAGGTCGTCTACATTTTGTCCTCCAGCGTTACCCTTTATATACCTTTTTTTGTGTGGAATGTATTCGCAAGCTACACTGTGTCACGCTGGTATGACGTCATACTACTTATGCAGTAGCTGTTACACAAGCCAGATCAGGGTGTACCGTTCCAAACAGTACCAGAACCGTGGTTAGCTGAACTACACTATAGCCACGACCACCTTTTTTGTGTTTCCGATGAACCCACACAGGCACAGGGAGGCAAAACTTTCACAAAGAGCCCTAGCTTTAAGCCCATAACCTTCTTGCTATGAGTCAACATTTCGCACCACCATGCTGCCCGAGGTTGTATTTTATTTTAAGAAAAAAAAAAATACAAATCTTTCATGATGGACTTGCAGAAATGTCAGGTACATCTCGCTGCCCACAGTGATGACATTTCCACTGCCAATGCTTTGAAGCTATTTCGACAGAGGGAACGCACTTGTCCATTTCACTTAAGTCACCAACGCTTGAAGTTAACTCTGGTTTATGATGCAAAGTCGCATCAACATCAGTGAGTGTAGTTCTCACCCAGAGAAAGGTTATTAAGGGATTATTGATCAATAACACCCAAAAACATGTTGTCTACCAGCTTTATTAAGGTCACTTCTAATGAAAAACTTTGTATTTATTGAAAAACAATGTATTTGCCAAGTTTAATCCGTGTATCAACAGACAGGAAAACACATGCATGCCTCCTCATCGTCTCTCGGGTCTGCAGCATCATCAGCTGCAGCGGTGAGGTTCAGTGACATTCTTTTAGAAACCACTGTAAATCCAGTTCCAGATCGTAACCTTTTAAATCCCCAACACTGAAACTTGATGGGGGGAGTGGCAACGTCTCACCGCATGTTGTTTTTATGTCTTGTGCTGAAACCACTGAGATCCTAATGTGCTGAAAGGCTGTGAGGCTTTATTTAATCACTGCTCTGCGACATGTGTCCTGACGCTGCCTTTGCTCCTCGCTGACGGGGGCCATGATTCAGCTGCAGAAGTGAAATCAAACATATGTGAATCCTCATGTGTGATTCAGACATTCAGCTGCTGTAAATAAGGCGCAGGATGGATTTGCTGCATGCGTGATGTACCTAACATGAGCTGAAGGTGGCTATGTTGTAACTGACACAGTGGTCACACAGAGTAACAATGACGGGATGTTCTTACTTTAACGTGATGTTACAGCTTAAGGAGAAAACATTGTTGTGTTTTATTGATTCATATTTATTTATTCCAGTGTGAAAAATCAGAAAAGAACATGAATAACTTATGAGTGGTAAACCTTGAAGGGTGAAGGTGAAGCTCAAGCTTATTTACACCTTCCCCTCTATATTTATGTAGTCTCTGAAAGTGAGTCCCACCAGATGCATATTTTAGGTGCTGGATAATTAATTTCTTAATGCTTATCAGCTTAGTCTTGTGGTATTTGACTGGAGAATGCAGTGTTTTGAGTTAACCGGTTATAAAAAGTATGTTTCCTAAAATTTAAATATAATTTCCAAAAGTTTGAAATGTTTCTCTTGCCTGCAGTGATGTTAATTATGAAATGTTTTGTGTCAGACCCGCGCTGTCAGGAGATGTCACACCTATAAACTCAACGCAGGGTTTCTGTCACAGTGTGTGTGTGTGTGTGTGTGTGTGTACTGGGCTGTGCAGCGCACTTTCAGTCCGCTCCATCAGACCCGAGGCAAACACTGTCACCGCTGTTCGCTGCAATAACTGATAACATTGTCAGCGCAAGTGTTGCTTTAAAGGAGTAACTTCAATGAACCGGCCATCCGTCATCTGTTGATATTGTTACAGATAAAAAAAGTACATTTATCTGCTTAGTAAATGATTGTAGGCCTTATTTTCCATCCTTCTTTTAACACATAAAACGTGTTTACACACATTTAATTTCAAACTGTGGTTTGTCACGTTTAAATATAAATTAATCTCTGTGACATTCAAACCGCTGCCGAATGAGTTCACACAATGACTCTGTGTGTTACTCACTATAGCAATTTCTTTTTGTTTGTTTTCAGCCTTCAAACACCAAGAAGTTTCCCATGAACAGTTTCAGAAGTGGATGTCACTGCTAAAAATAAACTTCTAAAATTTAAAACGTATGCGCCTCTAACAGCAGTATAGTGCTTTCAATCATAGCTGCTGCTGTTTCCTACTCCATGCAGCTCCAATTAAGTTTTCTGAATGTGGATGAGAAAAGCTACGTTAAAAGACAGATAACCAACACCTAAGTACAATGAAAACATCAGGTGACACCACTTGGACCACTGTTGTGTGTGTGTGCTTGTGTAAGAGCGGGTATGGACAGGGGAGGGAAAAAAAATGCAGAGTTATAGAGACTCAGAGATCCACTTTAATTCTTTGAACAGTGGCAGTCTCCATTTTTTTGTAATGATTGTACTGTCTGAGGCCTAAGTGGTGTAATTTGATGAAAGATTGCCTCTGCCAACAGATCTCTTAAACTTGACATCTGTTTTCTCCGCATGGTTCAGTTACAGAAACATTAGCAGCAAATCTGAATTTTTATTTTTTCTCTCAGTCCCCCAAAGTCACTTTATTTCAGTCGAGAAGCCACATTTGTGATTGTCTGGTGACAAATTACAAATGTTCTGCAGTTTTCAGTAAGCAGAGATACTGATTTGCATAACATATCGTGTTATGGAAAAGAAAGAATGATTACCCAAATGTTAGTCTTTGTTTTGGAGGGTGTCATTTTTCATTGCACATGTTCACATTATTGTGATGTGTAGTGGACAGCAGCGAGAGCTGAGCAAAAGAATGCAAAAAAAAAAATATCTGTTGCCTTGACTACTACGAGTGGCCGGTCACCAATCAGCAGGCCCAAATCTCCGGAGTGGCTCACAACTCATTCCAGCTCCCGCTCTCCAAATCAAAACATACGTCTGAAGTAGAAAGATGAAAACATCACCTTGTGATGTTGTGCAGTTACCACTCATATGTGAACTGCTGTACAGTAGGCAGAGCGATGTCTTCTGAAATACAGAGTGGCAGCTCTAACAGACAGTGTGCCATTTTGTTTTAGGATGTTTATACTTTTTTATTTGTAGTACTTTCCTAATCATTTCTGCTTAGATTTGTTTTTTCTTATATATCTTCTACTGCTTTCATTCTCCACATGATGGTTGCAGGGGACACTGGTGCAGTCGCAGCTGACATGAAAAGCGGGGTACACCCTGGACACGATTAGATTAAAAAACGATTATGGATGCGTCTCGATGCATCTTGAATTGATGCGTCTTGATGCACTTTGTCCATTTGGCTTTGGCTATTTTTAACAGCAGTGCATTTGTAATGAGAAACAAGAGTTTAACTCATTTCCGTTATCATTATCAAACTAAATGAAATGTGTAATGTGGAAAGTGGAAAGTTACGACTGCACTCCAAAGAAGTAACATCTTGAATCAACAATTCACATATTTAAGACCAAATGTAAACTGATTCGTGCTTTTATGTACAATATGTTTGACAACTCAGCATCATTAGCACCTTGTTTGGAGCACATGTGACATTCGTCTCCAGTCATCGGTGTGCAGTTATAGTGACGTACGATACGGTGGCAACAGATATACAAGCATCACATGTAATTTATATTCTACCGTCTTTCACCCGTGAGGCCGTGACTTCTGTTTAGTTGTTGAGTGTCACGATGGTCGTGTCAGTGAAATAGCGCCACTGTATCTCGGTGTGCTCCCCATAAAGTGTCCGGGTGATGGCGCTCTGCAGTTCAGCTTTTTTGCACCGTCTATTTTATGGTATTTAACATTTAAATAATCACAATTTGGACATTTGTGAATCGATTCAGAATCGTCCACGTCTGAATCGCGATGCATCTGAGAATCAGTGTTTTTCCCCACCCCTAATCCACTCTCACTCACACACCTACAGTCAATTTAGAGTCTCCAATTTCCCTTATCCCCAAATCTGCATGTTTTGGACTGTGGGAGGAAACCGGAGAAGCCAGAGAAAAACCACACACACACACAAGGAGGATACAACATTTTGAGCTGAAGTATCAGATCTTCAAATCCGAAGTTTGACCTTGTTTTCTGAAATGTAGCCCTCTATATCTTCAGCTGTAAAATAAATATACAGCATATAACAGCCTTCAGACATCAGAATGTATTTAGGTCCAGGCAAATCCCTGTAATTGTCTGGAGGTGGTGTGTGTGTGTTCAGTTGTGTACAGTATTTTAGTAAGCGTAGTCATTTAGAACCAGTAAAAATAAGGGAAAAAGCACCAAAAACATGTTGATGACTCAGTGGATCCTCTTTCATGCCCATCTGCACCTGCGCCTCAGTCCTTGCTCTCTGTGAATTTGGCGAGTGGGATGGAAGTGTGTAACTTAATGACTGAGTCTTACTCAAACTGCCAGAACCAGGCTCTGCAAGTTAAAGAGTCACGCTGAGCTGAGGTCGTTTATAACAACCTGGAAGTCATTAAGCAACATTTCATCACGGTGTGTCCGCTACAGTGACGGCACCTTGAGTGCAATCGACAACCACCTATGTTTACATCAACAACGTCAAATTTATACCTTATCAAAGCCTAGAAAATGTCTCACAAATATGCATACAGCTGATAAACTGAAAAAGTTCTTACAGGATTGTTCTCTAATTCTACTAAAAATGAGCATGGCACTAAAACCAAACATGATCCTCTCCCACATGCTGCATGAGCCACCAAGTCTGTAATCCCTGCACCTGGCAAAGACGTGATTTGTACTGGTATCACTAAATGGACCAACGACACACATGATTTGTGCCGCGCTGCTACATGACCGTAACTAATAAGCAGGGGGATATACATGTGCCTGTAAGTTTCAGCTGCTTTATAAGTCTGCAGACTCTGCAACCGACCGCTCTGCTCTGAATCATGAATCAAGCTCTGTGTGGAACATCATTTATGGGAGAGTCAATGCTACCTGTCCACTGGGATGTGAGCAAAAAAAAAGTAAAAAGAAAGAGCAAGAAACTGGCTGAATACCTGTCATCATCACCTTCTCAGGAGTATTACATCATGCAGCGGTGACAGTTTACAGGACATCGTTCATTATTAATCCATGAGATGACAAGAAAAAATGTGCTGAATTAAGAAGTTTCCAAAGTATGAACTTGTCGTTGTTACACGTTACGTGTGAACTTTATTTTGGAAAGACTGCAGGAATTTCACAGAACTTGACGCCAACACTAATGTTTCACTTGTTTTCATTTTCACAGCGACCTAAAGCGCAGAGTCAGTATTCTCATCGACGGTTCCCTGATCATCGCCCAAATCAAGCCAGAGGATGCTGGGAAATACACCTGTGCTCCGAGCAACAGCCTGGGTCAACCACCGACTGCCTCTGCCTACCTGACAGTGCAATGTGAGTGTGCTGTCTTTCTGTCTTCTAAAAGAGATAGTTAAGAGGAAAGAAACCTGACAGAAATAATATATCTGATCTGAGGGATTTTTACTCATATTTTCTTCTTCTTTTCCTCATTCAACACTTACTCACACAGAGCACTTGCACATCACGATAAAAGTATGTAAAATAAACAAGATATTTAAGTTAGTTGTTGTTGGAGTCTGTAACAATGCTGGGGTTTGCATCTAGATACACAACTTTCTGGTCAGCAGTTAAGGGTTAAACTTCAAGGAAAACTTAACTTACAATGATCATATCCCATAGTTACTTTGTCATATAAAATAAAAGTGTTATTGATGTCATTGTGTGTCTCAAAATGCTGTAAGGCTTTACAAATACAGTATTTATGCACTTTAACATCAGTAAGAAGTGTAAAAACATGACGATCGTTGTCAAGTTTTCCTTAAGTTTAACCCAAACTGCTGACAGGGCAGCCGTGAATCTTAGCGCCATGATTAACGACAGTCCCGGATATGAAGTGATTACTCTACAAACAGAGTCCGTCGTCAGTGTGTTCCTATCAGTCCGCGTTCAACTGTACGCTCGCTTTGAGTGTGTTTTATGGCAGTGATCCGCCTCTGCCGTCCTCCCCGGGATCTCAGATGATTGATTCAAATGCTCTCCAGTTAGTCAGCCCCCGACTGCTCCTGGCATCCTGGCACACATCAATCCACCATCTTCACTTTTTATGAAAGAGACGGGTTGCCTGATATATTACCAGGTATATACTGCCACTTATATTATCTATGGTCTATGGACGTGAACAGCGACGCTGCCTGCAAAAAAATGGTCCAACCTTGGTTGCGTTGACGTCAGCTACCGGAGCTTGTGTCTGCAGATAAGATTGTGTTTTCTATTTGAAAATATGAATTCAAGTGTGATAGTTGTACATGCATTTGGGGCTTTAAGGGTTTTAAAACAAATATGAGAAATACTATACAGTATATGTATAGTATATATAGTATACACATACAGTGTCACTCACACACACTTATATCTAGTCTTTTCCTCCCCTCTCACGAAACCACTCTCTCTCTCTCCCCATCAGTCTCTCCCAGCTGTGGAAACACGAGGCTTGATGAATTTGTCACAGATGGGCAGGAGCTGCACGACCAGCTCTGAGATTCCTGCCTTGTCAGCCGGTAACCGGCCACTGGCAGTAGTCAAGGCAACAGACATTTTGCATTCCCTCGGTCTCCTGCCTCCTTCAGCGGCTGTATATTAGCTTGTGCGGCGTGCGTGTGTGTGTGTGTGTGAGTGAGTAAGTCTTTGACAAGCACAGGCAGGCCATACCAGTGGTGAGGGGGAGGGAGACGTGAGAGAGAGAGGATTACATCATCGCTGTAAGAGCGGGGACTTTTCTCTGTCAGTCTGCAGAGGGCTCTCTCTGCTTTATCCTTCCCCTCGTACTCTTCCCTCCTCTCGACATCCACTGTTTCATGCCCTCTCATCCTGTTTTAAATTTATTCCTCTCTCTGCGTCCCTTCCCTATATTTCTCCCTCAAATCCTCGCCCATTGAATAAGTTCCCCCAGAAGCATTTTACAGGGGGGGGAACCGCCGCGCTGTGAGCGATAGCTTTGTCTGAGGACTATATTTAGAAACTTGGCTGATACTCTCGTCTGTGGTGCGAGTGGCACTGCTCCTCTGGGCTGTTTGTGGCAGAGCGCCGGCACACCGGCGGTTAGGACAGCAGATGTAGTTTTAAGTTGTTTCAGCAACAGCCAGGTCAATCGATATCTCTCCCTCTCCCTCCCTCTGTCTTTTTTTTTTCCAATCACTTCATCTCACCGTGTCACAAAATCAGTGTCTCACTCTCTCATTTCTCCTTTGTATTGTAAAATGATTACCTTCTGCTCAAGTCACCGCATTCACACTCGCACCACCTCACTCTCTCTCTCTCTCTCTCTCTCTCTCTCTCTCTTCCACCAGCACCTCTCAGCCTTACGTCATCCAGTCACATCTCTCTCTCGATCTCTCTCTCTCTCACCTGTCCTCTTTCCCACACTAATGCTCAGCCTCGCTCATCCTTCCTCTCTTGCTCCACTGATATCGTGCTCCACTGCTCCTCTCACTCTCATGCCCTTTTTTCCCCCCTTAATCATTCAGTGTCTGCTTTGAAGCTCTCCTCCTTGACCTCATTTAGGCTCCATGCTGTTCTCACCCCTCCTATTAAATTCAAGATTTAACAAGGAGAAGTTTTAGCCTCTGCTTTTTCCTCCTCTCAGCTGAATTCTTTATTCTCAGGTGGATGGATGGATGGACTTTCTCTCATGTGCCATGTTTGCCCAGAGGGTGCAGCTTGGCCGTGTCAAATTCCAATTATTTAAGACTTAAGGGAAAAAGGATGGACAGTAATGTGACGCAAAGACAATCCAAACAAAGAGTGGATGTGTTTAGCTTTATTTTGAGGGGACAAAGTTCAGGTGTGCAGTAATGTAATACTGTTTATAAATGAGAGTAGTTCATGTGGTTTGAATGTGAAAAACATCGACAGACATAATATTTATGACAAGGTCATACATGGAGACATATCTAAGGGAATTTTTTCTTTAAGGAAATTAAAAGCAACCCACTTTGAAATAAATATTTGGATTTTATGTAGTTCATACTTGAAAAAACCTGCCCGGCATAAATAAGTATGTGGAAAGAGAAAAAAGCATCCAAGTGGTATCATCTGGTGTTTCCATTGTACATAGGTGTTGGATATCTGTCTTTTAACATAGCATTAGTTGTCCACTGCATTCAGAAAACTTAATTGGAGCTGCATGGAGTAGGAAACAGCAGCAGCTGTGATTGGCAGCGCTTGACTTTTTTGTAGGGACGTATGCAGCCAGCTGTTCAAGGAGCACTTGAACAACACGTGGCTCTAGAGCCACTGGTTGCAGACCCCTGGTCTAATCCAAAGCTCTGCAATTTTAGTTGTGTTTTGTTTTATCTGCGTAAGATTTAATAGCTCTTTATTTTACCGACAGATGTGAAAATCAAAACTCAAAAAGTCACTAAAGTGTCATATTCCTTTAACCTTTGGAAACAATGTTGTGTAGGTGTTTCATTAGTGTGGATTCATTGCGGTACAGGAGTCCAACATTTCCATAACGTGAGTTGAAGCTGAAGTTGAAGATGCACCTTTAGTTAATAATATCTTTTGTATTCACAGGTTGCCTCTGATGTCACCTGAAACCATGTGCATGTAATAATTATCCACCTGCCGCCCGCACCAATTATTTTCTTCAATTTCGAGACGTGCACTTCTGCTCCTACTCCACCGGTGGATTATGTAAACACCAAATATTAGCTGCAGCCCGTGTGTCTCAGTCATACACCTTATTTCATTACTTGCAGGAAGTGAATTCAAATAGGTTTAAGGTTCCTTATAATATAAATTCAAAGTACATGCAACTTACCTTTTTTTTCTTTTAATACGTTTTATTTCACCACTCCTCTTTTGCGTGTTAGAGGATGGAGTGAAGGAAATGGAGTGAACAGTATGACATTAAAGAGAGTTTATCACAGAGTCATGAGAGCTGCTTGTAGAGACACTGGATCCTTGTTTAAATCTTGTTTGCTTTCCCAGGTGTGCTGTCATGTTCACTCCGCTTCCCATTTAGTTTCAGCTGAAAAATAAGCCTAATGTGCTGGGATGTGCTGTTCTTCTACAAGCACACACACACACACGAATGAATGCTGCTCTGAGACCAGCTGTGCGGCACATAAATCCATTTATCATTTTATGATGAGTCCACTTCCCATAAACTGTGTGGATTCCCAGACTTTACTAAACAGCTGTTATAAGCTCAAAGCACTGGACTTCCCCCTGCTGCGAAAAAAAACACCCCGTTATTTACCGTTCACGTTTCTCTGTGTGTTTTCCACCAGATCCTGCCCGTGTGGTAAACATGCCATCCGTCATCTATGTGGCCATCGGTTTGCCTGGCTTCATCCGCTGTCCTGTAGATGCCAACCCCGCGGTAACGCTGGTGAAGTGGAAGAAAGATGGCCTCCCTCTCCGGATAGATAAGGTGAGTCAAATGTGTATTTGTACTGCACATTTAACAGATGCAAAATCACAGAGTGCTTCACATTATAAGAAAAGACAAAACATTGAAAGTACACCTTTAACAGCTTAGCCTTTCTTGATTATTTTAACCACAAAAGGGCCAGAAAATGTAAGTGTTTTTGCCCATTTTTCCAAAATAACTCTCAATATCTGGCAGTTATTTCAATTAAATGCATATTAAATTTAAAATGAAAAAAAAAAAGGTTTTGTGCATAAACTCTGAAATATGAACAGTATAAAACATATTTAAAACAGCATTGTTTGAGTTTTTGTCTCAATGTCAGGCGAAAAAAGTACAGGTGGTGACAAAGACACTGATTTGCCGGCTTCCTGCAACAGTGTGAGTGAAATTACCGTAATAATCACATCGTAATTACATCGTACATCGTCTGCAATACACTTGGCATTCAAGGGTTAAAATCAGGTACAAAGATAAGTCAATTTCAGCAAGTAGAACTAAAATAAATAAAGTACTTAATTATAGAGTAAAAGTAATAAAAACAAAACACAACACATAACATATGGAGGTAAACCAGAAAAGCCAATGTTTAAGTAAAAAACATTTTAGTGTGGACTTTTTGTTTGGGTTTCAATGTTTTAAAAGCTTTTCATGAACTTAAAAATATGAATTACTTATGAGTTACTTAACTTATTAACAAGAGCAACTGATCACAATTTGCCACAATTACATCTCCTCACACACTCTGCAATCTACTTCTAAAGTACCCTGGTTGGAGCCAAACGGACGATGGAAGCATCCGTGTGACAGAGGTGACAGAAGACTCTCTCGGCACCTACTCCTGCATGCCTTACAATGCCCTGGGTTCCATGGGATGGTCCCCTCCTGCTCCCCTGGTGCTAAAGGTACGTGCATCGTCTCTGTGCATGACCTGGTTCACGTCTGCCCTGGCCCCTGAGAGATCGGATCACAAGGTGTGACCATTCACATCCAGCATTAAAATGCATCCCTGGATGTGTCTCCTGGGATCACGTTCTCCCATTTAATGCAGACACACACACACACATAAGCCTGAGCCTTTTAAGTTCTTGTGGATAAAACTATTGTCTGCCACCAATGCTCTCCGTCACTCGCTTCAGGTCTTCTTCAATAGAACGTCATGTCAATTTTGTAAGTTATTTTCCCATTTATAGGAATATGGATTGACAGCTTGCTCCATCCAGTCAACGTCTAGTTTCAAAAACAGACGTGGCACCGGTCAAATTGTGAATCTTTTGTCTTGCAACTGGGGGAGAGTATGTCCATCTTTTATGTAAAGTCTATGGTGGCACAGAATAGGCACCTGGGAAGAGGGGCATTGGATGTGTTTCAGACCTGTACTTGGCACCGTCCACAGCACACAGTCTCTGGTGCAATCGTCACCTTTTGATTCACTAACTCTGACCCTGTTTTGGCCGTTTTCCTCTGGGCAGGACCCTCCCAAATTCTCAGTGGTTCCTGGAGGGGAGTACAGGCAGGAGGTTGGGAGAGAACTAGTGATCCCCTGTGCGGCGGAGGGAGACCCTTTTCCCAACATCACGTGGCGGAAGGTAAGACACATTCATCCATCAGTGTTTCACATTGTTTTATGTTCAGTGCTCTGTTGAGAGGCTTAGTTTCTATATCTGTACCGGTACACATATAGAAACTCAAATGATAATTTCTCAAACTTGTTTGTGTCATTGTAAATTACATTTTAACGATGTCTGTAAAACATATTAGATTCTGTCATTTGTTTGCTTGCTTTTGACGACGATGCTTTTGACGACCATGCGATGAGTTATTGTTCTCAGTAACGATGATGAAATGTATCATTCATCATTCCGTGCAATGTGACGACGAGACTGACTGAGCCTTTTCTTCACAGTGATTTTATTGTCGCGTGTGCAAATACTGTGCTATTTCGCAGGTCGGGAAGCCCAGCAAAAGCAAGCACAATGTTCTGCCCCGTGGCAGCTTACAGTTCAAGTCACTCACAAAGGAGGACCACGGGGAGTGGGAGTGTGTCGCCACCAACGTTGCCACGAGCATCACTGCCAGCACGCACGTCCAAGTCATAGGTACCCGACATTTACATGCATGCACACGCACATACTGTATATACAGTATACCATAGAAGCTTGTATAAAAAAAGCAACTACGTGGGGACTCTCCTTATTGAGCCGACTAAGCTCCACCCCTCTAAACAGCTTGTGCCAAGTCTGTGCCGATCTGGTATTAACATCTCTCTTATGTACGAGTCAGTTCAAAAACCATTGTCCCCAGGGAGCAATTCAAGGGCTCATAGAGCAGTTATAAACACAACACTTAAACAGTTACGAAGAGCACAGAGAATAGCAACACACAGGTGCAAGATAAAGGTGCAAATTCAGGTAAGGTAAACAAAAGAATACACTCCCTCGCTCTCTTGCAAGGTTAATATATATTTTTTTTTTTAAATCCTGAATCTGTACGACTTCTTCTTGGGCTATAACTTACATCCCCAGAAAATATCATGTCGTGCTGACAAACACGGCCCAAAAACACAAACTCCACCACAACAGAGGTAATAAATAAATAAAGAGCTGAATGACAAAGAGAAGTACACTAAGTGTTGTGAGTGTGTGTAAATTATGCTCGGCGAGCTGTGACGATATGACACGGTGACGCACGGAGGCCGCACGTGCAAAGGTAACAAAGGGTCATGTATGAAACACTGGACACGCTTCTTCAAGACAGGACAAGGAAGGTCAGATGTTGTTTTGGAACGAGGGGCCAGCAGGAAATTAAATGCTCAACACCTTCTCAATTAAATTACAGGGAAGGTGTAGACTGAGTGTTAAAGACTCTGTCCTGTTCCATTACAGCTCCTTATCCCTCTTACTTCTACGAACAAGCCAGTAAATCAGCCTCTAAAGTTCTTTTAAAACCCAGTTCTCTGTTTGTTTGAAGTTGTAAAATACAACTTTTTTGCTCATTCTCATGTCAAAATCCATTCAAAGGTGTAATGGTGATAGAAAACTGACATAAACCGTGTTCTAAATGCTCCAGTCTGTTCTATTCTGCACTGCTGTCAGTATTTATTCTTATTTCATACTTTTTCTGGATGTGAGCCACTAAATATTTCCCGTTGCTTTGCTCAGGCACAGTCCCTGGTACAGTCCCTTTTGGTGGTTGACGGTCAAGGTCTTAGTGACCTCATGTTTTTACTAACGTGATACTGTACATTAAGAACACCTGTCATTTCAAATGCTTTATCTTAAAAACACCCTCAGAGAATTAATTCATGTTCACTTCAACTCAGGGATTCAAGGGATGAAATCGGTCAGTATTGGTATTGGTCAATACTGACCAATACTGGTCAAAATCACTGGACCGGATATCGGACAGATAAAAATGTAGAAACCGATACAATCCAAAAATCCTATACATGGCATGCTTCATTATGCACAGACTGCAAATATTTGAATAAAAATCAGCAAAACCATTTTAGCTGAGTCATTTGGGCTGTTTATTTCTACTTTTTGGGAGAAGAATATTTGAGAATTGTGTCTTTGAAAATGACTGTATCGGACTAGTATCTGTATTGGTAGATACTCAGTTTTTTGATATCGGTATCGGACACAAAAAGTGCTATCGTCCCATCCCCAGTTTAGATTTTGGTGGCCAACCACTGGGCGGCAATTCTCGTTTTCAAAATGACTTTCTGCAGATAAAGTCTCTATGCTTACTTTTTTTCTTTCCAGTAAACCAAGGGGTTGCTGGCTGCTGAAAAAAAAACAAAAACATTATGAGTCAAGCTCACAGTAAATTTTGTTGACAAGGAAAATGAATGTACTGTTTCACAGCAGGGCCATATAGTGACTAATGTGCCCTTTTAACTACATCTTTTCCTCCCTGCAGGCACAAGCCCCCACGCCCCCACCCATGTACATGTGGTGGCATCCTCCACCTGGGCCAATGTGTCCTGGGAGGCAGGCTATGATGGAGGCTTCCAACAGACATTCTCAGTCTGGTATGGCCATGTGTGAGTCATCCCAGCATGCTTTGCTTCCTGCTTCTTTTTTTTTTTTTATCCTTTCATCCAACACTTCCTCTGTGGATTTGTAAAGAGAAATGTCATTTCCATGGATGTGTTCAGAGCAGTTGTGCAAACATAGGGATGGAACCACACGGCGGTCCAGTGTGAGTGACTTTTCATCTCTTTATCTTGCACACATTTCTGGAGGAATGTTTAGAAACAGAGCTGCAACTAAACTGAACATGACCCAAAGCTCTGTCCTGCTGCTGCTGCTGCTGCTGCTGCTGCTGCTGCTGCTGCTTTGCTGCTGCTGACTCAATTTTAAATGAATTTTAAAATGTATTTCCTTACTTCGGATTTTAACCATGACTGACAAAGATTCATTTTGAACACACTAAAATTACTCCAATGTATTTTGGTAGATTTGTGAAAGGTTTGGTGGATATAAGCTTGGAAAGATGTATCACCCTCACAATGTATACATAGGCTGATGGGACGCTGCCATGCCATACAACTAAATGCGCAATAAATAGTTGCTGTCTTTAAATTGCTGCCAACTTCCGCATTTCTAGTCCAGGCGTGTTCAATTTAGAATCACCTGAAGACTCAGCTCTTATAGTAATCTCATTATCACGCATAAACGCATTCCATTTTATCACAATAGCGGCTGCCAATAAACACACGTTTCAGATTGTGTAAAAGTGTGTTTATTAGTCGGTTCTTTAGAACAGAGGTTAGGTGCAATATTTCCTCTCGTTGAAAGAATATTGTCTCATCTCCTTGAGTGTAGTTCACTCACACTCAATCGACAAAGGATGGCTCGATACCACTTTGTCCCATTACAGCTTAACTGGCTCCCACCAGAGGACTGTGTACAGTGGAGACTACAGCTGAGTTTTCAACACATTTCAGCCTACTCGTCACTTCGTTATGTTCCCGAAAAAAATAGTATCTGTTCTCATGTAAAAAAGTTAAATATATAAAGAAAAGAGGACATCATACTTGTTGTCATGCCCTCTTTGTACTAAATTAAGAGGCAACAGTGTAGAAGTGTCACTGCAGAACAGTAGTACTGCTCACAGTAATGAATAATCATTTTAGATGACACAGTCACTCAGACACTAACATGCTTGACCCTGTCGAGACCATTTTACCACAAACGGCTGATTGTATCGTCCTACGTGATGCAACTTGGCAAAACATCAGAAATGTGATCTTACACTCTGTGAAACTCTAACAGTACTGAAGGTGTGAGGTTCAGACTCATGTCCTCATACAGTGTGACATTATGTCGAAAGGGTCTAACACTGCAAACTTTCCTAATCCCCCAAATCTGAAACTGGAGAACCTTGCTGTTGTACATATTTCCATATATCACCTTTAAACGATCTTGAACAATCACTTCTTTAATTGTGTGGCATGATGCAGGTACACGCATGTTTCTGACATCCCAGCTTACGCTCATTTGAAATTAAGCCATGACGTTATTCCGTGCATTCATTATAGGCTATTTGCAGCTTTTACATGGCGCAGTAGATGAATGTAAGCCACCAGCAAACTGCAAGCTGAGCGCAGCATGTGCCTATCACCATCAAGAGAATGTGTGAAAATTGATGGGAGAAATTATATCACATCATCTAATGCCAGATCAGTGATGTAACAAGAACCGCTGTAAACGTTATGTAACACGTGCATTAACATTAAGGCCGTTTTTACCTGAATTGATTGATTTATTTGTCATTTCCTGTGTGTGTGTGTATGTGTGTGTGCCCACTCCTCCTGAATCCTGTGCAGGCTGAAGAGGGAACAGTTAGGTCCACACGACTGGTTGTCCATACCTGTGCCTGGAGGCCATGACTGGATGCTGGTACCGGGTTTGGAGCCGGAGACGACGTACCAGTTCAGTGTCCTGGCCCAAAACAAACTTGGCACAGGCCCGTTCAGCGAGGTTGTCACTGTGAACACACTAGGTGAGTACACGAAACTGCTGCCTGAATCTGCACAGAGAGATCCACTATTAACAGCCATTGAAGACAAGAAGGATGAGAAAGTCTGTAATTTGGAATAACTAAAGAAAACATACAGTACAGTATGAGACTCATTCTTATCCCTACTAAAGTGGCATCACCCTGATGTGGTTTTGAAAGAGAGTAAATTCTTGTGCTAAATTCTTATTATTCTAATTTTGCATCATATCAATACTTTCAACAAATCATTAAAGATCCACTTCCACGTTCCGGATAAGAATTGTGTGAAAGTAACAGAGGAGTAATTTTACCGGAAAAAAGGAGTCTTGTGCCCCTCTGGAAACTCCAAATAACATCAGACTAAATTATGCAGCTGCATCTCCAGGAGAGAGGAACACAGAGCACTGTGCAGACGTTCTCAATACTTAATGTTTGCAAAGGCCTCGTCAGAAAATAACAGCAGAAACAGGGTGTTCTCACGGAGGAGACAGCGAGTTATTAAATGTTCTTGTTCACTGTTAGTGAACACTTTCTGGGCATAATTAAAGATGCTTCATCTAAACCAGGGGCCCAAGAAAACTGGCCCAAACTGACCAAGCTTGAACAACAATAATACATTAATCTTAATCATATTTAATCATTTAAAAGTTTGTCTAGTGTTTTAATTAATATTGTCTACATGTTATTTTGATTCTATTTTTATTTCTGTATGTTGTTGTTGTTTACAGATGCATTTTACATCATAAATGTGTTGTTTTTGTTCTGAACTGTATATAAAAGCAAACACTTTTAGTTGGACTTTTGACCAGCCTAGAAGTTCACTGTCCCCCAGGTCTTTTTGAGTTTGAAGCCCATGATCTAAATAAAATCATACATTTGGGGGGCTAAAGACATTTCACGAAATCACTTATTAATACAGGCCAGTGTTTTCACACATTTATTTATTTACTCATTTATTTAAAGTTCAGGAGAATTGTTTTCTTTGGAAGTCAAACCTGAGGGTTTGCTCAGGAACACCCCAGCCCTTCTGCCCTGGGATTTGAACCAGCTGCCCTCTGGTCACATGGCCAAATTCCTTTCCTCTTATCCGCGGGGCTGCCCCATTAACCAGTGACAACAGTTAATGAACCAGTGACACTGTCCATGAAATGAACAGTCCACTTGTTAAACTGCTGCAGATCATTCATTCAGTCACGGGCGTCACATTACGACCACAGATAAGCCCGAGACGCCGACTACCTTTACTGGTGATTACCAGAAACCCTGATGTAAGAGCTCTGCTGTAAACGCTTTAAATGGCCTATAGGTGAATCATTAAGCATTACATCATTCCTTACAGCAGGCGAGGGGGAAGCTGCATTTATGAAGTGCAAATGAAGCTGTCACAGAATATTACTTGAAGATAAGTGATGCGCTGAGAATTTGGATAACTATCTGTAGTCACCTTGTGTGTCAGGCACAGCAGAAAGTAGAGGATGACACATTCGGCACAGAGGCTCCCTGTTGTCACTTTCTCTATTATTAATACAAAAAACTATTTTACAACTGAGTGTTCCACCATCTGCAAGTCAGATCACCTGACACCTTCTCTATGGCTGAGGTAATGTTACTCATACGTGGAGAGTGATATGTGGATAGAAAATCAGGAGAATTGGTTAACATTCAAGGAATTTGCATTGGTGTTTTTTGGTGTGTAGTAAAAAATAAGAAAAAAAAAAAGGTACAAAGGCCTCAGGAAAACACATTTTCAAAGAAGTACTTTTCAAGGCTGGTAGTGGAGTGAAAATTAAAAATGTTCCTGTGGCATCAGGTTTTTGTGCTGATCGACTGCAACCTTCTGCTAGAGGGAGGCTGGTCTTCATGAAACCAGCCTCCAGATAAACTAGGGAGATCTAAGAGCTTATGAACCAGAACTGTGAGCACAAGGATGCAGAGAAGAAGTGGTTAAATGGGAGTTTTACATATGTCAGAGACGCATTTGCGATCAAGCTTAATCACATTTCTACTCGTGACCTAGTTTAGAAATACTCGCTGGTGTCATGTTGTCAGTGTAATGAGGGGCTGAATCATTTCCCCCCCTCATGCAGGTGCAGCTACTCACTAAATAATGTCAGTCAACACCTCTTCTTAACCTTAACATGCTTTTTCAGTATTTCCTATAAGTACCCCTGAACCATTGGTGCTGCTTACCCCACCACGGTGCCTCACAGCCAATCGCACGCAGCAGGGAGTCCTGCTCACCTGGATCCCGCCTGCCAATCACACAGCACCTATCCAGCATTATGTCATGGAGTTCCGTCTGGGGGAGAGATGGGAGGTCCTGGACGACAGCATTCCTGCCGGGGAGACAGAGCTGCTGGCCCGAGACCTCATCCAGGTACAGGATGGGACACAGACTATAGTCTTTTGTGTATGTCCACCAACACAAAACACTGAATTTTAAACAGAGAGATTTTATGAAATATTGAAAATGTGAAGAGCTGTATTCAGACCAAAAAAAAAAAAATTCAAATCCATTATTTAAATCCAAAAGAATTCTGTGTCAGAAATCCAAGCGCTCAAATACTGCCTTTAACTATCAACAACGGTGGGCAAAAAAAAGGAAACTTTTAAATTTAAAGGCGCTCCGACACTGTGCACACAAAGTAGACTCTTCTCTGTTCATGATCTAAATTACCCAGATCAGATTATGCATATGTATAATGAATAATGTGCTGCCACCCCTCCTTGGTTGTCATAGTAACAGTGTAGGTCCTCACAGAGTGACTCTAATCACTGTCTGACCATCTCACTGCTTTAGTTACAGAGATGAACCTCTCTTTGCTTCCACCTCTAAAGGCACGCAAGTCACATGTGCTGAGCCCTCAGCTCAAATATGACATTAAATATGACGTGCAGTTTATGGGACAATACATGTCCTGCTTCAATTGCATGTGTTTTAGTGTCCATGTCTGTCTTAGTGTCTTAATTCTCCTGCCGTGACATGTCGGGACTTCACTCTTTCATCTAACCACCACTTCCAGCTCCATGCAGATGCTTTTATCTCTTGCTCTCTCCCTCTCCTGCCACTGCACTGCAAACACCCACTCACTCTTCCACACACTACACTTCACACACACACACTTGTGCTTGTGTAACTTCACACACACACGTGCGCGCGCTTGTGTAACTTTTCTGCCGCACATTTTCTCCCTGCATCTGTTGAGGTCACTTCACCAGGAGGCGCTGTCTGTTTAGCTGTCACCGTATGTGACTGTGTGCGAGTGAACGTGGGCTTCTGGTGTGATGTGTGCCGTGACACACTTCTCAATATTACACTCTCACAGTCTTTGCTGAAACACTGAGCTCAGTCCATGACTTATAATACCAATAACCTTTAGGATCTTCTCGGTGACCTTGTCTGCTCAACTCCCAGGTTTTCTGTCATGAATTCCAAAGATAATCCTGATTCCATTGTGCCGTCCGTTTGTCATTTTTGAGCTGTTAAGCCTTTCAAATTCCATAAATTGTGCTTGTAAGACTGAATGGTAAGTGTCAGACTGAGCTGCACTGTTTCTTGCCAAATCCTTGGAGGCTTAGCGGGTGGATCTTCGGGGAATCCTGCACCCTGATCGAATGGTTCTGACACCAGACATTTTTTTTAACGCTTTATCTCTGCTCTACTGCTCACAGGAAGCGTGGTACGAGTTCCGTGTCATGGCCGTCATGGATGACATGATCAGCGAGCCCAGTAACGTAGTGGGAGTGTCCAGCACAGGTAAGTTAATATATATTATGTATAAAGTCAAAACTATCTTGGTATTAATGAACGGAAAAACGCACCAGAGGCTGTGATAATACTAATCGACACCCTGCTCTTCGCTTTGAATACAGAGGAGCTTTTAAAACTCAGTGTTTTGGGATTCAACCCAACAACTTCAGGCTCCATAACCTCTGGCTGTCTTAACAATAATATGTAGAGTGGGAGGTGCACAACGTATTGCACACTCAGCGTCTTAGACTTAACATTTTTTCCCACTCAGCACAATTAAAGTTTGCTTTTACACACACACACACACGCGCACGTGCGCACACACACACTCCCCTTTGTAGCATCCTGAAAAGTATGAAATCATCATTTTGCCTGTCTCCCACATGTTCACTGCACCGGGCTGCTTTGTGTTAAATAAGAAATTAAAAGAACAGAAGAAGTCATTAAAGTCTTCAGCCCCCTTTTGCTCGTGACACTGAAAGACTCTTTTGAATCTGAAATGAAACCTCTTTAAAATAAGATTCTGCTCCCACTGCAGAGGTCACTGGGTACACACAAGCTGTTTTTGGAAGTGTTTATAGAGGCTTGATCAGGCCTCTGCTGCCCCCCAGTGGTAAAGATGGACACATGTGCCATTGTGTTACTCAGAAGGCTCCTACTCTCTCTCTCTCTTGCTCTCTTCAGTTGATTGCTATGAGTTTGACTGCTTTTCATTTAGAGCTTATCAGTGAATGCTGTGCTAAAGAAACAATGTGGATTCACTCTTTCCTTTCAAACATGATAAAGCTTTTGTTTTTTGGCTGATCATTTGTTTTACCTGTTTATCCAATATTGACAATAGTGCGTTTTTTGCTGTGTCATGCCACTAATACTGAAGTAGCTCCAAGTTCTCAATGATTGATTCATGAAACAAAGCCAAATAAAAAGCATTCTATTTTCATTGGACAGTTGGAAACAGAAGTGGAGCAAGTAGTCTGTAAAGTTTGTGTGCATGCTTGTTTTTTACTTATCATGGTGTGTTCCACTGAAGTCAGGAAGGAAGTTTGTCAGTGCTCACCTCAAATCGTTGATGACTGTCAGGAGTTACAAACATTTACACACCTGTTTAGCTTCCTACATTTCTATATTGTGCACATGTAGCACAAGAGTAATTGTTAGGAGTAAACGTGTCAAATATTATTTGCCCTTCTGCCGTTATTTTTCCATAGTAGGACAGAGTTGTCCTTGTTTCTTTGTGGGGGGAAAACAAAGTTTCTACATTCTGCTTAGTCATCATGGCACACAGACTACACCCTGCAGAAATCTCTATTCCAGTGACACTCGCATTAGTAAAGGTCAGCTGTGGCATATTTGAATCTGTTTGGATACAGGAAAAGTCCACTTACAGAAAAATATGAATGATAGGATGGGGCTTGACCCTGAACCTTGAGCTTTGATTGATTTCTCTGGCTTTTGTTTGTTTGTTTTCATCTTACTACTATTTTTTGGTGTTCTAGTTTGTCGATTCTGTTCACCTGTGTTATATCCGATGGTCCTTGTTCTCTCACCTCGCACCTTCCTGTCACTCCCTGTCACACTGTTTATGTCTTGTGTTCCCTTTGTGATGTTTGTGTCTTTGTTTTTTAACTTTACCCTTGTGCCCTCTGTGTTGGATTGTTTCGCCTTTTGGATTTTTACTTGCACTCTCTCATGAGTTGTTGTCCTGCACTGGGGTCAAACATTGTTACTTTACAATTGAGGAAATGACAAAAGGAAAGAAAATCAGAAAAAACTGGTTCCTGGTCAATGTAAATTTAAAAAAACTGAGAGTAAATATCACCCCAGACTCAGTGGCAGAAAATAAATATTGACTTTCATTAGTCTAGAAGAAAGTAATATCAGACATTGAGAGAGCAAACTGAACTTTAGCATTTGTTTTTCTACTGTCTGACTCTTTCCTCCTTCCCTCGCAGACTTCTTCCCGCCAGAGTTGGTGGAGGAGCGTGGACTGGCGCGGCCCGTGGTGGCGGGCATCGTGGCCACCATCTGTTTTTTAGCGGCGGCGGTGCTGTTCAGTACGATGGCCGCCTGCTTCGTGAACAAACAGCGCCGGCGAAAGCTCAAGAGGAAAAGAGGTGAGGGGGAGTCGGAACATATTTTCATATTAGCAAATATTTTTTAAATAATCACAGACATATACGGAGAGGTTTTACAGTTGCATTCATTATTTTCTTTATCTGCGTATTAAGTGAAATTTCTAGGATAATCTGAAACTGTTTGGGCCCATTTCCACATTGCCTCGCAGGCACCACTGTGACTCCCAACTCCCCTCTCCAAAGAAAGCCAGAAGTCAACAATGTGTAGCAGTTTTTATTGACTTTGGAGACGAGCAATGCCTAAATTACAAACTAAACTCCTTAAATGAACCTAATCTTACCTACCTCCAGTATAGAAAAAAGATAAATGACCAAAAACATATCTATCTATACCTAAATTAACCCATAGAACGTTTTCCATTACTATGTTAAACGTACAGTTTATACAGAGGCTATAAGAATGTGCAATATAGAGTTTCTTATATCCTTTTTTCAGTTCATCCTAGGCAATCTGATGAAAAATGTATTTAATTTTCACAACATACAGTATATAAACACACCTGAGCAAAAAGTACTCAAAATGTTTAAAACTGGATTGAATTAGTCAAATTTGGAAATATGTCACAGTTCACTTGACTCGTTTTGTGACCTCTGCACAATTATTGCTACTTTATATCACAACTAAAAATGCGATATAAAGTGAAAGCCTGAATATGTGACCTATAAACACACACACACACACACACACAGGATGTCCATATAAGGAGTTGTGTATTATTCCCACAGCAATTTACCATGGATTCAAAAAAAGGAGACAAGAAATGTGATACAAAAATGGCTTCGCTCTCCTACTAATGCTACCTTTTACATTAACACAAAAATTAACAATTTAGTCAAAACACTACAGCAAATTATCATTTACATGGAGCTGAAAACAACCAGAGTGAATGGTTGTTTGTCTCTATGTGTTGGTCCTGTGATGGTCTGTGAAAGCTGGGATTTCTTCTATTCCTTCTATCAACCTTCTATTGAACCCTTATTGTTTATTATGTACACTCCCTGTAAATCTAGCGTTTGTGCGGTTTTAAAAAGAATATTGGCCTTAAATGCCTTCTACTCCCTTTCTTGTCTTCCAGACCCGCCTCTCTCAATAACCCATTGCAGAAAAAGCGTGGAAACTCCGTAAGTAACCCTCACTGCACTCCATGACATACCATGATTTACAGTTACTCTGTCTGTACCCAGAGCAGCACAGCGCAGTGCTCGACAACAGGTATAAACGTAGTAAACAGGCCACAACAGAAAGGATTTATTCAACTCAGTGGTCAGCTCACAGACCCTCACACATCACATTTTCCTCTCGTTCAAATAGAGATGTATTTGTCAGAGCAAAGCAAATACCCTAAAAGAAAGCAGATGAATGGATAAACGTCAGTCTCGTCATTTAGATTCAAAGCTCTCAGCTCATTCCTCCTCTCCCTGCTTGAATGATCATGGGAGCACAGTGTGATGATAAATAAGGATTCACTGATGATGTCTCCAACTAAATCAATGAGGCATTAATAATGAACCCCTCAAAGAGGAGAGATTCATTTGACACATGTCTGTTAGTCCATCAGAGAAATGAGGAAACATGAAACCAAACAAACAGTACTCCAGTATCACCTCACCAAAGTTGTAGTTCAGCGCACTGTCCATCGTGGACTCAGTGCTGACCACTTCACCTACATCTGCCCAGCAAGGTGGAGCTCCCAGGGATTGGAGCAGATTATTTTATAGCAGTAAAAGTGGTTACAATCTTTGTTAAAAAGCTCTATATTCTGATTCAGATATCGCTCTATAAGTAACTCTGTGGGAAAACTTGGCTGTGAGGCTGTTGGATAGTGAATAAAAACATCCTCTCACTCAGAGAGTGTGAGTGTGACAGAGGAAGTGAGTGTGGAGAAGCACCCTTATGAAATAGATTACAGTTCAGTGATATATTTCATTCTGTGGAGGAAAGTCTCTGTCCTGTGTCTTGTCGGCACTTTCGGTGTCCTCTCACAGGGATGCACGGTCAGGTCATAAAGTGACTTCACATCCCCCTGTTCATTTTGTTGTTGTGTGAGAACATCAGCCTCCCGGGGCTGGAGGAAAAAAGGTTCCACATCTGTTCAACGAAACCTTTATTTAAGAGGTGAGAAGTTCACCCGACACATCCTGGGTATGTGAGGAGTTCTATTCTCGAAACCCACAGTTTATCTGTCTCCTTGTGTAATTCAATAAACTTGTCATTTTCACATTTATCGACATTTCTGCAGGTTGAGGAGGTCGTTTTTTTTCCCGGGGTGCAATCCTTAACTCAACTCGTCTGCACGCCAATTTGTTTCAAAGCAAGACACAAACCTTAAATTACCAGCTGTGCTGGTAGCTTGTGAATGAATATAATGGATGTGTGATAGAAAAAGTGCTGCATATACAGTAGATTTATGCTTTATGGATGTGTGTTTGAGAACGGGTATGAATGAGTGAATGGCAAAACTGTAGTATAAAGTACTTTGGGTGGTTATCAGGACCAGAAAAGTGCCATAAAATTTATTTTTTCCTCAATGCGATAACTGTGATAATCTACATTCAATTTAAACAGTGTATACTGTGTGCAACACTGACTTTGTTTCTTTGTTATTTTCTTTCATATTTAATTGTTCTTATCATACAAGATGGTGAAGAAACATTTCCTGCTCCGGCTGGACAATAACATTTTTAATTAACTCTATTCAAACCTGCGGACGACAACAGTTCCATCCCATTACTTCTCATTCCTCTGTCCTTGTGTGACCCTGACATCGATCTAGTTGCCATCACAGAGGACATTTCAGGTCCCTTACTGGACATTTTTCACAGCAGACATTTGTACGTGTCATAGCGAGAGGAGCACGGTTGGGAACTGACGCCATTAATCATGCCGGTGTGTAGTCGCGTGGAGCCGAGAGCCTTAACTCTAAACGTATCCATCATAATGGTCCGAATGCTCGCCGCGACGACAGCTCTGCTCCGAAGAAAGAAAATGATCGTCATACTGTTGGTGAAAGACTTTTCAGAACAACCAACACGTGTTATTTTGTTGTTCATTTGGGCCTGAGTGAGTAGGATTGTGGCCATAGAACCTGATACCCCATTTTCTGTTTGCTTTTCTAAACAACCTTTCTTTGACAGAAGTCTTTTTCACCTCCATTATTCTTCGCACTTTTACAGGAGTCCACTTAGCTTCATTCCCAGCATTGGGCCCTACTGGGAGGGGCTGGATGCAAGCAGGTACAGGCTGCAACCCTCCAGTCCTCAGTGAGTGTGCCAACCCCCATTGCCCTTGTTCTTGCACACTGTAAATCCCCCCCCGCACTTGGGTTCCACCCCTGCTCCTCAGTCTGATATCCTGTCTGCATGCTCTGGGACAAATGTCCCCACCAGGCAACAACAACAACAACAACAATACATGAAAACCTTTGAAGAATAACTTTCTTGATGAGAGCTTACAAACCAGATACAACACATTCATAATGGGCTTTTTAGCTTCTGTGGACCAATGCTTCTTCTCTTAAAGTTAAGCAAATTATACTGTATCATCCACACTTAGTAAGAGAATGTGTGATTATAAAAAGCTGAACATTTCCTTTAAATCAGGGGTCCAACTCAAATCACCTGGGGGGGTCACACAAGCTTCAAGTCTGGTAAGGAAGTGGAAAAAAAACCAACTGTTCAGTCAGCATATCTTGGTATAATTCAAAGCTAATATCGGCCAACCCGTCATGATTCAGCAATAACAACATTTGTGATACAAAATCATTCTATTCTACGTATCAAAAACAAACATAATCAGAGACCTCTGCTTTAAATTGTTAGAATATTGGACACTAACATTTGATTGGTCAACATCACATGGACTATTGAGACTTCACTGTATGGCAATGATGAATTGTTATTTAAAATGTCAGTGATTACAAGGCAAGTTAGACGCTGCAGAACAACATGTAAGGCATATACTAGCTAAGACTGTTCCTTAAAATTGAGACACATTTTCAGAGCAGTGAAAATATTTCAAAATTATATTTAAAATTTGTTTATTCAATGGAAATACTGTCATGTGTTTACAGTTTGCATAAACTCTATATAGTTATAACATGCTGGGAAATGCACTTATGTCAGTGTTAAATAGTTAGAAGTGAGAGCCAGCAGTCTGTTTGCAGAGCTCAGCACACATAGTTGAAACAGGGAAACACTTAACCTCACATCTCCCTATTACACTGCTGCTTTTGAATTAAAAATATATATATATATCTATATATTGACAAGTATAAAGGTGTTTGGTGTCTAGTCTTTAAATAGTCAGCAAACTGGCATATACTGATGTCAAACACAGTGATGTGAGAGCAAAATGCTAACCAACAAAGTATATAAGAACACCCTTATCTTGTCCTTTTCTGCACAGCTTATGCTTTGTGACTATTTTTGTGATCTGAGCTGTTTGTGACTGTGTCCTCACTATTCCCCCGTCCACTTGACCTGAAACACTCCCCAGATGATCGACTTCACCAGCTGCCCTTTCCCCCGTACACCCGATGCTCTGACTTGTTCTTCACTCTGTTTATATGATAAGTCACAAGTGTTTTTAATCGTTATTCTGCAATTGTAGCTTGTCACAACCACACAGTAGCTCATTGGCAACATTCAGGATATTATCTTGTTGTATAATGATAGAGTAAATGTAAGAACCATAGTAATAATCATATTAATCATTAATGATTATTTAATCTTTATTCAATAGACAGTTATGTATTTGCTGCATTTCCGTAATGTGTGGAGCAGCAGTAGATTTGTCTGTGTTTTGTCCTTTTGGCCATTATTCTTATATTCTTATATTATTTTACCAATAACATGATCTTTTCACATAAAAGAACAAGGCTTGAGCAGTCGTTGTAGCTTCTAAAAGTAGCTGAAACAGCAGAGGACTCTGTAAACAGTCATCACTGTGCTCATTCTGCTGAGAGTTGTCATGTATGTTTCACTTTACCGCAAAATAAAGTGACTGTGGCTTCAATGCAAGTCTTGGATTCTTTTCTTTCATATGTCAACTTGTTGTCGTCATTTTAACAACAATGTTACGTCTTTCACTGTATAATTGCAAAGTTATTTGATAATAATGAGGACGGACATGAAGGATGGACACAACATTCATTACTCTTCACTAAAGCTGCCCAGGAAAAAGTCAGTTTCCCTAACCATATCGTTTCACATTATTGGTACAACAGGTGCCATCACTTGAAGTAATGGCTAGAAATACTCTCACTGTTGTAAATGTTTTCGAGCAGTTATATTGGATGTGATCAACCCTAATGCCGCAGGGAGTTGTTCAAATCTAATAAAACCCCCAGTCCTGTAAATTACTGCCATTGCTATAGACAGTTACCTTTTCACACTGAAATGGACATGGTTTATCAGCATTAATCTTGTTTCCCAGATAAACCTACATTGTTACCATCCAGGCATATTGACCCAGAGCATCTGCTTCAACAAAGGCTTTATCACCATGTAACTTTCTTTATAGTATCTTTACACAGATACTTGATTAGAATATATCCTGAAATAATTTTGAAAAAATTAAATAGGGTGTTTCAAAATAAACACATGAGCATTTTTTACATTTTTAGTGTTTCAGTTGGGTGATAGACAAATGAAAATGACATAAATATGTTGAATAATCATCGACGGCAAACTTCCCGTAATTGTTGTGTCAAAGAGCCCAGAGGCAACAGTGTGTTGGTGCAATTAACTACAATTTCTTGTTTTCTTACGTCTTTATGTGATTTTGCATCCCCCAGAATAATTAAAAAGGTAAATAGGTTGAGTTACAAAGTAGGTCCTGAAAACAGAGACTGCTAATTGAATTGAATTCAATTTGATTCTATTTTATTTTATTGTATAGCGCCAAATCCTAACATACATTATCTCAAGGCACTGTACATAAAACAATGGTCATTACTCCTAGTAATTTATTTACCATTCATAATTACATGTTTATTATTATTATTATTATTAAGGCTATGATTCATGGCAGTTATATTTTCATATACAGTATTTTATTGAACTTGAAAAAGAGGCATCTAATTTTGATGTTCAGTTTTGTCAATAAGTCATGATTAAACAGGTGTTTTGAACGCCTATACTTATGTGCTTGGGTGAGGTGATTTGTTTTGTTTGGGATTTTTGGATTGTGTTTTCTTTTTTAAAACGTAATCATCTGTTTGTATGTGTGTTGTTTTAACAGGTCTTCTTCTGGAAAGGTGAGCCCAGAGAGCATTCGTTCCAAGGCATCCCTGTCCGAAACATCAGAGGACAGTCATGACCAGCGTGGGAAGAAACCACCCCCAAGTCCAGGGAAGAGGGAAGAATTGTCTTTGTACAAGAAGACAAAAAGAGCAATAACAAGCAAGAAGTATGGCATGAAGCATGAGGCTGAACCAACGACACCCATTGAACTCATTAGCCGAGGCCCAGACGGACGCTTTGTCATTGATCCCGCTGATGTCGAAATGTCTGTTAGGTCACGGCGAATTGAAGGCTTCCCCTTTGTGGAGGAATCAGACCTCTATCCTGAATTCCGGCAGTCAGATGAAGAGAATGATGATCCCAGGCCTCTGCCACCAGTTATGGCCCCCCTTCGGCCACACCAGATTTCCCCTATCTCCAGTCAGGAATCATATCTGCAACCTCCAGCCTACAGCCCTCGTTTCCACAGGCCATTTGAAGGTATGACCATCATGGAGAGCAGTCGGCTCCAGGCCACAGGGCAGATCCGAGGCTCTCTCCACCACAGGGCTTTCTATGGCTACCTAGGCCACCCGGGGGATCATGATCCCCCGCCTCCGTTTTACATGCCTGATACCAGCCCACTCAGCTCTGTTATGTCCTCCCCTCCATACCTTGCCGAAGGTCCTTTTGGTCACCCTATGATTCCTGAAGAAATAGGGGAGGGTGATTTCCCACACTATGCTGTCTCTGGTTTTCCACTTCCTCTGACACTCGCCTCTTCCTCTCGTTCACCGGAAATTTGGCAAGGGGTGGATTTCACCTTCACAAGTCTGGAGGGACCCCAATTCATTTTCCCCCCCCATCACCCTTTGCAGCTACGCCATGATTCCCCCTACCCTCCTCCACCTCATGTTCTTCCCCTTAGTGCTTTCCAGCCCTCCTCCCTTCCAATGCCTACTTACCCAACTGTCCTGCCACTGGAGGCTCCAAAGAGCCACTCACGCAAATCTCCCAGCAAGGCCAAGCCTCATGGCTCCCCAGCCAAGCATTTAGCTATGCAAGAGGCACATTTAGGGCAGCTAAGACACACAAGTCACAGTATGGGTGTGCCGGTTTTGCCTTACACCGATCCAATGGCCCATATTGTCCCTAGCACATTCAGTAGCCTGGACACACGATGGTTTGAAACCGCCCCTCGTTTCAGTCCCAGACAGGCTCGTAGGATGGATCCTGGCATGCATCAGGTGGTTCTTCAGCCCTCTCGACTTTCACCTCTCACACAAAGCCCCTTTAGTTCTCATGAGGGCTCCCCAGAGATTGTAGTGCGTCCCAGGCCACGTCCCAGCATTGTCCAACCTCCCATACCCCCAGAGATGTCTGAGATTACCCTCCTCCCTCCTTCCACAGCCAGCTTCTCCAGGAGATCCTCCCCTTCCTCCTCACCTGCCCAAGGCCAGGGTAGCAGGAGAGCAAGTCCCAGCTACCGTTCCCACATGGCCTTTGCCTCCTCTGCAACCAGCTACCCAGCTTCCCAGTCCCCATCACCCCCCATGGAAAGCAGCAACATATTTGGGCAGATGCCATCTCAAAGGAGGACTGAAGAGGGGATCCTTCCGTCTGAGCCCTCTCCACCCCACTTGTCAGCTTCAGGGTAGGTGAATTAGGCATGCAGTGAGGGACCATTTGAGTCATCTGCCCCAACCCATAATGCTTTGATA
Source organism: Solea senegalensis (assembly GCF_019176455.1). Classification (NCBI taxonomy): domain Eukaryota; kingdom Metazoa; phylum Chordata; class Actinopteri; order Pleuronectiformes; family Soleidae; genus Solea; species Solea senegalensis. Next base: position 10,011,680 of record NC_058033.1, read on the forward strand.
TGTGAATTTGCTCCTGCATTTTGGTTCCTGGAGTGCTCTTTTATATCCATCAGTTCTTTTAATCACTTCTGTGGCAATTTAGTTTGATATTTCAGTTTATGCTTTAACCCTTTTTTCATTTGTTTGTAATTTAGTTTGAAAAATGAAAACTGTGTGTTGAAGGAAACTCATTTTGTTGTGATGATTCATCTGATAAGTTGTGGAAGTGACTTTAGTTCAGTTTAGTTTAATTTGATCAGTGCTGCTTTTCATGTCAGACATCAAGTTACAGGTGCCACCCACTGCATCTGTGAAGCACTGTTCCATAATTGTCTCTTTAAAAAAGCAAAGCATTTTTCTAAGTGAATAGACCTAAAATGATCAATTGTGCAACAAATTTTTGCTGACAGGAAAATACATTTGCTTCACAGATGTTATTTAAGACCTTTTGGGGCTACAGTAAAGCAGAAAAATGAAAAATGCCTTTTTCAGTTCCGTGTAATTTGTTTGACATAAGCCCCTAAAAGCCTGTGAATCTGCAAATATCCCCACAGGGTCCTTGTTTTGCCATCTGTATCATGTGTTACCTCGCTTTCACCTAACAGGAGGGATCCCATGATATTCATCCAACTGATTCCCCAGAAAATACAAACACCCATTGTTATGTCTAGCTCCAAGCCTTTGAAGATGCCTTTATCATGCAGAGGGATGCTTTAAGAAGAATTCATCTCGGCAGGCCCTGCGGCCCATCCTCGGCCTAAGTAACCTGACTGCATGACCAATTCTCCCTTTCCTCCAGATTTCTCCCTAACCTACTTCCCCTTCCCAACCCCTCAACACCTTTAATAGTCCCCAGGACCCCCCCAGGTCTGACTACCAAGGAAAGGTTGTTGGGCAAAGTGTGTCACAGGGCCTGTCCGCTTGTCATGTACTGCAATGTTTCCATCATTATAAAATTAGGGGCAGTATGGTGGTTCTTGATGGCTCCTGGAGTCTTACCTGCTTTGTTTTTGATTGATCTCAGCTATCTGGGCAGCGTTGTTGTGACCAGGTCCTCTACACCGCAATAGGTAAGGGTTGGATCCATGTCTGAAAGGGGGGGGTTAGCAGGTGGGACTTTTTTGATCACCTCGTCCTTTAAAGGGGAATACAAGACCTTGAGTCTTTGTTTGATTTGTTCCTTCCTTCAATCGACAAGTAGTTCATTTCAGTTCTTTCCTTTTTTCCTTTTCTCAAAGTGGCTATATGCATTTTTTAAGTTCTGCAGTCTTTAGTACATTATGCATTCTGACGGATATGCATATGCCATCTGTTAGTTAGTAGATTTGGTCAGAGATGTATCACCAACATGTTTTCATGCTTGAGTGGTTTGCTAACTGACCATATTCACATGCAACCTTTAAATCCATGAACAGTAAAACCTCACCACAGATAACGGTACATCCAGTTTAGATATAGATTCAAAGGTCACTCCTGGTATATTATCTATTTCAGGATAGTACTGATGCAAAAACAATTGTTTAAGGCCAAATTGCTCCATTGTCTAGCTGAATGCTATGAAACTCGGATATGTCTCTAAGCACAAACACCTTCAATCCCTTTCAGACTTGCTATCAGATTGTGTCCTCAAACCTCAGCTGAAGGCTTCTAACAAACGTCTGTATTGATACTCTATTTACCCTAATGAGGCTCTCTGCCTTGCCATCCTGTGACAGAACAATTAACTCAATGCCCAGTGAGGCGATTATGGCTGCCATTCACTAAGTGTATCCCCCCTTCCATCACACTCACACAACACAATTGCCAAAAGTACCACTTTTTTCTATGGCTTACCACTACCAACTCAAATATGCTCCAAACTGCTACTGTGAAATAGTGATCCTTCTTCCTCCTCATTCATCTCAATATCAGTGATTAATGACTTAATTACTATTTTCACGGCGAGGCCAACTCACTGGCCTATTGGTCAAGGTCTGACAGTCAGACTTAAGAACTGTCCACAAATTGATTAAGTAAGCTATCTCTAGGATTCTTCCATTTTCCTCTGGACATAATCAAATGCTGTTCAGTCCTAGACCCGTCCAACGTCATCTTCTGAAGTTCAGGGTGCAGCTCCCTCTCTTTATTAGCTACTCCAAGTACTACCGACTTCATGCTCTCTCTTAGTCTGAAGATGTAACTAGCTTGGAGCAGCAGTTCTTACCTGCTCTTTCACCACTGCCTGGTCACGGTGGCATGAGTGTTAGCATTGTTGCCTCACAGTAAGAAGGTAATTATTTTGTTGTTAGACTAAAACAAAAATCGATACCCACACCTTATCACCTGTATGTGGCCTTTCTGTGTGGAGTTAGCATGTTCTCCCTATGTGCGCTTGGGTACTTTGTGGGTAGTTCGGCTTCTGCCCACTGTCCAAAAACATGCTAGGTCTAGATCTCACTTGAGAAAGAGATCCTAATCTCAATGTGACTTCCTCTTACTGTTCCTTTAGGTGGCCAGACGTAGTCACATCACTTAAGTTAAATCACCGTAATGTTTGGTTTTTCATGTTATAAAAAGATCACAACTTAATTCTTCTGTGTCACTATTGTTCCTGGTAGATTGCAAACAAAGTGCGGCATCTATATTTCTTAGTCTCTTCCACGTAGACGAGTAGTTTCTGATGACGACTTTGCACTTAGCATTCTCCTCAAGCGTGACACACTCTGCCACTCACAGATGCTTAATGTACAGCAATATGACACCAACTGAAAATATTTTGGACTCTAAATCTCCAAGAAATATTTTTGTACGATTGGCGTTACCCTAAGCTGTGTGTCCACTGGGAGCCATCATTCACAGCTCTTTGTTATTTTTCTTATTTTTTTGCATTTAAGTTCAGCTAAAATGCTGTTGCATGCTCCTGGCAGTGACGAAAGCTTAGCATGTGTTAGCAACGGTTTCAGCAAACCCATTTAAAGATATATATATTATATTTACATCTCAGCTTTTACCAGACATGCACCAAATTTCTTACAGGTTCCAAATAGCTGACAAGCAAATGCAGGAGTCATGATTAGCGCTTCCAAGTATCTGTTTAGCCCAAATAACCTCAAATTTCCTGGTGGACACATGGCCTTAATCCCCTGTTATAAAGCATCTGTAATAAGAATAAAGCCATCTTGAAATAAACATTTGCACTTGCAAGTTTGGACTGCAGAACAGTTCTAACCATATAAAGCAAGTGTCCTGCCAAAGAAGTGTATACACTTATTTTTTTTTTATCCTCAGTAACAAATACAGTGTTTTGTCAAGAGCTTGCAGGTGGGGGACACGGGGGCAGGGATGGGGTTTGGGGGTGAGAACCCCTTATCTTTGAGTAAACTGCCCAATGAAGTGCTTTTGAATGTATTCCCCTTTAAAGTCGTGTTCCATGTGCAAAGTGCCATGCATGCCATCGCTAAATATTGCTCTTCCGTTTCAAAAAAAAGAAAAGAAAAGAAAAAAAGAGAAACAATTATATGGATAAATTCTTGTTACATTTGTTGTCCTAGTGCTTCGCTTTTCTTTGGCTTATTTTTCATTATGTGACTGTTCCCGAGTAGTCATTTTCCCCTCCCGCCATCTCTCCCCCTGTCAGCATGGTGAAGCCCATTGTAGACAGTATCCATGTCTATGAATACACATTGATGATGCTTTGTTGCTCAGCTGTGATTCTTCCCCTCTACTAATGAACTTCGGTTTCTCTCTGCAGCCACGGTGGGATGATGGCCTCTCTGTAATGCTAATTGTTTTCTGTGCTTTGAGAGAAGCGAGTGTGTTTTTGTGGCAGAAATCTGTGGGCTGCCGATTCATAAGAACCTCCGTGATTGGGAGGGAGGTCTTTAGATGCAATCACAAGCAGCTGAGGACTATACTCTCCACACCAAAGAAACATTTGCAGCTGTTATTTTCAGAGTGTTGATTTGAGGAAAAAATAATATATGCAAACGTCAAAATATGTCAATGATTGAGAAGTCTTACCTACATTTTGTTGAAAATAACAGTTTGCATTGTTTTTGCACAACTTTCCTCTGAAACCAACAGTGCAAGTCTTTTTGAATGTTGTTCCTTCTTTCAAACTCAACACACTGTCCTCATCTATCACCATGACATAGATAAATGGTTTTATAAATCATATAACTAAAATTGTTTGGTTCAATTTGGGCAAAAAACACCTTAGATATTGTATTTAATCTATAATTTATATAATTGTATCGACCCCTCTGGATTTTTTGTTTTAACCCTTTAACACAATTTTTCAATATCTGGCAATTTTTTACAGCGTATTAATTTAAAATGAAGGAAAACAAAAGGTTTTATTTAGAAAAAACACTGTTGTTGTACACGAACACCAACTTTGCGTGTTAAATTTGAAATTTGAACAGTATAAAACATTGAAAATTTGTTTTAAATTTTTTGAGTTTTTGTCTCAATGTCCAAAAGCATGCCAAAGAAATAGAAACTATCAAAATCTCTCCTCTCTTGTGCCAAATACGCTGATTCACCAACGTCCTGCAGCAGCACAAGTGAAATTTAATAAGACCTGTGACTTCTCAGCTTTCGTTGGAATTTTTCCGATAGCACAAACCGTTGCATAATTACAGTAATGCAAAGTGCACTTGCACAAACATGTGGTCTGTGATATGATCTGTGTTAAAGGGTTAATTTTTTAAAAAGACAATTATGACCTGAATGTTGGTATATCTCGGCGATGTAAAAGGTTATGTCCATAGTAGAACTCTAGTCCCATTGTTCCTTCTCCTTTGGTGTCTCTCGTTGATCCTTTGAGAATGTGCCGTACCCGTGGCGTAACACGAGCGGTGCCGTTCTGAGACTGTGCAGGTTTCTGGTTGTTTTTTGCACTCGTAGTGCAGCAGCACAGCACAGCTGACTGTCTTTGGCCTGGAGTTACCTGTTTGCCCCTCTCTCTCTTCTTCATCCAGAAAACGTCGAGGTGCGCTGAGTGCCCTTTCGGGGTCTGAGAGGATCGATGCACTGAGGTACCAACGTATTAGAAAGACCAAGAAGATGACAATTAACAACAATAACTCCAAGTCCAGAAAGAAAGCAGGTGTGAAACCTGTTCTCTTTGATCATGTGTGCCACAGACAAAATGTTATTTTGTTGTTGTTTTTTAACATAACGTGTAAATGGCAGCTAAAAAACACTGGCAACAGCCATGTGTGTACTGGTCTGTATCTAGTAACATAGTAAACTGCACTATACTGAGTATTATGCTAGAGAAATTGACTTCGCTGCTCATGCAACCTTGAGATAATATAGTTTCTCCACTGGAAAATGCCACAAAAAATCCTTCAATTCCTTCAATTTTATTCACATTTTTCCTTTCTTTTTTTACTTTTATGCTGTCACAGTGGTGGTGTCATGTGACACGTCCCCATGAATGTGAATGTGTGTTTCCATCTCTCATAAATTTAAAGTACTGTACGTGGGATGACCCATTCAGGAACCTGACTTTAAACTGAGCCTTACACTTAGGTGAGTTTCCATCATCTTTGCAAGCACTTTTGATTCGTGCAGGCGGAAAAGTTGGTGTGTTGATAAAAGGCAAATGTGAAGAAGTGCAATGGAAACAGATTAAGTGAATAAAAGAGGACATTTAGAAAATCGTGATGTTTGTCTCTGCAGACAAAAATCACATTTTGTTAATGTGTTGTAGAGATGTGGACCGGTGGATTAGAACTGGATAGATTATTTTCCCTCTACTTCTACTCTTTATTCTCCCCTGGCTCTTGAACAAATATGTGAACAACGTGAAGAAACATGGAATCAGTCTCAAAGACAACTTACAACTCAAATAAAGCATATGACAAGGAGAAAAAGAACGATTTACAGTCAGAAACTTTGCTTTTCACACACAGGCTGCACTTCAGCAGCAGATACACTTAACACAACACTTAAACACTGTAAAACAGCCATTTATACTTGTTTTAACAATGGCTCTGTTCAGTTTTCCTCATTGAGGACAGAGTGATAGTGAAACTAATTGGGATGCAGCCTCTATTAATTACCATTGTTACTGAGGTTACTGTGCAGTCAATTTCCTTTTTAATTTTGATAGATCTTGATGACAATTCAATGATGCCATTACATAGCATAATTAGAAGGAAATCAATTATAAGTAGATGGTGTTGTTGTGTTGAATCTCCTGCAAACGCCTCCGTGAGTTCTGGTAGCAATGACTTGTCGTTCCTCTCCCCTCCTCCAGGTGTCTCCACCTCTCAGACCCAGCAGGCATACACCTCTCAGGTACTCCAGCCCGAAGAAGCGCTCTACCTCCGCAAGAAGAGGAAACGGCCCATCCTCCATGATCCATACACTCGCTTTTCTGCTCTGTTGTACCGTCGCCCACCTCGGGAGGACCAGAAGGCTATTCTGGCAAGCATGGACAGCATAGACCTTGACCATGCCACTCTTCTCTGAACGTCCTTGAGGACAAAGTCACAACCTCGCAATATTGCCCCCATTTCAAAAGTAGCTCTAGTGAACGATACCAACGATACCATTTGGGAAGATAAAAACAAAAGAAACAAGAATATCAGACATTGTGTGTCCTCTTTGAAGGGGGAATATCACTCAATTTCAGCATTCAGTATATTCTGACTTTGCCCTTGGTCAATTCAGTCTGTAGTTAGTAGGCGGTTCACTGAGTAAGCTGGGATGTAATCCAACTGTATTTGGAGTGCAGATAAAAGCTGAAGTACGCAGAATCACGAGAATCTTGGGGTCATCAAATGAAAACGTTCCGGGATGGAGTCTCTCTGTTCTTAGCCCCTCCCATAGAACGGCCATGGTTCATGCTTGATAGATCTCTGAAAACCCATATTGACATTTTTATTGTGTTTATTGTCTCTCTAATGTTTATGGGATTGCTTTGCAGCCTAGGCAGTGGCAGCAAATGCTGAAACAGCCACCATTAGATCACTTGATTGACAGAATGCCGACACATATCCTGCCTACCCCAGCTTTAATGATGGATTATCACAGATTAAAGTTCTGATTCTGAGGCTCTCTCTCTGAAGGGTGGAGATTATTTTCACTCTCTTGAATGCCCAAAGGCACACAACTGTTCTGTGCTGTGTGCTCAAATTGAGTCTTATTTCCCCTTTAGATAAAAAAGGACTACTAACACTTCACATCAAAAATAATAGCTGACACAATTTTCAAAGTTTTACTCCAGTGCAAAGGAATAATTCAAAAAAAGAGTCCATACTCGATCACCAACTCTATTTTTTATTTAAACCTCAAGTGTTAACTGTTTTTAAATTGAATATCATTTCTCCAGACTCGGGTCATCCTCATTACATGCGCTGAGCCCAATCCCTGACAAGGTCTCCGTTTACAGCACCTTCCACCAGGATCCCCAACCCCTTTCCCCCCTCCGCCTCCACCTCCGCCAGCAACATTTCTTATCTCCCCGAGAAACTCGCCTCACACAAGTATGGGTGTTCTCACTTCCTACCAAGTATACCTCAGAGCACAGGACACGAGACCACACAACCACCAGGATCAGCCAGCAGAACAAACTATAGCTTCTTTCATCTCTATATAGTCCTTAGGGTTCTATATTTGCTTCTTTTTTCTTTTTTTTTTCACTTTATATATGCTTCTACTAATTTGTTAGACGTGCCCACACTTAGATTATTTATCTTATATTTTTTTGCCACAAAAGTGAAGAAAACCACCTCATGTTTTCTCGGCTTCACTTTTTGAACACTCGTTATTGAATAGATGTCATTCGCATATCGGGGGTTCCATTTGCATTCCACAAAACAGTGTAAAGTGCTATTTATTTTTTTAAAGTTTCAGTTACATTATAAGGCTAAGGGACACGGAGAACCCCATCGTATCAATGTAACATTAGTTTAATAGCTTCATTTGCACTTAAGCTGTGTCTTTAGCTTCTTCTGTGTTAGAGCAGTTTGCACTGGAGCAAAATCTTGTCCATTTTAATAGATTGCGTTTGTTCCTTTACACCTCCTCCTGTAGTCTGTAGGTCATTAGAGGGCTCCGAATCCTATTCACAACTATATTCATGCCAAAAACAATCCAGTGAAAGAAAAGAAAAAAACCTAACAAAAAAAACAACAACGTACTTATTGGAGGATAGGATTTTGTGCCATAGTATATAATAGTATTTTTGAACATATTAGAGAGTATAAAAAAAAGAAAAAAACAATGGTTTGGCCTTAATGGAGCTTCTGGTTGTTTGCCTGCTTCACTTGTGTCTAATTTTTAATTTCATTTACACTTTTTTTGTTTGTGTGTTTGTGCACAATTTGCCATTTTCTACTCATAGCCTTTGTTTCATTCAAAATAGAAATGCTGAGAGTACATTATGTGGCACTGAAGGCGCGGCCCAAAGGTTTTGTTGCGTATTTGTTTCGCTTTATATGGAGAGTTTTCCCGTGGATGCTTATGATCTAAAAATAACTCATTTTTATTTGTCATGGAAGTGCCATACCATCAGAAACCCGACTAAGTCACACATTACACGTGCTGTGAATGGGAGCATGTTTTTTTAAACACCTCAAGCTTTTCGCTGTTGGCTGTTTTTTTCCCTAATTCTGTTACAAAAGTTCTCAAATTCATTTATAGATGTTAAGTTACCCAATACCACAAAAAAAGCAGCGTCAGTCGTACTCTGCTGAAGTGTGTTAGAGTTGTATTGCACCCGATGATGTACAGATTCTATGTATTTATGGATTTCTTTTTGTGTACTTATTTGATTTTATCCGTGATTTTGACAGAGCTGCAACTCCAACGTAGTCTTTGTGAAACTGGAATTTGCAAGAGACTAAATGTGGCTGCTTAAAGCCGCAGTAGGCAGGATCTCAAGAAAAAAAAAAATTGGATTGTTGAGTCTCATCCCCAGCTTGTCAACATTTTGGGATATGTTTCTCTGTTGTGAGCATGGAAAGGCAAACGTTCTGCTAAGGCTGAGAAAATGAATTGCTTTTATTGTCTGACTTTTAGGTTGCTTTGCAGTGTAGGCAGTATTTACCAGTGCTTGAATTGCGACCGAGGGGCATGTGCCGCACATAGCTGCACAAACTTAGTTAAAGTTAAAAGAGAGCCTTGAGAAGGTGCAGAGTTCTCTCCCGGATCACTAAAATTTACACTGAAAGTATTTCATGGAATTGTTGAATCGATAACGACAGACACATCCTGCCTACACTTTGCTTTAATACTTTCACCTGACCTCGCTACTCCATATTTTTAAATTAGTTTGAAAGTGAAGAGATGTACTTTTTTATTTATAGATATATAAAAATCTAAATCTAAAGAGAATCATAAATCCTTGAGAGAAATTTACTATATACACTATACTAAGATACTATATATAAATGTACCAATATACTATAAAGTATTTGGAAAGAGTGATGTGGCTTGCAGGCGTTTCCAGTGACACTAATGCATTACACAGGTGCATCAGTGTCAAAACAAACAACCAGTTTAGTAAAGACACTAGTGCCTTTATTTACGATGTGGCAGTGAGGTCAGAGCAAGTTGCGTCAGTGTCATTCTAATGCGCTTAATGTGATTATAAACCTTTGAAATACAATTTATTTATTAAAAGGTTAACATTGGTAGCATAAGTGAAGCCACGGTATCTCTACTTCCAAAGATTACAAAAGTCGGCATGAATAATTTCTGTGGGAATGAAAAAGTGGCATCAAGCATTCCTTGAATCAGCGATCGTGCGTGTGTGTCACTGCCGCGGTGACTCAGTTTGTCACGATACTGGGACTGAGGTGCAAAAACCATGTAAAACCAACATTATTTTTGTAAAGCACTTCCACTTTGTGAAGAGTGGAGAGTGTCGGCAAAGCCGCCATTAATCATCATCGGTGCTTTAGAAGTGGTGTCAAACAGCCCAAGGTGCTAAGCAAACAATGAAGTGAAGTGAAAAGTGATGAGTGATTCTTCTTTCTTGAAATTATTACAAATTCCCCCATAGATTTTATTTTAATATACAGTATAAATCAAAGCTCATCCTCTGTAAAAGAATCTGTAGTTGTTTTCAAAATCACCCTGGAAGAGGAAAAAGGGAGCTCTTCTTCTTTGTATATAAATGCCTTTATTATGGTATACAACAGGCACTATAATTCATGAGTCAAATGTATTTTAATTATAAGTCATATTTAAAAGGTATTTATATACAAAGTTTGCATAAGAGGATTTCCTTTGGTTAATTGAATGTTTCATAGCAAACCGCCAGATCTTTGTGTCATTGTGGCTCCTTCTGTTGAAGGCATTGAAGGCTCGACATGCTCGAGGTTACGTTACACTGAAGAGGCAGTGCACTCACTCAGCACACTGTCCCTCACTTCTCCACCATTAGGAAATAAAAATATGACATTAAAGTTCAAAAATTGTATTCCAAATCACAGCTCCTAATGTACTGTATACTGTATACCGTATCCACACATTGCCCCAGTATGCACAAATACAATTAGATTTTTGTTAGGGAAGCAGTTATTACTATAACATAACATACATTGTACCTGCAAAAACACAACGTTGCACTTTGCCAGTTTTACACTCAACATATTGTTTAATATTTGTAATTACCCCACGTTTAAAATAAAAATATACCAAAATTATAATGAATAATATCATAATAATAATATAAAAGATTCTTTATTTAAATGTGTAGATATTACATTACATTACATTACATGTCATTTAGCAGACGCTTTTATCCAAAGCGACTTACAAAAGTTATAGATATACAAAAATAAATCTTATATATTGTAAAATAGGAAAGTGCATATTTTATTATAATTGGATAATAATATGCATGCGGAATTCAGTATGGATATTATTTTTATGTAAATGCTGCTGTGACTGTGTTCAGCATCCGACCCTGACTGAAATGTCAAACTAACTGAACTAAGGCACTGTAATATGTTTGCGTATGAATTTTTCTTTCACTTTTTTACTTTGTATTGGTTGACGCTTAAAAAGAGAATCATGAAAACATCACGACACTTAGAGAATGTGCTTGACAATTCAATGTCATAAGACAGACAAAGTAGACGCTTTGTTTCCCGCCGCGCCGTCATTTCATCAACGCCAGCTATGAAGTGAGGACAGTGTGAGCTGAAGGGATCAGCGAACTAAGTACTGTACGCCTCTAAATGTGCCACAGGAAAAAAAACGTGTCTATGTACATACTGTACATAGTCAATATTGAAAGCCGCTATTTGCATGGTATGAACACTTGAATGCTACAATATCAAACCAGACCAGAGAACAACAAAAAATGTATAAAGAAAAGTAAATTTTCTCATTTGAAAAGTCTGTACCACTTAACAATATGATCGCCCTTGCAAGGTATTTATAAATGGTTTATAAATGGTTCATTAATTACGTTTTTACCCCAAAGAAAAAAAAAATGAAATAGGCAATAGGGATTTGTTACCTGCCAAATGGCAAAGCATCAGATTTTTACAAATATTTAACCACCGTCAGCAGAAGTTTAACATATCAAATTAAATAATTTGTTCATTAAGGCTTTGGCCCTATTATTTACTTGTTGCCAAGTAAATTGGGCCTTCCACATTATTATCTCAGGAGAGAAATACACTATCTCACCAATTGGTGAGGTAGACACCACAGTGTTTTCTTAACCAGTGATAAACTGTAGAAACTCAACGTTAGTCAATGGTTGTTTGTTTACACCTTTAATGTCAAACTAATTTTAGTTCAGGGGCCACATGCAGCTCACTTAGAGCTCAAGTGGGCCAGACTGGTAAAATAATTAACATTTAATGAAGTGTGTTTTTACAAAACATGATGAACGACCTGAAATTTCAACAATGTTATGCCTAAATTGTATGGTATTTGGAAATAAAAAATGTCCTATTTCACATTATGATTAGATTTTAATCGTAATTAGAAAATCAAATTAGTCCTGCGAGCCAGATTGGACCCTTGGCCCTATGTTTGCAACACCTGGTTTACACAATGAGGCCCCCCTTTTTGCCAAAACAAAATTAGTAACTGTATGAATGTGACATCTTTGAATTTATGAATAATAGTTTAATTATAAACCTTTTAAAAATTCCCTGAAAAAGAGCAGCTGTACTGTAAAGTGGTACCCACATGTCAAAGGACAAAAAAGTGAAATTGGCAATAAAAATAATATTCCAGCAGTGCAATGGCATGGAACCACCACTGAACTCCTCTTTTCTTCTATGATGTCTATGGATTATAATTAATTACATGTTGTTTGAACGTACCTTACAAACACTTGTGTGGAGTGAAAAAGGAAAAATGCCAAATTTAATGCTATGTCCTACTCTTAGTTCAGTTCCACAGCTTAAGAACGTGATGGATTCAGCTCAGAGTCACAGTGAATTCATTATCACTATAGGAATAACAGCGCATTGGATTTGCACGTGCAGAGTAGAATCATAATAGTCGTCTCACATTTTACTTCATTCATTCATTAAATGACCATGAACAAATCTCAGTACTGTATCACACTTGGCTCTTGATCTGAGAACAACTCGACTCAGACTTTGGTGTCATTCCACTCGGGATTAGCTTATTTTGACACTTATCCTTGCGCTGCTGTTAACATTTTTAACATATTTAACAGACTTTTTTTATGATCCTACAAAGTGGAGAATATCTGGTGCTAACACCTAACCCACAACCTGTCATCTTATTTTTTTTGTCTCCTTAAAAAGAATAAAGACTAATCATTTCAGCCCAGATTAGTTAAATCATATTAAAGAAATAATTTCTCTTTGTGTAAATATATATTTGAATGTTTTTGCACTGACATACTGCTCACAATATTATCCTAATGTTTGGTTCGGATAATATCTCATGCCTCTCTCACAGGCCAGTAAAAATTTTTAGATTAACCTTCCTTTTTACTTTGAGTGGATTCCCATGAATTATTTGCACAATAATATTTTAATCTGTCAAACTTTCCATTTGACTCCTTCGGGGCAGCTTCATTCACAGGAACATTAATTTCCATCACACATCCCCGCAGGCGCATCTTAGCCTGAACAGCAGCAAAAACAGAGACCAGAGCTGAAGGAGGACGTCCTGCTGAAAGATTCATCTTTAATCTAAACTAAACTCGTTTAATTGCCATAATTGATACATCAACATGTCTGAACTCTGTCTGAGTGTGGAAAGAGGCACTGCGTATAAGATTGAAAAGTAAAAAACATTACTTACATGGTGTAAATAATATCTCAAATAAGCATACCTTGTCATATCTATCTATCTATATATATATATATATATACACATATATATATATATATTTATTTTTTGTAGGGATAAAAAATATGAGGCATATTATCTATATTGAAGATTGAGTGGGAAATGAGTAGCGTAGGGTCGGTCTGCTTCAGTGACACATTATAACATGGCGGAAACAGACCGACGTGTATAACTGTATGTGTTCATAATGGAAATCTAAATGCTAGAAATTAGTTTAAGAAATAATAAATATAGAGAAAGACCATATATATGTATATATACATATATACATATATATACTTGTTTTGAAGAATGTATAAGTCTATATTCTATTATTTTTATATTCATTTGTTGCTTTATACAGTAGCACTGCAGAGTCTAACAAAAACAAAGTAGAGAACTATTAACGTCCGCGCGAGGTTTTCATCCGTGTACAAAACAAAAAGAGCAACAGCGAGCCCCAAAATGGCTGCCACTGTACCGTACTGTAGTATAATCTCACTTGTCTTATTTCACACAGACTCTCAGAGAAGGATACAGCAAAGTTTTAGTTTGAATAGCAACCTCCATTTGGTGTGAATGGCAAGAAAACAAAAAAGAAGAAAAAAAAGTGTAGTAATTCTCGGATTATTATGTGCGTATGTGGGCCGTCATCTTATAACACTGGTCATTTGTACTTTTGGAGACGTGTTTGGATATAGTTTGGGCTGGCTTCTGCGGTCATCATTTTTCTATATGTGTTGGGTGTGAAAGAGTGACTCTTTATTTGTCCCCCTACTATGGTGCTCCCTTGCAATCTGTACTACAGCAGAGCACAGAAATATACATATATACATATGTATATATAGACATATATATATATATATATATATATATATATATATATATATATATATATATATATGTATATGTACATATATATATTCATCCATTTTATAAGCTGTGCAGACATAGATGTTTAAGGGGCGTGTGCAGTATGCGTGTGACAGACGGCGTGAACCGACATAAGGGTGGGACTCAAATGTTTGATTTTTTCGGTTCATTTTTACGGATTTAAGTTCACAGTGGAGGTTGAGCATCGCGTGGCTGCTTGACAATGGCGACGTTCAATTCAGTGCTGTACATTGCCAAAAACACACGTCATAAACATTCTGACAACTGGTGCTATTTAATAACATGTGTGGTGCTTTGTTTTTGTTTGTTTTTTTAAATTTAAGTTCACGATTTCCTTGCTTCAGACAAAAATGTAGCTACACAATCATGTACTGTACCGTGGGTTGCTGTTTTGACCAGTAAGTCACCTCATGTGCTGCAGGTGGTTTTCTTTTGACTGTGGGTGTTTCAGGGAACACACAGATCAGATAAGACTTACATATTGAGTGGCAGATTTTAAAGCAAGGAAATTTTGACGGGACATTAATTTCAAATACATGTGTTGATGATTTTCTTGAGTTTACACCGTTTTTTTTTCTTATCCATTTTAAGTTGACTTTCACAGTGCTTCAAAGTCTAATGTATTGGTGGTTGCAAATACTATCCACACGTTGTTTTTGGTGCTGAGTAATGGGATATATTCACTTTGAATTTTGATGTGGTATTCATCAGAGGCTTTCTCCCGGGTCGAGTAAACATACTAACTCCCCCTTGCAGGTACTCTTGTATTGTAGGGAATGAGATGAAGTCTTTGGCCCAATCCCAAAATGCCCCTCTGAACGCTTAAGCCCCAAACCGACAACAACACCTGATTTTTTATTCCTAGACTGCTTTATGTATGGATTGTTATCCTGATATGAAGATAATTTCTGCAACAGATCTGCAATTTAATTGAGTTTGGGACTTAATATTGTTTATTTCTGAGGGATTATTATAAAAAGACAATGCATTAATTGGCCCTCAGGTGCTCAAAATTCCCAAACTTAACAATTTTACAGACTTACCATAGACGTGTCATTCTCAGAGGTTGGACTCTGGGACTGGGCCTTACACTCACCGCCATTCACACGTATGCTTCACCTTAACCTTTGACAGTGGGCATGCCTGACAATTGGTGCTATATTCGATGTCTGCCATGGCCAAAGTTGCTATGGTTTATGTTTTGCAGATGCTTAGAAGGAAGGAACATGGGGAAATAAATCTTCTATTAGATTAGCACATACTGGGTTCACCAACTGCCTCCCACACCTCTCTCCAAGCTTGGTTTCCCTGGTTTGTGCCCAGGTTACCTGCCAAAATAATCCTTCTTCCCATTTTGAGGTCTGGTGTTAGGAAGGGACCCGCTTTGCATCTATAGACGTGATTTGATTGGCTGATCTCTGCACTGCAACCAAAATGAAGCAATGGAACCAGAATGCAGATAATCAACACATTACATTACATCACGCCAGTCAAAGTGAATGAATGCTTTCTTAAGGGGCCTGTGGAGTTACTATGTTTAAAAACCAGAGAAAGCGTCTGAATATTAATAATAAAGTTGCTTTTTTTAAATTAGGTACAAAATGTCTGCCGCAAACACTCAACCTCTTACAGCCTTGATAAACGAAAAAACAAAGTTCTTGCAACATGAAGCTTATTATGTGTCTTTTTTTAAAAATCACAAAAATGCAATACAAGTGGAAGAAGAACAAAGTGAACTCACTATCTCCTCTTAATTGTTCGGTCTTCCTGAGATGTGTAGAACATGTTTGAGTGACTGATTTTTATGGGTTTTTGTCATTTTGACCTCCTGGGAAACAGCAAACAAGAGTGTTCACTGTTAGTTACAGGTGTAGACAACTCAGTACCTCAAAATGTCTCTTCATGGAAATCTTTAGCCCTGAAATGTAATGTCTATTAAGTTTTACATAATGTCGATCATCTCTGAGAAGTCAGTACTCATGATGCTTTCTATATTTGTTGGCACAATCTCACACAAGAATGTATGGCTATTGTAATTCCTGCTCACTCCTACCCTTCCTAAAAACTGAGGCTTTTAAAGCAAGTAAATTGAACTGTTGTTTTTTGTATTTCAAATGTCTTGGTATGCTTGTTGTAGTTCATAATGGTGTATATTACATCAGTTTTTATTTATTAAAATGTTTAAATTTTCCAAACATGACTTTTCATGTTATTGATCAAAATGATTCCTGTCATCTGATGCAAAACTCGTACAACCTTTTATGACACCAAATCTCAATTAGAACACATTATAATGCCAAAATCTGCATTTCATACATGAAAAAATGCCCCCAAATGAATAAATTAAGTCATTTTGAGGCCGGTTTGAGCTGCAACCACTTTTTGATAATTAAATTAAGAAAACTGGTTCTACTTGGCTCTTTAAAATGTACTAATATATAATGAGGTAAAATGATGCCGAGTTATAATAGTAATAATATTAAGTTTTGTTGAGGAAAATGCTCTACATTTCCATTGTATTCTGTTCATGTTGATCAGGAACTACTTAATGTGAGGACTTGGCGGAGTGATTTTTGTGACGGACATTTGACAGGAGTTTGGCTCTACACGCAATTTTATCTCCTGCTGGGCGCGTAACTAGTTTTATGTTGTGATAACTAAGTTAGTAATTAATTCTACAAAATAGCAGGATATATTAATTAAAGAATGTGCGATTTGGGACTGCAACGGTGGAAAGCAACTATTGACGGCTTTAATTGGCCGTACGAGGTACTTTTACTCGCGACACCCATGGCACCACAGACGTCACGTGTCCATGACGATACCGGCCAGCTACCTTTCTCGCGAGATCACCGGTTGCTTAGCCACCGCTGTCAACATCTCTATTCATTATACAAACACCAGAGCTCCGCTGCTTGTACGGATTCACAAGGAAAAGTGACGTTTTGACACATACCATGGAGGTAAGTGCACCCACTAAGACCCTTTTACAACAGAACTTAACAGAGCATTATTGTTTTTGTTGGAAAAATAAAAAGTTATTGCAAAGTTATGGCAAATGTGACAGGAAGTGAAAATGCTGACCAGATGTAATTAAATGTATGTGGTGTTTGTTCCATTTTCAGCAAAAATATAGGTCACAGATTGTCAATGTCAAACGTCAATGTCAAAAAATTACATTAGAATGTGTGATAGGTTTGACATACATCACAGTTTAGCCACAACAGTACAAGTTCAAATGTTATGGCAGAGCCATATTTTAACAGTAGTTCAATTTCAATCTGTTGTGTTAAATTTCAATAATTCTCCAGGGCTTATTTCAGAGCTTGAGAAAGAGTAAGAAGGTGATTAAATAATGAATGATTCAATTTAAAAAAAGATTTATTTCGGTAAGGCTGCACAATATTAGGAAAACATTCAGTGTGCAACAACGTTGAATATTGTGATGACAATACTATGTGTGATAAAAACATGGTGTACCAAACAAACTTAACATCTTTGTGACCATCTTAAAACATGATCTATCACTCGAAACAAAAACATCCTTTACTACCTGTATTGATGAAATAAATAAATAAAACTTGAAACCAGGTTAAAGTTTAAATAAATGTGAATATAATTATTCAAATCCATCACCTAATGTCTCTAATTGCAGTTCTTTAATCAATTATCTTCTCAATTCTCTGCCAACCAATTAGTTGCGGCATGAGGGTGTTGCAGTATGAGGGGTAATTTATTTCATTGTGCAAGAATTAGTGACATCTAATGGTGAGACTGAATATTACAACAAACAGAGGGCTCCTCCGCTTTCCCCTTTCTTTCCCAGTCGTGTCAGAAAACTACAGTGGCCTTCACATACCTGGAAGGATGTTGTTATTCTTTGTTTGCGTAATAAGCCTCTGCTTCCAAATGCAAAAAAACGCAGGCTTGTCTGTTCAGGCTGGTGTAGAAACATTACAGCAACGTTGGCAGCCCCAAAATCTTTGCCTAAAGAACATATAAAAGGCCTTTTTTGTCCTACAAAACTACATTTATAGCAATTTAAGCAATCTTTGTTGTTTGATATGCACATCTACTGCTAATGATATTGTGCTTTACAATATACTGTGCAATTTAATCCATCACTGTGATGTGAGCAACTCTGGCTCTGCCTTTTCCTCCAGGACACAGGGCGAGAGGCAGAGGACCATGCCGAGTGTTTGGAGGAATTCCAGCTGGTGCTCAGCGAGCTGGCTGGTGATCAGAGCATGGACAAGATCCGGGTGGAGTATGAGAAGCTCATACACGCTCTGCAGAAGTCCCGGGAAAATGAAAGGAGGCTGATGTCCAAATGCAGGGAGCTGAATGCTGAGATTGTGTCCACCTCAACTAAAGTTGCAGCTGCTCTCAAACTGTCTCAAGAAGATGAGACCACAATAGCTTCACTGAAGAGGGTGAGTCTGCAATGGCATGACATGTCACATGCACAGACAAGTTACATGCAGTGAAAGGTGTCTGTACATACAAAAAGTAAATAAGAAATCAGACTAAAACAAATAAAATCATAAAAATATGATTAGACTTGTAGTTCAAAGTGCACTAGCTGCAAAAATGCAGAAATAAAGGTGTAGGAGGATCATTTTACCCTCTTGACCCTTGACTCAGATTATGTTCATTCATTTTCCTAAACCTTCCCTCTGCCTATACTCTAGGAGCTGGATAAGGCTTGGAAAATGGTTGATGTGGCTCATGATAAAGAGAAGAAGGACAGAGATACCATCAAGAGTTTAAAAGAAGAGGTTGCCAACCTGACAAAGATTGCTGAACAACAGACATACTCCTCAATGGACCAGGAGCAGAGGTATGCCTTTGGTCCTCCTCCCTGCACTTTTATGCAATCCATTGCATGGTTACTGTGGGTAAAAAAGAAAGAAATATATGCTGGGTTTTTTTCAGTGAAATACTAAAAATGACCGAACAGTTGACGAAGGAGCGGGATCAGCTGCAGGCAACTGTGGAGGGTCTGAGAGAGCAGCTGAACAAGGCAAATGTCACCCAGCAGGAGACGGAGGCGAAGAGACAGAGTGCCTTAGACAACATTTCTATGGTAAGAATGGAGCCTGGAGACTGATTTCTAATGTCATTGTAAATCAATGGTAAAGAGCATCCTCTTCTTTTTTACAACCTTTATTTGTACAGGTAATCTCAGACACACACAGATTGAATAGTAACGTATGGTCAGTTAAAGTGCCAAGTAGAGGCATATATACACTACATACCAAAAAGAGAAACTAGTTTCTAGAGTCTCTCTCGAGTGCTCTTAAAAGAAGTTTCAATTTCTCTCATGGGATTAAGATGGACATCTTAAAATCCTGTTGTAGCATAGTCAGAGTTAATTAAAGGAGCAGAGTAGGAGAACATCCTTTTATTGAGCTTGGTGCATACTGAGGGAACACTGAAGGTAATGAGGACCTGGGAGTTCCTTGTGGTACCAGCACATTAATTGTAACATTGATATGGCTGAAGCCAGTGGAGATCTAAGTTCTTCACAAAGAAAATGATCCTTACACTCCCCGGTTCTCGCTTTGTCTCAACCCAGCTTCAGCAGGAGCTCCAGGTACAGCAGAACGAGATTTCCCGGGAAATGAGGCTGAAGGAGAAACTGGACAAGGAGGTGAAGCAGCTGCATGTCGACATGGAGGCCAAGACGGGTGACATTAAAGCTCTGAATCAACAGGGCCAACGGGCCAAAGAGGAGCAGCTGAGGCTGGAGCAGCAGCTAAAAGAGCTAAAGGTGAAAAACAGAGTGGGATTAGTACTCTTTCCAGTGTATGAAGCCATACATTTCATAATGTTGTTTTGTGTACATGCCTCATGTAAATAGTTCACCCTCACCAAATATGTCAAAACAAAATGTTTACTGCACTGCAGAATATAATACGTAGTGTTTTTTTACCCCGCTCACTGTGACAGGTCCTGAACGAGAGAACTACCAAGGAGCTGGAGCAGACGCAGGTGAAGAACACCAAGCTGCAGCAGGAGTGTGAGCAGCTCTCCTCACTCAAAGAGCACCTGTCACTGGAGAATCAGCAGAGAGCAAATGAGCTCAAGGTAGGAAGTTCAGACTCACAGTATATATTTGTCAAAGCAAGAGGAAGTAAGGTTTGACTCAAGGCCACAGTAGTGGAGGATGTTCAGTCATGGATGATGGGAATGAGCCCTCATGAGCCAAAAGGGGGTGCTGCACTGTCACATAATCAGCAAGTCAGAAGCAGGTCCATTGTGTTTTGTCTTGAGTTGTTTTACCCCCATATTTTGCTGAAATGTGACATAACATTTGAGACATAACCTCAATATGATGAGTGAGAGGACAAAATTAACAAAGGAGTGAAACATTGACTGTACAGAAACACCATGGGAGGGATGCATAAGGATTTGGAAAAGAGACAAAGTGGAGGACCGAGGCTAAAATAGAGACAAACATTTATACAAACAAAATAGACAAACATTTGCCCCTTTTAGAAAAACAAAACCAAAAAACACAGAAGAATCCTGGCAAAGTGTATTTGAGCTGTTAGTCTCATTGGACAATAATCACATGGCACCAGTGGAGAGAAAAAACTTTTAACAGAAGAAATCTATGTTCTCAAAGGTGTGCAGCATCTGCCTCAGCTGGTTGGGGTGAAAGGAAAAATGTGGGACAGAGAAGAGGCGGGTAACAAAAGGGGTCTCAGGATATTTCTAAAGACAGCCATATTATTTTTATTGTATTATATAAATACATGATTGTGTTATAATGTGTTGTAATAATAATAATTATTATTATATACGACTCATTTACATAACAGGTGAGGGACGAGGAGGTGACTCAGATGCGACAGGAGATTGCCAAACAGACAAAGATGAGAGAAGCCATCCAGAAGAAGCTCCACCATATGGAGGATCAGAAAGCTGATGTGGACGTGCAGCGGGAGACACTGAAGGCTCAGATCGTTGGTCTAGAGAAAGGTAAGGGAGCTGCTCATGTCAAAACTTCTTCTCAGTGCCTGTCAGTGTGTCAGCTTCTTTAAACCTTAATGAATAAAGGTGCAAAATGAGAGCATATGACCAAAAAGCCAATAAAGAATAAAGAAATTAATTGTTAAATTACTTAATGTTCCAAACCCTATTCTTTGGGATTTTGCACACAATTTCTAATGTTACAATGTATATAGCCTGTATTATATTGCTAAATAAATCTGTCTTTTTTTTTCTACTTGTATTTTTGCACTTTATTCTGTTTTTTTGAGCTGCTTTAACCAGTGAATCTCCCCACTGTGGGATCAGTCAAGTTTAATCTAATCTAATGATTTATCATCATCTCACAGAACAATGTTTGTTTGTTATTTGCTTTAAGGATGGATCGGAGACTGCATCATTTAAGACTATATTATAGAACAAGGATATAATAAAACATAGTAAGCATACAGTATACAAGTATGTCTTTTGTTCAGTGTAATGTTATTCAACCTCCACTTACAAGCTAATACCAAACCAAACCTCTCCATTTATGATCCCGCAGATCTGGAATCCTCTCAAAAGCAGAGTGAAGCTGACAAGAAAGCGATAGACGAGCTCATCCGAGAGCGAGACATCCTCAACAAGGTACATCCTCTACCCACGGGGTGGTGACAAGACATCCCATTCCGTATTAATGCTACTCGGGCTTCACTTATATCGACTCCTGTCCACAACTTGTGCGTGTGCTCGTGTCCCCACCCCCCATCAACAGAACACGATCAAAGCGGCACTGTCGACTGAGAAACAGCAGAACCTCGTGAAGCTCCTCGAGCAGGACAAGAAGACGTTGGAGCACGAGATCAACGGATACCGGCAGGAGGCGCAGAAGCAGCGCAAGATCATCCAACAGCTGGAAAAAGAACGAGACCGTTACATCAACGAGACCAGCAGCCTCATGCAGAAGGCATGCTACGCAGAAGAACCAGCATAGTGGATTTCATTATTTGATAAAAGCTATGATTACTTTATGTTGTTTTTTTGTTTTTTTTACAGGTGCAACAAAAAATGGGCGACGTTGAAGTTCGAGAGATGGAGATATTTGACTGGAAGAAGAAAGTCACCGAGGCGGAGTGCAAACTCAAACAGCAGGAGAACCTGCTGGAGACTGTTGTGGCTGAACGGAACCTCTACAGCAAAAACCTCATCGAGGCTCAGGTAACAGTGATTCTGTTGTTTTCCGTCCCCTACAGCTGATCCTCGAATGTACCCGCTAATTATGAAGCATGTACACAAATAGTTTTTGTCCTAAATGTCATCGCTTTAACTTTTGTGGATTACTTTTAGGCTGTTGACAAAGGAGCTTATGTGTGTTTTCAGTGACATTTGTTGGTTTGTTTGTGTTTCTCTGTAAGCAGAATTATGCAAAACATTTTTTTGTAAATACCTCAAGAAATAATCCAGAAAAAATCAAGCAGCTGCACAATTTTTATACAATCAGATCAAATTTGCTCATTTTATTTGATTTAATTTGATTTCATTTCATCTTATTTTATTCTATTTTATTTTATTTTTCTGTCTCCCTCTGTTCCAGGAAGAGATTGCAGAGATGAAGAGGAAGATGAAGACTATGAACAACCAGGTCACACGGCTCAGAGATGAAATCACAGGGAAGGAGATGGCCCTCGCCAAAGATCAGCAGGAGTTCAAGCGCTTAGAAAAGGACAACGAGTCACTCAAGGTATGGTTCTTAATGGGGTGTGGTCTCCAAACCCCTCATCATTACTGTGGATCTTTATGATATAGTATCCTCCTGAGCAACTTTACTCTGAAGGAAACATCACATCCTTCCCGGGTGTATTAACTTCATATTAATTTCATTTGTTGGACATTGTCGTCAAGCCACGATCAGCAAGGAAAAGTCGTTTACCTGTACATCACATTAAGCTGCTTACTTTTTTGACAAAGTGGTTGTTGGCAGGAATGTAAGAAAAGTAGGTCAGTAAATACAAAATTTTTGGTTATTCTCTATTCTAAGCTCCTCCAAACAGTTGAGCATGGACACACGACAGATGGTTCAACTCCTCCATTTCTGAAACACGCAGATCTTTTTTCATCAGAGGAATATGTACATGCATCTCCTCAGTAGAACGGCCAATAGAAACTCACTCATTCTCTGAACTGACCTGTGATTGGTCAAGGTCTTCAGTCATGGGAGAGACTTCCCCCAAGGCAAGAAACACAACCGAGAGGAGGTGTAGAAGTCTGGTTTTCTCATAGATCACTTCATTTACATTGTACTTCAAGGCTATTGTGAAATGATTGATCCGTAATTACAAAAACATGTTGCCTGCCTACACCAGCCTTAGATTCTGTGACATCCATCGTTGTGCTCTGTTCACAGGGGGAGCTGCAGTCCATGAAGCTCCAGCTGGAGGAATCAAAGCAGCGTGTTGAAAGCCAAAAAGCAGAGCAGCAGAAACTGCAGAAAATTATAGCCGACGCCGACGCAGAGCAGATCCAGCAGAACAAACAACTGGAACAGGTAAATGGAATAGAAGGAGGTAAAAAAAAAAGAGTTAAAGAAACTGTTTTGACTATTTGTTGTTGAAATTTCTGGTCAGGTGGCCAGAGAGCGAGACAGTCTGGGAAAACAGCTGCTACGCCGCAACGACGAGCGCGCCCTTCTCTATGAGAAGATCAGGATCCAGCAGTCGATCCTCAGCAAGGGGGACTTCCACTACAACCTGAGGATGGAAGACGTGCGTCTGCTCAAGTTGGAAGTTAAGAGGCTGCAGCGCAAGAAGAGCATCCTGGACAAGACTGTACCCAACACAGAGGACCTGAGGTAAAAGAGAAGTGGAAGTGGTCGTTTCCTCAAATGACTGATTGTTGTATGTGACGTAAGAGTTGTCAAACACCACAAAGTTGTTGCGTTGCAGGCGGGAGCTCTTCCACCTGCAGAGGGAGCTGCTCAGAGAAAGGATGAGAAACAGTGTCCTTGAGGAACAGCTGAAGCCCATAAATATTCACAGATGGAGGCGACTGGAGGTGATGAACGTTGAATGTGTCCGTCTGTGTGTTCCAGCTGAAAGCCATAGCAGCTATGGCTTGTTCCTGTTGTTCTCTATAGCAGAGTAAGACACTAACAGCTCATAAATGACTCACTCTTACAGGGCAGCGACCCCGACAAATACGAACTCATCCAGAAGATTCAGTCTCTACAGAAGAGGCTTATTACGAAGACTCAGGAGCTTGAGGAACATGAACTGCTGCTACAGGTAAACAGTTGACACTCCTCCTTCTCTGGTGCTTAAACATTTGGGTTATAAAAATTATCTGCAGAGAGTTTCAGAGATGGAGAGAATGCTTTGGGGAAACGAGTTTTTCTGTCCGTGCTCGTCTGATGAGAGGAGCTGTGATCCCGGTAATTAACTGTTTTACTGCAGGTTGTTTTTCATGGGATTTGTTGACAATAAGAATTTGAATAAATCCAACAGTATGCACTGCCAAATAAACAAATAACAGTTACTAGATTGACAGTAGCATACAACATGGGTCAGACCCCAGGGTACTGACAGGTGACACCAGGAACATGATATATGTTGTTGTACCTGTTCTAATCACAATAGTTTTTTATTTAGTTTTATTTCACTTTTAATTCTTTACTGCTTCCTCACCCAGGAGAAGGAGAAGCTGTACGTGGAGCTGAAGCACATTCTGGCCCGGCAGCCTGGTCCAGAGGCAGCCGAGCAGCTGCAGCAGTGCCAGTGGGCCCTCAGAGAGAGAACTAAAAAACTCAAGGTGTAATGTAACATCATCATCTCACTGTCCTAGCCTGTCTCTTCCCCATTTATTTTTTTATTTTCCTGCTGTATTCCACTTTTTTGTGTCAGCTTCCATGATGCTCTGGTTTTCATCAAGTCAGCACACAAACATCGCATTAACCTCCTAATGACTATTTAACTATTTAAATATTAACTATTTAAATAATATTATATTAAATATAATGACTTTTTAACAACTATTTAAGTTTTAACCCCTGAATATAGACACAACAATATAATTCCCACATCACTGATTTCAGGAAACCTTGTCAATTTTATTTATGCAGTGCAGTAAACCCCAAATATCACACACCTGCTTAAATTAGCACAGGCTACAAAGAGATGTGTCAGACATGTTTATAACACATCATGTCAGCTGTGCAATTTTATCTGTGGGGGGAAAAAATGTACTAAAAAAAACATGTGAAAACCACAGGTGTAAATTATCAAATGAATGATGGCTGAGTTCCATTTAGCTTCCTAGCTTTAGAGTGTGCAATAGTTCATTGTTACACTGTCCTGACTTATGTGAACTGAACATGAGTCATTTCTAATGTGATCGTACCTTCTGAATTTCACAGGCGCTGATAGCAGAGCTGAGGATGCTGGATTCAAAGATGAACGAGCACAAAAGTGAGAATCAGAGATTGGCCAACGAGCTCGCGAACATCAAGAAGAAGTACCTCAGTCAGAAGAAGCTGCACAGGTGAGTGTTTTACCTCACATTTCTGCCAGTTAATAGTGGGAAATACAGTACGTGGTGTGTATTGTATGTGTTGTGTGTTTCCTCAGTGAACACATGACAAGGTCCAAAGTGGAGCAGCTGGAACCTCTGCCCCAGCTGAGCAGCAAACCTCACTTCACTGGAGGAGGCTTCAGGATCGACAACCCTGTGAGAAGATGATAGATGAGGATAGAGATGAATATGTACTACACCATTTGAAGTGGACAGTATAACAGTGGAAGCTGTTCACTTCGGCTCAAACAGTTGTATTGTGTGGCTTTTCACAGCAGTACAAGTAAATATAAGCATTACAGAAATGGATGCTAAGTCTGGAATCAGTGCAGGAATATGTTTTCTGAGTGCACACCAAATCGCCATGGTAAGCATGTGCACCTCAGATATCAGTCAATGATGTTGTATATTTTCTTAAATTAAAACATTATACATATCATAGCCTGGTTGTGTAACTTTTTAACGAAATGCACAGTGTGTTGAAAGTCAAAAACAGAGATCAGACAGTGGATTGTGTTCCAGGCCAGCTTCCTTACCTCTAATTGTTTTTAATGACTATGGTGGATCACTGGTAGTGCAAGTCATCTTTCATTTGGAATGTCAAGAGTTCGATTCCCAGCTTGCGGCTCTACGTGCCGATGGGCAAGAGACTTAATGCCACGTCTTGACAAATGTGTAAAAGCATGTGAATGGGAATGAAAGATGTTGGAAAATATGGAACAAATGGAATTGACTTATTATTTTTTGGAAACACGACCACTTTTTTAAATGTTCTGAACGATTTAGACATGAGAGAAGTATTAATTATTTATCACACATCCTCGGGGTAAAGCATCAGTCACGGCTTTACTCTTGCTGTGTCGACAGTGAGCCGTGAAGTGAGACTTCTCTGCTCCTTTTTCCACCCTGTTGCTTCCTTTCCCACCACATTTACAGCATAACCATGGCAACCAGCAGCTATCCATCTATGCAATGCTGGGCTGTGTGAGTGATGTTGCTGTAGTCATGGGGGCCAGCATGTCTTTCCTTTCTCTCTGTGTGTGTAAAGAAGTAGCAGAGGTTACGTATTGTGTGCTCACAAACACTAGTCAATGCTTGTTTGTGTTGTCTGGTTCTTTAGTCAGTGCAGTTTGTGCGGTGATTTGTGATGTTAGTCTTCACAGAGTGCAACTTAGCAGGTGGAAGCAGCTCTTCTTGCACGTGTGTCTCTAATGTATTGCACCTAACTTTTTTACTGTACTATGTGAGTACCACACAAGTCCAGGGTTTAAAACCTGCCTCTGCCTTTGTTCTAGGTAGTTACATCAATTATTTTACTTCCTATGACATATACATGTGTTGTTGTCACATTGAGTTATCACCACTCCTTCTCCCAGCTCCATGTGTTGTGGTAAACAAACAATACGGTCACTGTATAAGAAGGAATATGGTAATAAAGCTGACCCTCGGTGAGCAGCAGCACTACATCACACTCATTTATGTCATGAAGTCAATGTGTTTCAATCATTGTTTGATTTATTTGACTAACCTCTGCTGCTGCACCTGATCAAAGAAAGATAAAGCATTCTTTCAATTTCCCCACAGGGAGGACATGGATTATATGATGTAGCCGGTGTGTGTGTAAGAAGGGATTGTTCTCACCGGGTCAAACCCCACTTTTATAAGAATAAGAAAGAACATACTATTCCCTCAAAGATTCCTACATACATTCCTACAGTAGTTTGTTTGGTTTGATTGCATTGTTGCTTCTTTTCTATTCTGTTAAAGGCACTTTTGAGATGTTTTTGTTTTGTTATGTTCACCTTATTTCAAAGAGAGCAAAACAAATGCTAGTATTGTGCACCTTTTTGATTTCATGCACTTTGAGATGCACCCAAGAGGAAATGGAGTTGTGCCTTTGTATAGAGTTCAAATGTTGAATACACATCATGTGTTAAATGTGCTAACACACATGCCAATTGTGTTAACAATTAACATGGGATTCTTTTTAGCCTTGTTTTCAGAGCTGCTATTTTTTCCTGTTTTATCCCATTTTATTATTTCACTTTGGAAATAATTTACCTATTTGATTCATTCATTAATAGCTTATTTTTTATTATTATTATCATTATTATTATTATTATTATTATTATTATTACTCCATTCAGGTGTGTGGCAGAGTGATGAATCTTCATGGTAGCTGGTGACTCCAGTGCCAGTTCATTTAAAAGTATGCACTACCTTGCCCCCCCAAAAAACCCCTCCTCCTGCTTCTCCTCATAAATACTGGGGGCCTTAATGTGTTCAAGGAAGGGTGGGAGGTAGAGAGGGAGGGAGGAGGCAAGGACAAAGGGAGAAGGAGAAGATAGAGAGGGAAGAAAGGAGGCAGGGAGGAGGAGTGGAGAGGAGAGGGGTGGTGGGCTGATGTCGTCAGAGGCCTGGCTGTGGCTCCGCGCATGCGCATCCCGAGCGAGGCTGATCGCCTATTGATTGAAAACAACGGGCTGTGGGAGGACGGACACGGGCGGCTGTGGGCTAACACGGGTGAGGGAAGGGACACAGAGCGGAGCTCGAGCCACGCTGCCATCTTTGGTCTATTCTGGACTTTGACACCTTCGTCCATTTCGCTCTGGAATGAATGTGACTGCTGCTGCTGCTGCTCGAGGGAAGAAGGCGGCTCGTATTCAGCCCGTGCTCGTCTAGAGAAGCTGCTCCGTCTTAAATCCCAGCAGCAGCGAACCACAACAAACACAGCAGGTAATCTGTCCTCTGACGGTCTTACTGTCACCTTTCATGTGTCCATGCTCCTGACCTCTCTCTGCATCATTTTCCCCCCGTTCTTGCCTTGTAACCATGGTTTCCTCCTCCATCCTCTCCATCCTCACAGCTCTCCTCTCCCTCCCCCACTCTCCTCTTTTTTTCTCTCCCCCCTTCCTCTGATGAGCTGATGACATGCACTTGCTGAGAGGATGATTTTTGATTTCAGCCTCGGACGCCTGGATGTTATTGATTTGAGTGAAAATGGCTTCACTTATATTTGTGTGGGACCAAAACAAAAAGAAAAAGAATGAATTTACAGTTATTTTTTCTCCCGCTTTATGCAGTAAATATCAATTCATACCTGCTGTGGGACAATGAGTCAGACAATGGCGATAACAGATGCGAGCATCCTATTTACATACCTGTTCCTGACACACAGAACGGGAAATACCATGTGCTGATAATCCAAAAATATTTAACCCTGGTTCGATAGAAAGAATAAATACAAAATACAAATGTGCAGTGGAGCTCTAATGAGCTGTGATTGGCTTCTCTGTCATACCTGTATCCTGGTTGAGGTCTAAAAAGAAAGCACTCACACACACTAGAGCGGCAACTTATGATTTTTATGTTTTATTATTGATAAATCTGTTATTTCCTCAATTATCTTGTCCCTCCAAATTTGATATTTTCATTCAAATGTGATAATTGTTAAATATGTTCACATTTCATGAAAATGCTGTTGGTGACATGGCTGAGAAAAAGTAATTAAAGGTGAGAGTCAATGGTTGTTCATGTCTGTGTGTTTGATACACCTGTCCACGGTGTAACCCCGCCTTTTGCCTGATGTCAACTGGGATTGGCTCCGCCCCCACGTGACCCTCATGTGCATAGGACAAAGCAGTACACGATGAATGAAAACAACAGTGGTCCAGTGGAGAATTATATTGCAAATAGTTGCATCTCAAGCTTTCTAAATAGACTCATCAGTAAGCAGAAGGACGAGAGTCTGTGCTGTCAGGACATTTCTGTCCTTGCCAAATGTTCAAGCAGCAGCAGTACATCAGCAGAGTGTCCCCCCCACCCCCCGTGGCAAGGTGACAGTCACTTTCTTACATTTCCACGTTCACATTTAACACCAAACGACCTGAACGTGGCAGTGACTGACACGGCGCTTGTCAGTCACTGCCACGTGAAGGGAAGGGATGAGAGGATAATTCATTTAATTACGTAACCGGATTAGAAAATCTGCGTGTGAGGCTAATAGTGAGTTGCATTCAACATACACAGTCACTTAGAGAAGAGAAGGGCCAGTAATGATCGTGAAAAACAATATCCGGTTGCTGCAGACAGACAGAGCAGCACTCTGCTGTGTGTTGACGCTGAGGAGAGGAAGAGAGGCTTGCACAAGCTTGTTTGGAAATGGACTCCACTGCACTTACTGTACACCAGGCCATGGTCCAGCAAACACGCAGGCCATGAAACTCAGGCCTCACTAGTGTAATTACACTGCGTCAGAAAGCTGAATTTGTCTTTAAAACTGACTGCAGCACTGAGCGCGCCAGTGACTGCACCCTTTACTTTCTGATTTATGAAATTTGATATTGTTTGTTTTTCAATCGCTGAAGGTCTTTTGCCCGCTAATGAGGAAGCATTTTAAAATCTGAAACTGAACTTTATAATCAGTCTACAGTTGGTGTAATTAGCTTTCTCTCACTATATTACATGTCTGTGAATGGAAAGTTAATTTGATTGTCAACAAACTGTGTACATATGTCCACGAGAACTGTTTACTGAGTCATTATAATCAGCAATTGATATGTATCTATGTCCTGGTTTGATGAGTGTTCAATCTGAATTAGGAGTTTAAATTTATTCTGTGGTCTCAATTCGTAATTAATTAATTTCCTACAGTTTTATCCTCTACATGGTGCTTGTGGAGCCAATCCTGGCAGACACAGGGTGAGGGGCCAGTACACAAAGAAGAACAAACTTTCACACTCACACCTATGATCAGAGGTCTGAAACTTGCGCCCTCCACAGTCAATTGCATGCATCCTGCCACTTAATATCAAGTTATAATGTGTTATTTCTGTATATTTCTCTATTAATGGATTCATTATGCATCATAAACATGTTAATTTTCTGAACTAGTTAATGATCCATATCTAAACAAAACCTTTTATTTTGAAATGACGTGAAATATCATCGTAAATGTAAATTCTCAAAACTTTTGACTATTTTTTCCCCCAACTGACCAAACTAAGACACTCAGGTTCCTTGAGTACACAGGGAGAACGGGGTCTTACTGGGATTCAAACCAGTGACCTTCTTGCTGTGAGGCAAAAATGCTAGCCCCTGCAACAACGTGTGACCTATTATGTTATTATTTTAAGTAATAACTATATATTATGATTATTATTCAGTACAAAAAAGGTTTTAATGTTGTGAACATAGGAACACAAACATCCTGGTTTTTGTATAAAACATTAAGAATTTTCTGGGAGACACTTCAATGTTATTTTTTAAACTTGCCATAACTTTTACAAACATAATAATCATGTGTGCATATTTCATCACTTGTTTTATTATTTATTATGAAGTATTCTTGTAAAATACATAATTTTTACAGACTTAGACAAACTGATAAAGCTAAAGTTTGATTACACTGCTTTATTTTCCCCCACAGTTAAGCAAGCTGGATTATTGGACTGAATAGCTAAATACCCAGGGGAAGTTATAAAATATCAGATACTCAATAAAAGTACAACTCCCTGGGCCTCCTTGTTGTGTTTTTGTCAGGTTTTATATTTTTCTATTCAGCTGTGTCCACGTTTAAATCCGACATACGCGCTTGCATTTACGCATCCGATGAAATTGAGTGAAGATTAAAATAAATACATCCATTAAAAGTCTATTCCCATAAAGAAACCATTGACCTGGATTACGAATTAATGTGACACATGGTGACAAATTTTCCTGCAGTTTCATGTCCCACAATCTTGGTCACCTCATCACTTAATTCCCAATAGCAGTACTTAATTAACTGTGCTTTACTAGTTAAGCCAAGTAGTTGTGCTCCCTGTGGGACCTGGTCCCCTTCTGGCTCATTTACTTGCAGCTCCTCTTTGTCTAGACAAGATGGTGCCATTCCAGATGAGGTGATGTTGGTGTGATTTAGGAGACGGCAGATAAATTCCTCCGGGAATCGAGCAAATGGGGATCAATTCAAATCACAAAAGACTTTTTTGTGCTTTGATTTATGTGGACATTTGCTGCAGCAGTGTCATTGTCCAATCAAGTAAATGCTGATTAGACTTCACACATGGGTTCTATTTGCTTCTAACACTCTTGCTGCCACTCTGTTCCACTCAGGGCTCGGACACTAACCTGTCAGGGGAAATCATGGAAGCCCCGCTGGTGTGTTTGGATGAAGAGTTTGAGGATCTCCGGCCGTGTCGCATGGATGAGCTGGACCATCCGTCCCCGGATCACTCCTCCTACTCCACCACCTCCACCACCGTCCCACTGGCCTCCATCACCCGGGAAGAGTTCTCCGAGTTGGAGAACTTCTCCGAGATGATGAGCTTCAAGTCGATGGAGGATCTGGTCAACGAGTTTGACGAGAAGCTCAACGTCTGCTTCCACAACTACAACACCAAGACGGAGGTTCTGGCACCGATACGCAATCAGTCACACAACCAGGAGGATGAGGAGCAGCTGCAGGATGAAGAGTGAGTCCGCACTGTTGATTTTGTGTGACGCTAAAGTGTGTGTGAAGCTGCAAATGGAGTGCTCCTCCCTAGTCATATTTGCAGGTAACGTACCAGTGAATACATACGAGAATTCAGTAGGAAAACAACATATATCTCAAGGGATTAAGGCTGCAACTAACGATTATTTTCATAGTCGTAGGTTCACTGAGTAATTGTTTGGCCCATAAAATGTCAGAAAATGTTGAAAAAATATTTATATATCAAATGATGATATTCTCAGTTGTCCACGAACCAAAAGAATTCACTTTTAAAATGATTTAGAGAAAGGAAAAGGAAAGAGGAAGAAACCAGACAACACTCAAAATACTGATAATAATGACTGATAATCAAAATAGTTGACGATTAATTTAGTAATCAATTAATAAATGATTCATTTAGTAATTGTTTCAGCCCTACAAGGGATAGAGGCAACATGGAGGGAGATGATCCTCTGTGGGGACACCTATAGCCGAGAGAAGATGACAAGAATTGCAAGAAAAATTCCAAATACCGTGGCTAATAAAAGGAGCACAAAGTGACATCATGAAACACCACAGGCAGACCGTGCGAGCACACGGAGCAGAAGCTAATCTTTCGGCTCTTTATGTTAATCACACGTATGCATTCTCGCTCATTACAGCACAAACTCGGGGCCAAAACAGTGGCTCAGCTGCCCAGCATGACATACATGACAAAAGCCAGCTTATGTACACAGGCAGGCTGCAGACATCACACACAACTAACCAATCAGCAGCCTGGCCCCACCCTCACCAGCTGACCTGCACGCTGAATTATTCAGTGTGCAGCTTCGTGCACCTCAGTCGGATTTGGCTCGGAGCTTCTGCCTCTGCCGTCCTATTCGCCGCTTATCCTACGTGTTCTTTTATTGAGTTATTTATTTATTCGTTTTTGAAACGCAGGCGTCGACACACTTTGGGTATGAATAGAAAAGGCTAAAAATAGCTCATTAAGTAGCCCATTAAGAAGAGTGTGAGGAGAGAAAGCATCACATGTTTTGTTTTTTGCAGACAACATGAAATTGGCTGGTAAATATGAGCCTGTGCTAATGACGAACACAGTGTGACACACACTCACACATGTCTGTGGGTGGGGGAGTTTGTACCACACTAATCTGCATAATAAAAAAAACCAAATGCCTTAACCTGACGTGTTATGGCACACATAAAGGAACAGAATAGATATAGTCCAGTCCAAAAACCATGTGTTCCAATCTTTCCTGGAGTCTTTGTTCCTGGAACAATGACTCATTGTTCCTTCTTTTTTTCAGCACAATCCATCACAATTCTCAACAGTCCAGTCTGTGTGACTAAATCGTTATTCGGCCTAACCAAGGCCTTTTTTGCTAACCTTAACTATCAACAGTTAACCTTAACCTAAGCACAACTCAAATCATAGCTCTAAACTTGGGGTTCTGCCATATTAGGGCCAGGTTTTGGTCTCCATGTGGACTACTCGTCCTGACAAGGTCAGTGTTTATGCCAGAAAAGGTTCTTAATAGGCAGCAAATACAAGAGCACACACGCTAGCCCCTTACCCCATCCTTAACCACCACAACTAAATGCCTAACCTTAACCCATTTCTAACGCTTACCCAAAAACCAAGTCTTAACCTGATAGAATGTGAGGACCAGGTTTATTATACCAGTGTTTCCCAACACACCTGATTCAGATGAACAGCTCATTATCAGGCTTCTGCAGAGCTTGACGAGCTGTTCATCTGCATCAGGTGTGTTGTACACACACACACACACACACACACAGAATGCGATCCGCTATTAATAGAGGGATCCGACTGATGCTGATTACAGGAAAACATACAGTGTCCGTTCATTGAAGCCTGGATTTTAAATAACAAAGTCTGCATCTCCACGCAGAACAAACAACAACATTAAATCTCAAACTCATTTCAGCTTAAACCCGGAGAACATGAGTGAGTGGAGCAGTGAGTGGAGATGAGGCAGAGATGATTCTCTTCAGTGGCTGAAGGCCAGCGAACGCAGCAGGACAGCTTTGTAAAATGGAGCTTGACCAAACATTGCCTCTATATCACGCACGCAGCATGTGCTGTTCATGTGTTGTTGTTTGTACTGTGGTGATATATTCATGTGATGACCATAATGCCTTCTAGTAAATTTGACTATAACACATTTATCATATTTCTTTACCTCGTTACTGAGGTCTCATCACTATCTCTGAAATTAAAAACCAAAGATTTTAAAAACTAGGAATCCTGCACTGCTATTTATAACTCCACCAACTGCTGCTTAGTGTAGCACAGGCCAGTGACTCATTCTGCTTTGAAAAGTGAAGTCCTGGAATTAGGATGGAATTAGCCACCAGGGTGCAACTCCACTGGTTGGAAATTCTCTGGAAATGTAGCCTAATTTGCACTCGATTTATAACATCAGTAAACCTTCCTGAGGAGTTAATGGTCTCACTCGCTAGTTTTTGGATTTTTTAAAGTTGTGTTCCCCATTCTGTAGCTGTAAAGATGTTTACATTGGCTAAAAACATTGTGGTCTGAATCGGCAACCTCCGTAGAGCTGATATAAATGCAAGAAGCTCGTCCTGGTGTGATGAAAAATAACAATTCATACAATCAGGTAATTGTAGACTTAAAAACGTAAAACATTACATATTTCTATTCTCTTATCTTCATTTCTGCCAAATAAAAATAATTGTACCCTAGATTTTACACACTGTACCTTTGATGGTCAAAGGTACAGTGGTCAGCTGTAACCTAATCAGATGTCTAATGAGTGAGAACCAGTGACAGTTGCACAGGTGTGCTGAGCCTTTAAGAATGACATGATTCAACAGCTTTCAGTTCAGCCTTAACTAATATAAACTGTTAAACTACTTATCTCTAAACCATAGGCTGCATAAAAAAGGATGTAGTCTATGGTTATGTTGTTAAAGTCTATGTAAACTTGGATTCTCTTGAAATACCATCTGTGGATGACTTAACTGGTTAGTATTTAAATCCACAAACATGCTATAGCATGTTTTAGCCGTAACATGATTTCCTCAAAAATGATGATCCTAATAGATAATGAATGGATTTTAGATTCTCTCAGTCAGGTTCAACCTTCCCTACTCTTCCAAATACGGTTACTTCTGGTTACTAGTTCAAGGAACGGGCCAAAAATACTAAACCCAAGGATTCGAAAAGGCAGCTCACAGACAAAGGTCATTTCATTCCAACTGTTTAAATTGCTCCATGCTGAAGAAAACAAGTCAAAACAGAAGAGCAAACAAACAATTGTTATCCACCACCTTCCACTGAATGCAAAGTAGTTACAAAACAAAACATCGAGGATAACATAGCAGTTAAATGATCATGTATACCATTTTACTACATTGTTATTTCTTAGTTTCGTGTGTATTGAAACTTGTTAGCCTAGTGTTTGTGCTGCTTGCTCACATCCATGGCCCACAGTCACGTCTGATGAGGTAAGCAGCGAGCTGAATGGCGTCCTCTGTGTGAGCGGGTGTGGGCAGTGCCACTGTGAGCAGGGCAGCGGGCCTGAGCCAACCTCGGCCTGGAATCAGCAGGAGGAAACACAAAAGCCTCCCAGACAAAGGAGACTTCTCGTCTCAGTTTGTGTCTGTGTGTGTGTCACTGCTGCGCAGACAGACGTGCGCTTCCCTGCGTCTAAAGACAAGTGGCACAATGATGTGAGAAGCTTTATCTAACTCTCTGCTAAGGACACCTTTTAACAAGTAGTAAGCCATGCTTCTTTTCTTTCTTTTTTGTTCTTTCTGTTGCGCATTGTTGCTCCGCAGCCTCCAGCTCTGTACATTGAGCGTCATCATTGACTCAGTGCACTGAAATATTGACTTAGTTGCAGGCTGCTGAAGACAGGGCTGGGCAAACTGCTTTCTTATATGCAGGCACACATAACAACACAGCAGAATCTGCTCTAATGATGTTATATAACTGTCTAACTACATCGTTAAAAGCTTATCATCTAAAAATCCTTCAATGCTAAGGCCAAATATTGTGCTTTCTCTGAATTTGTACTTTTTTTTTTTTTTTAAATATCGGTAGTTAAGTGTATGTTTGTGTGTATTTTTTACAGTGTGTGGGACGCTCTAACTGATAACTACATCTCCACTTGGGACGGCCCAGACTCTGAGGGACTCAACGGCAACCTTTCTGACCAGGAGGTACAAGTCACCCACTTCTTTCTACGTGCTTTAGATCTATACATCTATAAATTCATTTTTGATTTTTTATTGTAACCTAAGCTACATGTATTATAAACCTGATTTTTCTTTGCTGACAAGCTGTATTATACTATGTAAACACGTGATTACTGGTTACTCTTCTTCTGGTTTTTTTGGGGTAGTTTTTCCTCACCTCACCTTAAAGGTTGTTAAGCACTATGAGACAAATTTGTGACGATGGCTCTGCAAATGAGACCAGAACCATGAGCGCTTTGTTTTTCGTGCTGAAGCAGCAAACCCGCGTCGTTCTCTCCGAGCCTTAATCACATGCTGACACTCTAAGACACGCCTGGCCGGCCTTGACCACTCGGCTGTTCAGCAGACATCTTCTTTCCCCCCCCCTTCCCTCCTTTAATTGGCTGTCACATATAACCAGACAGCAGGTACTTCACAGTCCAGGCCACATTTAGGCTGCTCAAGGCCAGAGCAGACGTTTTCTTTCCAGAGTAAGACGCTTGTTGTGAGATTATACCACACTTAGCTCTCCTATATTTAAACGTGTATATATATAATATATAAAAGTATACTACATGTAATAATATATGCAATTATGTAATAAAATGTGTAATAATGTAAAACAATACAGGCCATAGGGGTGGGAACCGGGCGCAGCAGCCTTAGCAAAGAAGCCCAGACACTCCTCTCCTTAGCCACCTCTACCAGCTCCTCTGGGGGGGTTTCCAAGGCGTTCCCAGGCCAGGCTGAGTGATATAATCCCTCCAGTATGTCCTGGGTCGGCCCTGGGGTCTCCTCCCAGAAGGACATGCATCCTAACCAGATGCCCAAACTACCTCAGGCTGGCTCCTCTCGACGTGGAGGAGCAGCAGTTCCAATCTGAGCCCGCCCCTGCGGAGGAAGCTAATTTCAGCTGCCTGTATTTGCAATCTTATTCTTTCGGTTATTACCCAAAGTTCATGCCTATAGATGAGGTAAACCGAGATTTTTGTCCTTTCGGCTTAGCTCCTTTTTCACCACACCGCATCACTGCAGACATTGTCCCAATCCGCCTGTCGATCTCCCGCTCCATCCTTCCCTCATCCGTGAAAGAGACCCCAAGATACTTAAACTCCTCCCCTTGAGGCAGGACTTCTCCCCCTACCCGGAGTGGGCAATCCCCCCTTTTCCAGCAGAGAACCATGACCTCGGACTTGGAGGTGCTGATCCTCATCCCAACCTCTTCACACTCGGCTGCAAACCTACCCAGCAACCGCCGGAGGTTGTGGTTTGATGAAGCTAAGAGGACCAAATCATCTCACCCTCCACCTCACCCCTGCGTCTATAAGTTTCTGTTCATAAAAGTTATGAACAAAATCGGTGGCAACGTGCAGCCCTCATTAGGAACAGTTCTGACTTACGGCCGGATACGCGAAACCAGACTCGCACTCCTTCCATACAGGGACTGAATGGCACGTAGAAAGGGGCCATCCATGAAGTTGTCCTATTTATTTCATGTGGATCGTTTTAGCAAAATAACAGACGACAGAACTTTTTCTGAACTGTCTCACTGTTGTTCTATCAAAAAAAACCTTCACTGATCTGCACAGGAATCCGTCAACAGGAAATACTGTACACGACTAGAGAGATGGCAGGATCCCCTCTAAGCTTGTTGTAAGTCATTCTCTTGGCCACTGCGACAGGGGTGCTCACAGAAACAGTTGAAATCTGTTTATTACCCATTTAACAATACTAGCACTTATAAATACACAAGTATTTAATGGAAAAATCTGTGCAGAACCAGTGTCGAAACAGCAATTTAACATTAAATGAGTCTTAATCCCTGAAGGTAAACTAAATAAAGAGTCAGGTAGCAGTAATTAAGGAGGAACTTTATAACTCCATGATCACAGAGGGAAAGGACATCCTGTGGTTTTCAGAACAGTCTCGAGCTGAACAGGTGCACGAACAACACAACATAACCCCTCTTCCCTGCGACTGTAGCTCCATTCTTAAGACTGGGCCGGGTTCTCTGGATCACTTTGTTTTGGCTGTTGTTGTTGGTTACCATCGGGCCACTCTCCTGGCAAATGTTGCTGACCACCACAGACGCATAAAACATCCACACAGACATTGCCAGACACAAAGTGGGACAGAAAAGAGCTGACACTGGACAGAGTTCCTGATGGATTTGTGCTATCTCCACCATCCTGAAGCTCAAACGGCTCCTTTGCTTTTGCTGATGCTGAGCTCCAGGTGTTTTTAATTCTCTCAACTCAAACTGTGTTCTGTAGCAGACACGGGTGAATTACAATATTAATGTCAAGTGGACCATATTGGACCTTACTGGAGTGACAGAATGCAGAAACTATGAAACGGCATTGACATTAATTTTGTGGATGTTTGGTCGTAAAGCAAAGTACTGGCCGTGCTGACCTTTCCACGCGGTGATGTCGCTAGATTAATGTCAGAGGAGCGTCGACGTGATTTAGGTTCATCTTCAGAGGATAGAGATCATCCGCCGGGCGCCGTAAATATCTGTTAAACATTTCTTTAATCCGTCTAACATGGATTTGTGTCCTCAGTTTAAAGTCTTGGCAACATTTCCAATCCGTGACCCACTTTATGTTACAGTTTAATGCACCCGTCTAAACCACATGGAGGAGAATTATTGCAAATGAGTTAATTAGTGGAGTATTAACTACTGAAATGATTTCACAAAGGGAGTAGATGATTGGAACAGACAGTGTTTAATAATGCAAATAGTTCCGCTCTCATTCCCAGACAGTGATCAAAAATTTATTTTAATTTAGTTTAGTATTCCTCTGCAGAAAAGCACATTTGAATCTTTAGCCTCCTTTTCTTATATTTTGTTTTTTTTAAGGTTAAATGCTCTAATGTTTCCCTCAATATTCTGCAGATCCATGAAAAAGATGAGGAGGAGATGAATGAGAAGAATGACAACACCAAATGCCTGAATGACGACCCTCTTATCACAGCTGATCAGGTATGAGCGTATGGGGCTGACACAAAAACCCTTAATGTGCTACTACTTAATGTATACTTAAGGAGATTCTTAAGGGTCAGAGCCATCAAGACAAAACAGCAAGGTTTTAAAAAGGAACTCAAACTTTGTGGAAATCTCCCTAAAGCCTTTTGAGATTTTGTACAAACACGGGGGTGATTTATAAGGGCAATACTGCACATTAGGAAGTCTGATCATCCGCTGTAAATGGCTGGAAAGTCCTGTGAAAGGGTTTATCTATCACAGAGCAATCTGTCCTGTCCTGTTCTGAGGTTGGCAGAAACACTTGACTTAGTCACACTGCACACAAGGATCGCTTTACACAGTACGACCGAATAGATCAGTAATAAACGTAAAAGGTTTCGAGACATCCAAGAGTTTACTTCTACAAGATGTAAAAGACAACACTCTGTCATGACAAGTGGAGGGTTGGACTGTTGCTCGAACATATGGCTGACATTTGAACACATGCCAAGATCCAACTCAGGCTGCCAGAGCCTGTGCTAAGTCCACTTCAAGCTCTTAAAGGCTCCACTCCACTGATAAAGAGATAGTAATGAATGAATGTCTACTGACTGTCCTTCCATCTTCCACCCTCTCCTCCCCTCCTAAGGTAATTGAGGAGATAGTGGAGATGATGGAGAATTCTCCTGACCCTGGTGAGACTGAGGAAGAGGATGAGGAGGAGAGCAGCCACTGCTCCTCCAGGACCAGTCCCTCCCTGCTGGAGGAGATCAGGCAGCTGTCGCAGGCCTCAAATAACAACTGCTCCTATGAAGGTAGGAGGTAGCAGATGTTTATAAGTCATTTTGTTCACTGCTACTATTTTCCCAGTTAGTCCGGGATGTGATTGGAGATTGGCAGCATTCCTGACAGACCCCAGTTCCCTATAAACAGCAGAGATAGACATTTGCCATAGGATGGGCATCAAAAAGAATTTATTATTAATTATCCATCCATCCATCTTCTACCCCTTATTTGAGGTGGGGTCGTAGGGGTAGTAGCTTGAGCAGAGAAGCCCAGACTTCCCCCTCCCCGGCCACTTTGTCCAGCTCTTCCAGGGGAATCTCGAGATGGACTCCTCAGGTGTTCCTGGAGGCATCCCAGCCAGATGCAGAGGAGTAGTGGATGACCAAGCTTCTCACCCTATCACTAAGGGAGAGCCCAGACACCCTGCGGAGGAAACCCATTTTGGCTGCTTGTATCAGAGATTTCGTTCTTTCTGTCACTACCCACAGCTCGTGACCATAGGTGAGGGTAGGAAAGTAGATTGACCGGTAAATTGCGAGCTTTGCCTTTTGGCTCAGCTTCTTCTTCACCAAGACAGACCAATACAGAGCCCACATTACTGCTGACGCTGCACCAATCCGCCTATCAATCTCCCGTTCAATTCTTCCCTCACTCGTGAACAAGACCCTGAGATACTTAAACTCCTCCACTTGGGGCAGGATCTCACTCCTGACACGGAGAGGGCATTTCACCCTTTTCCGGCTTAGGACCATGGTCTTGGATTTGGAGGTGCTGATTCTCATCCTAGCCGCTTTACACTCGGCTGCAAACTGCTCCAGCAAGAGTTAAAGATCACGGTCCAATGAAGCAAACAGGATTGCATCATCCGCAAAAAGCAGAGACCCAATCCTGAGTCCATCAAACCGGACTCCCTCAATGCCCTGGCTGTGTCTAGAAATCAGTGAAAGTCTAACCCTCACTGGAAATGAATACAACTTACTGCCTTATCAAGGGGTCTGGTACCCCATACTCCTGGAGCACTCCCCACAGAACTCACAGGTAGACTGGTTGGGCAAAAACCACAACTACTCCACCTGAATCCGAGGTTCGATGACCCAATGGACCCTCCTCTTCGGGACCCTCGGATAGTGGAGTAGGAAAAAGAGCTTCATGAATGTGTTATAGATAATAAGCAGAGGGCAGACAATAACTTTGTTTAAAGCTAACATTTTGAGTGATAAATAGTGAACTCATTGCACTTCCTGTGACTATTTCAAGATAAAGGTCTGTGTGTTTTCATCACATGAATGCTTTTATTGTGAAGATGCAGCAATAGGAACTAAGTAACACCTGCCATCTCATCTTATGCCTTGTGTAAGTGGTAACTAGTAAAGCTGCTGTGTTTGGTCACAGATTATTGCTTCAGTACTGACTTGACAGTAGTGTGATTATATGTGTATAATTACATTAATAGCATTAGTGGAACAAATGAAACCATTAGCAGTATAACAGCCACGCTTGTCCCTCCTTGCAGGCCTGGACCTGATGCCCAGCTCAGCCCTGGTGGAGCTGCTGCACCGGGTGGAGGCCACCATCCGCGAGTTCTCAGAGGAGCTGGTGAGCCAGCTGGCCCGGCGCGAGGAGCTGGAGTTTGAGAAGGAAGTGAAGAACACGTTCATCACAGCCCTGATGGAGGTGCAGAACAGGCAGAAGGAGCAGCAAGCGAGCAGCAAGCGCAGGCGCCGGGACAAAGCCATGAGCCTGCAGGGGGGAGGCACGCAGCCCGTGAACGGGGGGAACACAACCTCCACAGGACGTACGGAGAAAACGGGGAGCATGCCTGTCAAGGTGAGTGGCAGTGGTGGATGTTAATGCTCTCCGTGTGAATGATTATTGTCTATGTGCTGTAATTTTTTGCTCCTTTCACTCATTATTTCCCACAAATTTGTGCCACTACACCAGAGTTAATGATGCAAAAATGCTTATTTCTGCCCTCCATTATTCATTCTTCCTACTCCCTCCCACTGACTGTTAGCGTAATGGCTCTCAGGTCCATTAGCTTCTAAA
Organism: Solea senegalensis; assembly: GCF_019176455.1. Taxonomy (NCBI): domain Eukaryota; kingdom Metazoa; phylum Chordata; class Actinopteri; order Pleuronectiformes; family Soleidae; genus Solea; species Solea senegalensis. Next base: position 10,053,862 of record NC_058033.1, read on the forward strand.
GTGTCTTCCAGGAAAGATCCTAAAGTGCAGGTGACCCATTGTTGTCTTCATACAGAAACACAGAGAGACTCTAATGGACTGTAAATCACAGCAGCAGTGTTGGTAAATCCTGGATACCTGTGGCTGCATTACTGATGTAATGTAATGACCAAATGATGCAGAAGCACTATCTACATGTATCATCTATGGGATCAGGCACTAATGTTGGACGAGAAAGGCCTGGCTCACAATCTCTGTTACAGTTCATCCCGAAGGTGCTCGATGGGGTTGAGGTCAGGGTTCTGTGCTGGGCCGGTCAAGTTCTTCCAAACCGAACTCAAAGTCAAACCATGTCTTTATAGTTTATAGTTGCTCTGTGCACTGGGGGACAATTATGTTGGACCAGAAAAGGGCCTTCCTCAAACTGTTGACACAAAGTTGGAAGCATAGCATTGTCCAAAATGGCCTAGACCAAAATCTGACTTAAACATCTTAATTTAATACAAAAAGGCAATAAAAGCCAAGGATAGAGTTGGCACATGCTTCAGCAGAACAGGTTACAAATAAAAAGCAAGATACAACATCCAACCAATCATAATCCATAGCTGGCTGTAAGTTTTAAGGTGAAATACAGATATGGAACTGTTAATCCTTAGCAAGTCAAATCAGCCAAAGATACTTTTATAACTGTGACTGTTGTTTTGATAAAGGGACTTTTGTAAGAATTGTAAGGTTATTACGAGTATTAGTGCCACGCATGAAGACGTTAATCTGGACATGTCGACATTTAAACTCTGCATATGTGGATTAATCTCGAAAATTTCGAGAATTAAATTGGAATATCATGTAGAGATTTAAGTCGACATTTCTCTCTGTTCAGTGAAATTACCAACCACACACTGTTCTGATTCAGTGGCAGCTTCTGTTACTTCTGTTGAGTGACTGATAGCATTACACTGTAATAATGCTCTGTATGTCTGTGTTTGTGTTCTTCAACGTTGCAGCGTTTCAGCATGGAAGGACTGTCCAGCATCCTGCAGACAGGCATCAGACAGACATTTGGAAGCACAGGCAATGACAAACAGGTAAATATTTCAAAATATTGTCAAAACAAATGTGATTTACAAATTGCATAACTGTATCTTGTAGAGCTGCATCTGTTTTGGTCCAAAAAACACGAACTCAGCTGCTGCTGCTGCTGCGGCGGCGGCTGCACCACCTTTACTCACACCACTGCCTCAGTCCAGTATGCGGTTGAGGTCACAAACACAGTGTGTACTGTAACATGATCTCTGCTGATAGAGGGAGAAATAATGCTGGGGAATGATACACTGCGAGAAAGGTGCCTGCCTTTTTTATGCCCTTCATTCTGATCTAGGACGCTTTAAAACTGACCCACCCAGATTTACTGTAGATCCATGTAAAGATAAAGTCTTTGAGAGTTGTGAGCTATTTATTCATTTATTGTAATGCATTCATGTACAATATCAGAGTTTGGAGAGTGATTATTGAGTGCATTTTCATCATTTTAATTAATGATTCATGATAATTAATGTAGAGCACCCCTCTGCTGCTGCTAATGAGCCACTGATTTGAAACAGGTGTGTTGGGGCAGGTATAAAACACACATGGCAGTGAGCCCACAGGGCCTGCATTGTTCAGAAACACTGATGTAGAGAGTTTGTTGATGTTTTTTTTAGCATTTTGGGAACTATTCTTTTACTTCCAGGAGCTTGTCTTAGTTTACAGTTTGAAAACAGGAGGAAACAGCTTACCTTAAGCCGAGGGGAAAAAAAGAAATCCACACCACAGCAGCGTTTAGCGGAGTGTATTATCATTATTATTTGTTTTGCTTAATCCGTGCTGGATGTATTGCAGGACAAAATGCTCAATTCACTGTTTTTATGTAGCACTTCCATTCAAGGAGCTTCACATTACAGATCGCTCTTTCATGCAGTGCTTCTATATCTATCACTCACTGAGAGCACACACACACACACACACACACCAGGATTCATTTCAACATCCCACCAACCCTCTTATCAGTGGACAGCCTGCTCTTACTCCTCAGTCCTCCCTGCTTAGTAGTTATTAAAGCACATATCTATATACTGTATATGTGTACATTTGGTGGAGTGAGTGTTGAAATATTGCTTTACATCCAAGTGCTATCACTTATTTCTACATAAATAAGCCCACTTGTCTTATTAAATCTCCCCCAAAATGTTTCTGTTAAACCATCCAAACGTTTCCTTCCAGTATCTGAACACAGTTATTCCATATGAGAAGAACGCCTCCCCTCCGTCTGTGGACGACCTGCAGATGCTCACAAAAAGTGAGTGTTTTATCTTTTTTTTTATTATTATTTAAAAAAAGACGTGTATGTCCAGAGCTGACACCTTTTTCATCTTTATCTTTACCACTTAGTTCTTTATGCCATGAAGGAGGACAGTGAGAAGGTTCCCACACTGCTAACTGACTACATACTGAAAGGTAAACACTGCTTTTAATACCCAGTGCAGGAGGCTTTTAAATTGAATTTCTTGATTTTAGCCTGATGTTTTTATACTTTAAATATGTTTGTCTCATCCCACAGAGACGTAACATGACCCTCCTCTGTTTCCTCCTCCAGTCTTGTGTCCCACCTAAAGCACTGGTGCGGGGCCGGTGGCCACAGTGTGACGGAGCGTCCTCCTCCTCCTCCAGCCGAGGGGCCTTATAGTGACCCTCCTCTCACCTCTGGCCCGTGCTGCATGACCCCTTTTATCATTATCAACCATGGATCCTCACCATCGACATTATCGTGTTCACCTCAACTACTCGACTACTGCCTTTTGCTGAGCTCACCTTCTTCTCCCCCCCCACCCTTTCCTACACATTCAAGTTCAGGGCCAGACCCCAAAATGGCCGCCGTCTAAACACTAAAATGGGGGCCCATCGCTGCCCATTTTAAAGGACTTCACTAACGGAGCATGACACGCTGTTACTGATCGCAAGACCTCTTTGGTACAGGGATATGATGTCATCACTGCTTTTCTTTTCCCTTTTCCATTTTCTCTTTTGTTTCTTCTAACAAGAGTTTCAGTGTTGCCAAGTCTTTTTCTCACCAATCGACTGACCTCATTACCACAGCCGATCATTGGTCAGCGATTTATGTTTCAGACGAAAAAACAAACAAAACACGCTCAAAGAATTCATTTGAATACAAAAGCCATGCACCTTTTTTCTGCCAACTTAGTACTGTAGCGCCATGTTAATACCAACGAACAACTATTACGGGTGCAGTGCATTACAAAGCTACTTTTTCTTTTTGTTTATCTTTTTAACGTCTGATATCCAGTGCTCTTCTGATTTTTGTAAAGTAATTTTTCTTATTTGTATCTGAATACTTGATATAAACTCTCTTGTTGTTGGTTTTTTTCGATTTACTGCCACCAGAGGGACCGTCCTCTGTGTGTTCCATCCTGTTCAGACACGCAGAGTATGTGTATTACTTGGATTTATCATCCCCACAGTGAGACAGGCTCATTCCAATAAAGGCGTGCATATTTGCATATTGGCATATTTATGACTTCCTTTGCGCCATGTACGTGAATGTTACATCGCTAATCGCAAGATTCTAATAAACGTTCTGCCCGAGTGGTGTGTTCACGTGTGCTTTCTTCAAAACAATTCACGACATAACTCAAAAAATGACTCAACTTTGCAAGATTTAGTCAAAGATCATGAGTCAATAAAAGAATTTGATGTTTTAGATGAAGAATTGAGCAGAAAAGTTGCTTCCTTGTTCGTGATTGACACATTTTGTGAATGAGTACAATCTTCATTTTCACAAACAAATAAAACCTGAGCAAAAAATACTATTTATGCAATTTGGAAAATGCGTCAAAATATCATCTATTTTGAGACTTTCGGACAATTATCACTACTGAAGACATGACCTATAATGAACACACACACACACACCCCTGAGGATGTCCATATAAGGACTTGTGTATTACTCCCATGGCTATTTACCAATGATGCACCTGGGGCTCAGATTAAGGGTTAATACCCGATCGTACATATTCAGTTTGAAGTGACTACAGAGAAACTTATGTAAAAACAGGTGTTTGACAGAAGGGGAAGTACATCTGAATCATTCTAAACATGAGAGATGATCACTTCTGGGGACAAAAAGTGGTGTAACGGTGTTTTTCCCATCATAAACTGCAATTATGGAGAAAAATAACTCCAATTCCTCAATTTTAGGCCATAAATTCTGGACAACCAGACTCACTTTTTTGCATATTGTGCACATTATTCACCGTAACTTTAAATCTGGGCAACAAATGGAGATATAAATCTGTCGAAAGATAAATATTCAAATAAAACTCAAGTCGGCATGTTTCTGATTAAGTCATATATTCTTAATTCTCCTCCCCACTGAGTTAAAGGTGTTAATTAATTAAACTGTAGCTAGATGATTCTAATGCATGAAACTATGTTGAAATTATTTTTATAATAATTACCATTTTTTATTATTATATACTTCATAAGTTTAAGTATGAATGCTACAGATGAAAGTTCATCACTCACAGATTTCTTTATTGTGCCTTTTTTTGTCTCTGTCGTTTTCTAACAGAGCGACTCTGCTGCCCTCTGGTGGCCGAGCTGCTGCAATCTTAACATCACATCCAGGAGCAGCATTGATTGAATGTTTTTAACCCTGCCTGTTGTGACTCATTATGGCCACTAGAGGGACAGATCATGGCCTTTCATTTCAGATCATTCATTTCCTGCTTTTGTCTAACCCTAACCTGGATAATCCACTCTAAATTATATTTTTAAGTTATAATACACATTTGGGGGGGGGTGAAAACATGCATACACACAAACAAACGCCTGATCATTTGAACTTTAATTGAAAATAATTATACAAAGCATTGGTCATGAACATAAATATGGAGGATCCTGCACATTCACGTCCCCACACTAATCTGTAAATGTGTACAACAGCAGTAATACGATCCACCACGGTCCACACTTCTCCACATTATACAACACACAGCATATACTGTTTTTATATAAAGTCGGCTCTTGTGCTCAAATACGTGACTGTATAAAAATAAAGGTTTGCCTTGAACACGTTTGAACATTCCTACTGCGTAAAGCGAACGCCGTTTTCCAAACTATACACAACCAACACCACGGCTACGTTTGCCGAGCTCGAATCAACACGTGCTCAAAAACTGTAAAAGAAGATTTGTGCACGTTAAAAACCAAAAATAAAAATAAAAAAATGCTCCAGTGTAATGACGATACAGCAGAATGGATAGTGAGATCCTTCAGTGTCTAAACAGACATTTGTGTGACTTGAAAGAAATAAAAAAAAAAAAAAAAAGGTGAGTACATACATACATACATAGTGACTCTGCGATAAAGTCATTGAAATTAATTAATATGCAGTGTTTTGAGCTTATTTACATCTAGGGCTGAAACAACTACTTTGAGAATCGATGAATCGGTTTTGTTTTGTTTTAATACAAGCTTCCTGATTTTCCAGCTTCTTAAATGTGAATATTTTCTGGTTTCTTTGCTCCATTTGACAAAAAAAAATCATTAACACACATCTACATGTTCCTACATTTTTATGGACAAAATAATACTCGATTCATCGAGAAAAGACTTGTTCGTTGCAGCCCTATTTACGTCCTCTCATGACAGGAAGTGGTAGGCAAGTGTCTTCCTGTTGCAGTTAATCCTAAACATTGTCAGACCCTATGGCGTACTATATTATTTATATTATATTATATGATAATAACATGTTCATTTTTTGGCATCTTTGATCAATAATTCCATAATAACCTTTCAGCATTATATAAATCTTAGGATATAGAGCCATAATCCCCACAACATTAGCATTTAATCACCTGCTAATGAGACCCAACAATCCCAAACCTCTTAAAGGACGACTTGGAGCAGTAGACGATCACGGGATGAAAGCGTCTTCCTGCATCACGTAAAAATAGATCTCTTTCTATATAAAGAGATCACGTATATGCGGGCCTCTGTTACACATGGAACAGAAAATAAATATCTATCTATGTACAATCTTTGTTTGGAGAATGAAGAAGAGTCTGAGGACATTTCAGGAGCTGATTTACTGTGTTTTTTTTTGCAATGCCCAAAAGTTTCCTGATCAGACATGTAACGTTGACTTTTTATACATAGATCTTCATATGTTAACCTAAACATTGCAGAATCCCCTTTGATCGGTCACCTCTCTGAACAGTAGAGATATAATGTGCTTACAAAAGTCCTCCTTTTAAGACGTTGTTCTGTTTGTGTTCTCCAGCGATGATTCCCTTGCGGTTCACTTTTTATCACTCGCACTGCAGGCAGGCATTTAAAGGATACATGAAAAATAATAGTAATAATAAGAAGAAATGCAGTAATAAAGTAGAAACAGCATGTTTATGCACATGTCTGAACGTATGTTGCAGTACATGAATATAAAAGTATAAGTAAAGCAAGTAAACCGTGTCTGAACGTGACATTTTCATCTACTGTAAATCGCTGCTAAATAGTTTATTTTTAAAGCGTTTGCCTTCTTTAAAAGCAGATCAGTGTCTGAGCCTCAGAGAGTAAAAGTGTTTTTTTTTGTCAACAGCATTGTTTTGTGAACACTAGACCAGAGATCCGGCCTGGTTCTGCGCAGGCACCATGATGGGCACTCCTCCCATGCGGACAATGTTCGAGGCCGTCACGCCAGAGGCGGGCAGCGGCGGCGGCGGGGACGCAGCGTCGTGAAGCTGCAGCTGGGGCTGGCCGTAGGTCTGCGGCAGCACCTGGGCCTGAGGCAGCTGGCCGTAGCGCTCCGGCCGCGGAGGGGAGCCCCCGTTGGACTCGGAGTGGAGCGGCTGCTCGCGGGGTAGGATGGCGTTGTTGCTGAACGTGAAGTGGGTCGGCGTGGAGGCTCCGTGGTGGCGGGACGGCCGGTAGCCGGCCATGCTGCCGGTGGCCGTGATGATGGAGGCGGTGTCTGAAGGCGGGCGCTGCGGGTACTGCTGCAGGTGGTGGTGGAGGTTGTTGTGGTGGAGGGAGGGCTCTTTGTGGTGCGGGCTGGAGGCGATGGACGACAGGGTGCCATTCTTGGAAATGATGTCTGAGCCCATGCCGCTCTTAGCCCAGGACACACGCTTTGGAGCCTGAGCATCCTCCCTGAAAGTGAAGGGCACATGCAGACTTGATTTATGCCCAGTCGTCGTGATGATAATGGTTTGTACTTCATCATCAGTGTATTACGTACTCGCTGATTCACTATCATAACTGTCCAATACTGGTCTAAATCACTGGATCACAGGAGTTCAAGTCCCACTGGAACGTGACCTTTCTTCATTAGGGCATTCTCTCTACTGACCAGCGCAAACCCTGTGTGACCACAGCGATGTCATTGCTTTTGTTTCAACCACACAAACTCACTTGATTTCGTTGGCCATGTCGTCCTCGTTGTCTCGCCGCCTCTTCAGCAGGAAAAAGCCGCAGATGCAGAGCAAGAGTATGAGGAAGCCGACTATGGAGCCCACAGTGGCACCAGCGATCACGCCCGCTCTGTTGGCTGTAATTAGACAACACACGGCAGGGTTACATGCACGCGATCCCACGCGACTGTGGCCGCGAGTGAAAGTGCCGCGTGGTTTTACGTACGGCTGACGATCTCCAGGTTGATGATGCAGCTCTCCAAGCCGGCAGAGTTACTGGCTGTACACATGTACTTCCCTGACATGTTGCTGCTCAGGTTACTCAACTTCAGCGTGCCCGTCTTCTCATCTAGAAGACCAGAGATGGACGTGATCAAGGGTCAGATGGTGGAAGTTATAGCAAATTTACAATGTACTGCATGTTAAAATACTATATTATACTATATTAACTATTTAAAATGAAGAAACCGAAATGATAGTTTTAAGTGTTTTTAGTTTAGTGTTAAATGTTGTTCAATATTCTTCTTACACAGTGTTTACACTGTGCATATATCATTACATTTTTCATTATTTTGCCTCTGTAATTGATGTAACTGAAGTATTTTCATAATGGTATTATACTATATTACCTAGCATTAAAAAGTGACATGGAGTTGACACAATCAAGAAGTGACAGCAAATTCTCCTGACTTTAACGACTCATTGTGGAGGAACCCAAACGACAGGTTTGGCATCGTTAGCTCGTGTGCGTCACTCACTGAGCATGGGGGAAAAGAAGACTTCAGAGGTGGGGCTGGTTTTCTTCCACTTGTACAGAGGAACGGGTTTCCCAGAACTGGATGTGCAGCTCAGCGTCACGTTGCCCTTCAGCACTGGCTTCCCCGATAGAGAGCACTTAGGAACAGCAGGAGGGACTGAAGAGAGAGGAGAGACGACGAAGAGGATTTACAAAGCGTTCACCACGAACGCGACAAACTGTGCGTGACAGACTCGTGAGTCTCACCCTTCACATCCAGGGTGAGTTCAGCGGGGTTGATGGGCTTGTCGGGAATGATGATCTGGCAGAGGTAACGTCCCGAGTCGGCCTCTTCCGTGTTGTTGATGTACAGAGAGACGTTGCGCGAGGGCATGGTGGTGGTGAAACCCACGCGGCCCTTAAACTGGGAGCTGCCCTCGCTTATGGAGCCCTTGGTGTAGGAGATGATCTGCACGATGGAGAGAGACGGAGAGCCACTGTCACGTGTGTCATACATCAAATAATATCCAGTAGAGCATCAATTACAAATAATATTAAATAAAGAACTCTTCTTCTTGCTGCAAAGGTAAGAAAACTAGGATTAGCGACGTGGGTTTTACCCTTTCTGACTGTAATCTCGCACATAATAGTCACAAGTTTATCGATATTGCAGATATCCCCTTGAAATCCTTACCAGCTGGGGGCTGTTGGTGATAAAGTTCCACAAAATGGTGTTGGTGCTCATGTCACTGCCTGGTACCGGGTTGTATGACGCGCTCAGGACCACCATCTGACCCTTGATCACATCCATACTCGTTTGGGGTATCTGGATTTCAGCTAAAACACCTGAGCGAGAAAGAGAAAGAAAAGAAAAAGAAGCAGTATGAGACGTTTATACCAGAAGGTCACACTGAGATTTTTTTTTCCATCATACAAACAACTTCACAACCACAACGACCTCAAGAAATATACAGTCATAAAAATCAGTTAGAGTGCATGATATAGAGACAGGTCATACATTTTACTGAAGTACAAGTAAAAGTACTGGTCTAAACATGTAAAGTTACAAGTAAAAAGTTAGTTTAAAATGTAAAATATGTACATAGTAGCACAAAAATTCACACAAAAACACAGAGAACAGATCAGACGTCCATGAGTAAAATGTAGTGTGCATCTATGGCCAGGGTGGGGCAGCAGAGAGTCAGAACAGAACGAACTACTCCTTGAGGAGAAAATGTCAAATGCAGTTTTTTCCACAATGATTTGTGATACTGTAAATAAACATATTAATGCACAGAGGCTGCATATTTTCAATTTATTCTTATTAGTAGTTTTAAGGGAGAATAAAAAAAAAAAATCCTTTAGTAAGAGAAAATTAATTCTAGTGTATTATTATATAAAAAGAAAACTGAATTGAAGTTTAATCACAGATCTCTCTCCTTGTCCTTCTCTCTCTTCTCTCACCATCTCATTGCCATCAATTCCTATTCCTCCTCGCCTCACACATTGCCACCTTTCCTTTGCCTCTCACTCTTACTCTTTTTTTCTTTTTTTTGGTCTTTTGCTTCTCCCTCTCTTGGGGTCGCCACAGCGGATGCTCCGCATATTTGATTTGGCAGAGATTTTTTTTTTTAATGCCAGATGCCCTTCCTGACTCCCATTTATCCAGGCTTTAGGGACCAACATAAGGAATACACCAGATGTGACCCCCCCTCCACCTGTGGCTGGGGTCAATTTAAAGTGTTCAATTAACAATGAGGAATGGGGATTGGATTGAGTACCTTGCTCAGTGGCACCCCAGCCCTTGACCTAATCCGTCACAAGCTCAGTCTTCTTTCCACTTGACTATTGGCAGCTTCACCACAAATTATATACTTTTTTAGCAAATCCAACAGGAAAGGAAAGACTTTTTGAACCCAAACAACTGTCACCTGTGTGTGTGTGTGTGTGTGTGTGTGTGTGTGTGTGTGTGTGTGTGTGTGTGTGTTCAGAAGCCAGTGGATATTTTAGGACATAACAAATCATCATCTGCGTTGGCATTTTCTGTAAAGGAACAATGGTTGTTTAATTTTAACCAACAATGACCTTCATGCACTACACCAGCGTACACTGTGTAAGATACTGTATTTAGAACCGTCGACGTTCCCCTGGTGCTGTATGTTTGAACGTCACAATTTCATTGTTTAGGGTCAAGTTTCCCAGTGGAAAGGAGTGTTACCCTAAACGAGGAGCCACTTTTAAAGATGACAATCTAATTCACAATATAAATCCCTACAAAAGCATATTTGTGCAACAGTATTTGTTAGGTTTCTCAGTTGTGTTACTATAGAAACATGATCAAATACTTGATATAATATTGTACACTTTATTTTAAGATGTATTTACCAGAACAAATTATTTAATCAAGATGATTAGCTTTGGAAAGTATCTATAAACAATCTATCTCCCCCCCTTAGTTTTAAAGTAAATCCATTTAAAGGATTAAGTGCAAGATAAATAATGTTATCATTATTTTGTAATGTCTTTTGGAGCACAGGTGGAATTAGAATTGGAACAACACACCATGTAAAGGGATCTCCGCAGAGGGAGGTGTGCATATCAGTTTCTCCGTCACCATGGAGACGGATGGAGTGGATAAGTGACAGTGACAAGAGAGACAGGGAACGTGTGTAGGATACACTCTCGCGGGAATGTTGTTTTTAATAAAGAGACGTGCTCAATAAAGTCATGACGATGTGGGCGGACTGAAGGAAATGTAAGAAATAATGGAAGAAAAAAAAGTGAGATGGATTAAAACAAGAGAAGAAGAGAAAAGACAGGACACAACAGCAACGAAGAGGGGGGTCATCGTGTCAATTGCTCTTTAGAGTCTTAAGAAGATTGGCGGTGAGCGTTCAGCCTCACACAGATGACTGACTGACGGGTAGACGGTCGGATCAGTGAACGCGGAGCGAGAGAGAGATGAAAGAAAGAGGCTTAAACACAAATGTAATGAGTCAGTGTGGAGCAGGAGCCTGCAACAGGCTCCACTGAGAGGCTGCAGTAAGTCTCACAGAGGAGGAAGGATGAGACCACGGGTTTCTATTTATGGAGCGGTGGGAAACAGGACTGGGACAAGGAAGACAAAGCAACACGAGCCAATGAACGTGTATTTTATTATAATAACAATAATAATAATAATGATATGAATGATAACTTCGATATGTGATGAACTGGTGACCTGTCCCGTTTGTACCCCGCCTATCGCCCTATGTCAGCTGAGATTGGCACAGCGCCCCCCCGTGACCCTCATATGGAGGACACAGAGGGAGAAGATGGTTTCACAAAACTCAAGGTCGCTGTACCAAGTAGAAAGAACACAAGCCAGAACAAAAAACAATCAGGTAGCAAAAACCTGTTGCTCCAACATTGATTTAAAAAGACTCCAAAGTTGTTGCATGGCAAATAGCCAGAGGGAGTGAGTTCCAGAGAGTTAGGGCATGCATAGTTTTGCCTGCAGGTGTTGGGGACGGAGAGGGGACCGAGTTCGGCAGACCGCAGGTTCCCGGGAGGGACTGTGGACATGTAGGAGGTCATAAAGATAATGTGGAGATAAAGTGAATGGAGAGACGTGTTGCAGAGGAGGAGAAGCCGAGTGCAGATGTTTCAGCGTGTGTGTCAAGGTTTTGTCCGAGTGAGAACCCTGGCAGCAGAGTTCTGCACACACTGGAGCTGATCCAAACAGGACCATCTCAGAAAGCACAACATGTGGTGCCTTGAAGCAGATTACACTACTGGAGCAGAAGTCCACACTGGGTGCCACTTCTACCACTTTCTTAGGTGCCATGTGTACCTAATAAAAAGGCTGCTGAGTGAACACACAACACTCTATATTTTGTAAAGTCTGAATCTGATAAACATGGAAGCAGTTGCAATACTACGGTGTCTATATTGACTGTTAACTGGGACAAGATGGCAAAGGTTGAAAATCTGGACATGGCCCGAGCCATTATGCTTCTTTTCCTGTGTTGGTGGATTTGAATGATGCAGATTCCTGTGTGCCATCCCTCCTTCCCCATTGGTGCTCCTGTTCCTGCCCCCCTGACTCTCTTCCACCACCTGCATCCCTCGGTTGACCCGCTCTTCTACCACCGTGATTGGTTTGCCCTGTTCCAGCTCACCTGACCAATCCTCACTCACCTCCTCATCAGGCACACCTGTATAAATACCAGTAGCTGACATTCACTCAGTTGGTGCTGTTTATATGATGTGTTGGGGTTGGGAATTTGTATTAATTGTTAGCTATATTTTGTGACTTGTGTTGAACCTGTGTTTTAGTTTAAATATGAACTGTCTGGATATGTCAGACTTAAGGGTGCTATTCTTATTTTGTCTTTTAATTTTGTTTCCTGTACCTTTTTTATTTTTGAATAGCATCCTTCTCCATCAGTTCCTCCTGTTCTTTTTTTGTGTTATACTGATCTATTCTCCTCATTAAAACGCTATTGAATTTTTTGAACAACCTATTTAAATCTGGTTATCTACTTCGCTTCCCCTTCCATAACGAGCCGGAGTCGTAACATTGACATATGTCTCATGATTTTGGGACTTGAAATGTGGTCAATGTAAACTTCTTTGTGGGAAAGAAAATGTATTGTGTTCAATAAACACAAAAAAAACACAAAAGTGCAATTCATGACCTTAGTGTTTCACTGGGGAAAACGTTATGCTCCTCATTAGTGCAGACAGTTTGTGAGTTAGCATGACCAAATTAGCATTTTTTTTTTTTTTCTCTATAAAAACATTTTTACAAATGCAGCTTTAAGAAGATTTCCTAACACAAATCCTTGATGATTTTGGTTAATAGGGGTAAAACAAAAAATATGATGAGAACCTGGGTTTTATCTGTTAGTGGATGTTGAATTTGTGGGAAAATCTGACCAAGGGGGAGGAGACAATGATGAACAGGATGGGGCCGAGTACAGAGCCTTGGGGAACACCAAAGGAGACAGGAGATGGTTGGGATGTGAATAATTTCAACTGAATTAACTGACTAACTCGTGTGGACCATATATATCGTGCATTGTGTCGTCACGTACCACATAAAAGATGAATGAATGAATGCATGCAAGGCTGGAAAAGAGGGATGAATAGAGAAAGAGAACAAAGCGACAGGGCTCACATAACGTAACGTCCGCTCCTCACTCTCGATTTGGTCAGCAAGCATTCGTCTTTCTCACTGTGGCAGGTCTGAAATCCAGTCTGCAGACCCGAGGACAATTGGCTCTAAATATTCAATGGTGACTGATGGAGGGGAAGATGGGAGTGAGTCTGCTCCGAGTGACGAGAACCAAGGTAGTAATGAGGTCTCATCACTGTAATGGGGAAGATTTCACTAAGCCTAATTTAACAAGGTGTTTTCATGGTTCAGTGGTTTCTGTCTTCAGAGGTGAGCACACTTTGTATCAGCATTTCGAAGTGACGTCATGGGATTATAGGGAAAAAGTGATCGGGGAAAGTGGCATGGACTGATGGTGTTGTAATGAGATTTGAATAAGTTAAACATTATGGTCAAATAGAAGAGAATCCGCACAGTCCTCTCATACATGACTGATAGCCCAAGGCGCACTCTCCATCTCTGAGACTCCCTGCTGATGTAGGAAGTTGCTGCCAATGCGGGAGAAGCGACTTTTCCACTGAAGGGACGTTTGCGTGCAGCTGCTACGTGTGAGAACGAGCCAAGTGGGGCGCCCTCTCCCTCCCTCTCTCTCTCTCTCTCTCTCTGAACTGCCCTGTGATTTTTTTTCAGAGTCTTCCATCATATGCCAACATCCTCAGGCTCTAAACAGACCCTGGAGGAGGTGCAAAAGTCTACTTCTCTCTCAGATCACTTGATTTACATGATGCTAAAAACAGGGTGCTAGAATTTTTCAAACAGAAAACATTTTTTATAGTTTTATACTTGTGTGGCTACTCTCTTGTTGAGATTGTACCTTTTCTAGACTTTCTCAAGATTTTTACACAAAATTCCAGACTTTTCAAGGTCTGGAAAACTCAAAGATTTAAGACTTTCAAGACTTGCACAAGCACCTTGTAAAAGGTTTATTGAAATAATTGATCAGTGACAATTATACTCTTATAATATAACCTTAGTTACTGACTGTAAACCACTACCTTTTACAGTCGGAAAACAATGACACTGACTCATAATGTATAGTGAGCGAGTGACATGTTAAAGCCATACTGCTTTATACCTGTGGGGACTTCCTATAAAGTGTTTCTATTACTTTTTTAATGTCTTGCTTTTGTCTGACGTTCTTTTTGTTCCTTTTCTTTTATTTATACTGAAAATTGGTGTTCTGATTTTGTGATTTCTTCCATGGATATCCTGTTTTCTTTATTTTTTTAATCTCTTTCTTTAAACCTTGTGTTTTTATAAAACAATTATCATTATTTTATTATTTGGAGCCAGAATGTGAGTGCTTGAAAAAAAAAGAATCACCTGAAACTTGATTCCGTGGTTCAGAGTGTGAAGAGCAAACATGAGTGAGTTGGCATTCTGCTTAGTGCTTAGGGGACACAACATGTTTTTTTCCTTGATGAAAGCCTGATGTGTGTGTGTGTGTGTGTGTGTGTGTGTGCGTGTTTATGTATATTCATGTCCTCTAATTACAGGAAACACTTTAGATTGTTTAATTCTACAGGCTTCAGTGAAGATAAAGTAGAAGCCATGCAGCGTTTGATGACAGTGAACTCGCAGTAACTTAGTGTCTTTCATGCTAAAAAAAAAGATGGGTGGGGTGGGCCGGTCGCTTCCCCCATCTTATCAGTTAGTTTGAGTAAACCTCTACAGCAAGTGTGTGTGTGTGTGTGTGTGTGTGTATGGGGCAAAATAGGAATGTCATAGGTAAGTGCTTGTTAGTTTAATTTGAAGCACAGTGAAGATTAGAGACGATAAGATCTGGATGAGCTGCAGGAAGAAGTGGTTCCGTTTTTGAAAAGTTGGCCCAGGGGACAACTGAGTTGTCTCTCTGGAGGCTGGGTGGGAGAGATGGTGATGCTATTCTCTCTCTCATGGAGATAAAACTACTGGAGCCACCACAGAAGCAATGACTCAGTGGCGGTTCCCCGATCATCAAAGCTCTGTACTGGCCCCCATCCTGTTCATCATAACAGATCTATAGAAGTATCCGTCTCAAATGATGATAGTCCTTGCCACATTGCTAACATTTACACTCTGCTGTGAGCCTCATCACAAAGGTTTGAGATCCTCACTGACTCTGAACCTCCTCATGGACATCATGCATTACTATGTATATTGTAAAGATGTCTGATCTTGTTCCTTTCATATTTAAAGAGGCTATATGTGGAATATGTGGGATATTTCAAGTGGTTTTTGTGCAGATCTGTGAGGAAACAAAGATGCTCTCTTTGTAGAATAAGATGTGGATAGATCAAGTTAATAATTAATCTAAAAGGATATTTTGACACATTTTGGCTGTAACAAATATTGCGCCTCCCGCGATTTGAAAATTGGAGTAGGCTGGATTGCAATTTCGAATAATTGTTCAGCCGTAATGGGTCTGCATTAAGAGGAGTGTAACGCTGTTTCATGTTTGCCTTTCGTAGAAAAGGTTCACCGTCTCAGACGTATACAGAATAATGTTGTAGAGTGTTTATTTGTCTCTATATATATAAATACTGCGTGATGCCAATTTATAGGAAGGACGTGCATCACCGTGTCTGTTTTCAAGACAGGAAAGAAATGAGACTTTTCGACATAATTGTAGTGTCATTTGCAGCACACTTACACACAGACAGAACAAAAGCCTTTCATGAATAATTGATGGTGGAGGAGTGAGAGTGGCGGAAAAAAGATGCACGACTGATTCAATGTCCCCGTGCGATCAACACGAGTCCCGATAGCTACATTTAAAGTCGTTCACGGGGAAACCGGTCTTAAATGTTTATATACATATTTATATGTGTGTATAAACCAATTCAAAGTATGTGAAAGTGGAGAACACTTGACAAATAATAAGCTGTGGGCGCACACATTGAGCCACCTTTCCTCCAAATCAATGGTAATGCTCTACTGACTCCTCACATACATGATACTACAGCCAAATTAGTCTCACGACATACGAAAATCAATTTAATCTTTCTTTTCTTCCATGGACCGTGCACATGCACATACACACGTATGCACACAAAACACTGGAGCATGTCGTTCAACCGAGACGACTCGGGCCCCGAAAGCTCATCATCTGATAACTGCACGAGCGTTGCTCCTTTCAGTATAATTAAAGCAAGAGACACAGTGCTGGGACTCTCACAGAGAGGAATGTGTCATCTCTGTCCTCGAGCTGCAAAACTACCAGCCACTCATCACTTGCTACATCAAGAGAGAGACAGAGAGAGAGTGCGAGAGAGGAGAAAACACAGAAGGCATCTGCTTAATTGGGGGAGAGCAGAGAGTGCGAGGCCGGCAGGGTCAGCAGTGTGTGCATGTTTGTGTGCTCTGTATATACCATCTGCCTATGAAACACATTGTGATAAATATCTTCGGCACTCGGCTTCCTTTTCGTATGTGCTTCAGGGTCTGAATCCGCCGTGCCCTCTTGACTGCTAAGCACAGAGAATGATGTAGAGCCTATAGTCTGCTGCACCGTATGGAAGGCCGAGTTTGACCTTGCACGTCGAGTGACAGCATTGCGCAGTATTTACCACAAGTCATGTATACAGTACGTGCACATAATTACGAGGCGATGAGTGACCTTCAGTGCCAATGTTGTGCATTTCCCTGAACAGAATAACCAAATGGGTTGATATGAAAACAGGCATCAAACGGTTAAAATAAATACAATGCAGTACATTAGTGGCAGTAAACCTAATGAATTAAGGCATTCTTAATCTGTTTAACAGCAATTAACTGACCAAGCGTTAATCATTAATGTCCCTCCTGTCTGCACTGCCAATAAATCTGCCAATAAACTCCAACAGAAGACGAGGACGGCGGAGAAGAAGATTCAGGATTCTTATTTGCATTATTATCTCCGTTCTCATATTCTTACTCAACAGTGTTTTTGTGCCAGTGTGACGCGCCGGCCTGTGATAGCGTCTGAGCCTTTAGCAGAAAAACAGAACAGAGTGAGCGCCGCGGTTAATTGGATCCGCCCTCCATCTCACCGAGACATCATGGGAACTGCCGAAGAGCAAGAAACGACGAAAACTCGTCAATGGATTGAGCCCGAAGTTCTTATTAAAGACAAATTGCAGATAAAAAAACAACATTGCTCATGTGACGCAAACAGTCTTATCAGCCGGCCTCCGATGCAGCTTTAGAATGGGGGGGGGGATATCACGTCTGCTGCCACAAAAAAAGGTCTATAAGCATTTGGTGATTAGAAGTGAGACTGTGAGTAATCTATTGGGGCAAAAAAAACAAAAGCAATAGTTCACATTGTCTATAAAAAACAAATAGGACAGACATTCTCGAACCCCTCTGGACAAACATACACTTCCTCTCTATTGTGTGGATGATAGCAGGGAGGAAAAAGCTGTGCGTCCTGATAATGCCGCGACGGGGCTTGATTCCAGGATTAACCTGTGAGGTGCTGTTCCTGTGAAGTCCACGCGGACACATCAACAGCCGTTAATGCTCACCGAGTGCTCACTATTCCCTCACGAAAGCCTGACTCACTCATTTATGAGTATTTGTGTTATTTTTAACTTTTTTCCAATGTGTTGCACGGGTAGCAAAGTTCGACTGGAAGCACGACCACTGTGTTTTCGTCAACAACTCAGAGGTCTGCTTAACAGTGAGGTGTAGGAGTCTAGTATACTCAAGCTCCTGTATATTAATTGCAACTAGTCTTTTTACTGTTATATAGAAAACATCAAATCTTATTCTTTCTGAAAAGAATACTTAGAAATGGAGAAAAAGAGAAAAAGGAAAACCAACAGCCATAAAACACAGAGAGTCAGCATTCTGAGAATGACTTTGGAGGAGTCGGTTTACATCCTGGTTTCTTAACACGGAACGCAAGTTGGGGAAATGTATTCCTTGAAAGGTTCCTGTTGTACCAGGTGACATCTGCTCTATCTATTTAACAACGTCCACTTTTCAATTGTCCAACAGGCAGTTTGAACGACACAAACTTACAACTAACAAAGTCATTTGGAATCTGCGTGGTTTCATGCCTGATAATAGCTGCTATCTGAAGCACTGAGTAACACGTAACCGCAGCGACAGCCCCGGTGACTCAGTGTCACTCTGAGAAACGCGGGAGTGTGAGGCTACATTTCCTGTTTTTATTTAAAACCTTAGCTGCAGAATGTAGACCTGTCACCACATAAGATATGACCACACCCACGCCGACATCCTTGATGCATCCACAGCGTCACTGACAGCTGTGGATATCAATCCCGACAATATGAAGAGATGACGGGCGATATGGTTTTCTAAGGACATCGTTGGGCCACAGTGACGGGAGAGATATGGGTCGTGTTGACATGGTAACCCTGGAAACCTGGGTATCGTTTTCTCCACTTTAATCAAAGGACGGCGGCCGTTACACCATGACTTGACTCCGTTGTGTCAAGAGAGATGGACGAATATGTCTTTGTGTGTGTGTGTGTGTGTGTGTCTATGCCATTAAAGAGATGTGGTGGCATGGTTGGACGCTGACAGGCGGTTCAGTGAAAGAGGAGGAATGGGTTCCTGCCAGAGATGAGTGAAATAAGGGCAACTGTGTGATTGCTGAGCAGAACTGTGTGGAGAAGATGACTGCGTGTAATTTGTCGCGCGGGCCATCGCTACCACATAACATGTGATGTGTGTGTTGGGTCGATGTCTTGTCCTGCTGCCGCCAGTGAAGTGCGGTGCCGCGTCAAGCCGAGGCCGAGGCGGAACTGATTAGATGTGGCGACGATCGGCGTATTTTTTTTTAATTTCTGACAAAATGCTTTCATCCCAAAAGGAACACAGGAATTGGAGCGGTCCTCTGAGAACAGCGACGCTCTGGAGTGAAGTGCTTTCAAAACATGAGCGGAAAGGAAGAGTTGGGGCTTTTTTTGAGATGAAAGCAGCTTGTTTGGCACTGAAGGAATGGACAAGGTCCATAATGACACCATTTGGTTCTCCTATGGTGCAGTGCACACCCTGCAGTCGGTCTGCCTCCCCTCTCTCAGAACTGGAAGCAGCAGATGTTGATGATTGGATGGTTAGTTCACATAGTGCGCGCGTGTGTGTGCACACGTGTGCGTTAACCTGCATTATTTGAAAAAGACATTCCGCAAAGACAAAGGTTCCGAGATTCCGACAGTCTTGATTCAGCTCATTACATTTTCAAAGGATGCTGATATTGTGACATCTTCCTCTTATTAGCATTATTAGCTCCTTTTGTGATTCCTGGTGCATCGATAAGTGTCTCGTTCATTTAAAGGATGCAACTCTTTCTGTTGCTCCTCCATAATTAAGTGCCCGGTCCTGCATACCCTTGGAAAAAAAAAAGGCGAGGACACAGAAGAAGAAGAAGACTGTGCTCAGAATCAAAGATAATGGCTCTGCAGTGAGAGAGAGACAGAGGCATTCATCTTGTTTTGACACGAAGACTGATAACGTGTAGGGGCGAGGGAGGCGAAAGCGGCGAGGGGACGGGGTTGTCCGTGACATTAACCGAGGATTTCAGACAACTTAACATGCTTATTTGACCTGGAATCTGAACGAATGTCAGAGAAACTTTCAGACTGTATAGCGCAACGCTGTCTCCAGTAAAATACAGTGCCTTAACACACAATTTACCAGCATTCTCAATTACATTTTCAAAATGAATGTACTATTTATGTTGTTTTTGACATATCACCAAGTATTTCTCACACAGAGATGGAGGTGGAGACATCTGCCAAGCAGCAAACATGTAAATAAATAACTTTGCTTGAGAAAAACTAGAATACTCCTGACAAAACCTATTTGAAAATGGAGTTTAAGTGTGTGAGCACATGATTCCAGGAGACTGTGTTGTATTTGATCATATGCAGTTTGTGGATTAGGCTTCGTCATCACTAGTTAGAGCAGTGGTGGACGACAAATGGTGGGAATCATAATGAGAAGCATTCAGTTTGAGCTACCAGGTTTGGATTATGGAACATTCTGAGGCAATTTAGAGGCAAAAAAAAAGCACACGCACACAGTGGAATCTCTGCAGAAGGAGGAAGTATCCTTAAAGAGGATTAGCGGGGAAATTTGGCGGTTGAATTCGGCATGTTTTCTGTTCGGACTTTGCAACAGTGAAGTTTAAAAGCTCAGTGGAGAACAAACTGGGGAAAACACTTTGGGTTACACATGTTTTTCCACTCACTCACAACTCAACAGTGAATGAGAAAATCTACCCAACCAAACATATGGACTCACTGCCCTGCACCTGCTCCAACACACCTGAATCCATGGTCAGCTCGGTAGCACGCTCTCCAGAAGCCTGATAACAAGCCACTTATTTGAATCAGGTGTGTTGGAGCGAGGAAACTAATGTCTTTGTGGGGGCAAAAGTCCTGGCCTGAGATATTAGGCTTTCAGGTTGTCAACAATTATTGTGAATGGTTAAATAATCTGAAATTAACCTTCTTATGTAACTATCTGACTTCCCTCCGTGACGTCACTCTCCTAAACAAATGATACAACCGTGTATTCCCTCTTGTGTCTCCCTTTGTTTTCTATGCCATTATGTCTTGAAAGTGTAGGCCTACACACATCTGTCATGTCACAGTCCTCGGAAAACATCCTGTTTCCTTCTTACAGAAGACACATAAGCAAACTCACAAGCAGTGGGGGAATCCGAAATCAACACAACAGCTTGGAGGCGGGAAGTAGGAGGCAAAGTTCAGCGTCGCTAAAGGAAATAGGGTTGGGTTTTTTTTCTTATCCAACTCAATAGCATGGATTTTCCAAAAGAAAAAGAGAAGTCTGAGCTGATAACAAGTCAGCATGCCTGGTGTATTTGAGGAGCATTAGTCCCCGGAGACGGCGTGAAACCAGGGGAGAAACAACCACGGGAGTCTCTTGTGTATTCATGTCAAAACTAAAGTGCGACTTGTGAATGGATTATTCAGAGGAACATCCATCTCTGATGACGCTAAATCTTTCAGCTGTGAGAAGCTGTTTATGGAGAAACAAAACTGTTTGCTCAGTGTCATATTTCTGCTGGCAGAGGCCCACGAGTGACAGAAGAAGTCGAAGTGAAATGGCCAACTGAAGTGTATGGTGCCTCTGTACTGTACTGTCTAAAAAAGGTATTATTTATTGCAGTTTGGACATAATAATAATAGATAATTGTAATAGATTAGGGAAGAGTTTAAATGTAAGCTTGATTATCTTTCAGTGAGGCGAGACAGTTGTTGTGTCGACGTCAAACCGGATAAAAGCCCTCAGACCTTGTGTGATAATGTCCTTTGAAAGTGACTTAAAAGCATATTTTGTAGGAAACCCTTTATAAAAGGGATATTACCTGGTTTTTATTTCTATTTTCTTACTTTTGTGTGTATTATTCCCATGTATGTGTAAAGCAGATGTAACCTTTTTAAATGACTATGGATGTAAAGTTTTATTTTTCATTATACCGATGAGAGAAAGTTTTCCACAGTCTAAAGATTTAGTGCCAATTTTACCTTTTCATAAAAGCGATAAAGTTTACTGCATTCACTGGTGACACTTATGACCGGCATTATTTATCATCAGCTGGAGTGAGTGGTCATTTATGAGAAAATCATTTACATAACAAAAAGATCAGTTTATGTGGTGTTTGGGAGACATGATGTAAATCCTAAAAACGACCCAAACGTATATAACAAATAACCCATGTCAACCTTTTACAATGCAGTGCATTAATGAAACGCGGACTTAATTTTATAATATAAAGAAAAAAATGACTGGGGTTAAAATCACTTCCACAAATATTTAATAGCTCCATGTTTGACCTTTTTGTGTTGGGAGTAAATCTGACTCATAAAATAATCACAATACACTTCAGATATGCCTGTGCTCAGTCCGTCTGCAGTTTGCTGATAATATCACGGTGTCCGGGAATTATTTTTGCCTTGTTACAAACAATTTTTCCCCGATAAATAATAAGCGCAACTCTGCTCTGCGCTGTTTGACCTTCAGTGGCGCAGTCATGAGAGAGAGTGTGATTTACAGTACGTGTCATAATGCGCACCATCGTGTATGACAAATGATTTATAATAATAGCAATTATTCCATGTAATGACACGGTTGCTGCTGTAAGGAGTGTGGAGCACAAGGGGGTTAGGGCCAGTGTGGCTATAACTGGAGTGTGTGAATACTGTATTGAGTGAAGTCCTGGTGGGGGGGGGGACCTACATTTATGCTGTAATCAACTATGTCTCAAATGTAATAACCAGATATTACTACAGTAATGGCAATATGCACATTTGTGACATTAAACACAGCAGTTCCATCACTTTTCTGATTTTAACCTTGTTTTTATGCAACCAGTACAGTTGATTATTAAGCATTAAGATACTCTCAATTTATCTCAAGGAATCGATGAAGTCAGGCCTTCGTTACACAAAATTCACATTCGAGTCAAATTCCTTCAGTCGTTTCATATGTTTCACCTTTTAAGTAAAATGGCTCGAGAAGCGGTGAGAGAATTTTGTGTTAAAGTGATTGGGACTTTATTAGGGGTTTGATGACACCATGCAATTTCATTCTGCGGGGAATAGGGCGCATTCCTATCAAAGAAGAAGAGAATGATCCTAGGACACATCTGGTTATAGCGGCTCATCAGCTGAAAGGCTCGTCGGGCAGGGGAGTTGGGGTGTCCATGTGCACCCGATGCACACCCAATGCGCCCTTTGTGTGCAAAATCTTCCCTGCACGTGCAACGCACAGCCTGCATGTTGACAACGTAAATCGCGACATGCTGGATTGGGTTGGGTCGAGTTGGGCGTGTGGAAGTATCCCACTCGCCTGAGGCACCAAAAGTCTCCCTGCACTAGGACACATGCCCGAGTCAAGGTCAAACAATACAATACAAAAAAATACAAAAGTCTGTGGAGTTCTCTTTTAAAAAAAGGATAAATGAACCTGTCCGATCAGTTGCACCAAACTCAAGATGTTGGCATAAATGTTTAGTTTTTAGTTTTCAGGCAGGTTGGAGGTTCGAGTAATGCATACCAAAACCTAATCTGAGATTAATCAAGTCAGATCTTTGACCAGCTATGAAAACATAAATCATAACATGATCAAAAAATCTTTGGACGACTGGAGAAATATATACGTTTTCCCCCTCCCCATGAGTCCTATCCAAATAATTGATTAGAACGTGTGGACAGGGGTGTTCGCCCTGAAACCTCTTTCTCTCATCTCAGCTGATTGGTTTAGATGGCACAGCAGCGAGGAGACCACACTAAGCCTCAACATCCCTAATCCTATCAGTGTTCAAAGGCAATACTGAAGGTAACGCTCGCACATCTGGTGATGGGACGACAGCAGCAGCAGCAGATGGACCAGGAGTCAGACACGTAAATACAGTACGTCGACCCTCAACTGTGCCCCGACATCCACCCGCAAACACGTGTAACTGATGAAACTACCTGCCATGAATAAGAGTGACTGATAGTAAACATGTCACTGACGGAAATCAAAACTTGCAGTGAGAAATATTAGCGGCGACGGGCACGGCGAACAACTGTGCAAGCAGCTCGGCTCAAATCGCCGAAGGGGATCCGTCATCGGTAAGCAGTGTATAGAATAAGTGTGATAGAAAATGCTTTATATAGATGAGAAGAGAAGAGTACAACACTAATATTAATTTATTATCTGTTATACGCATCCATTTCCACCACCTCCTCCATGCCATATCAACATCGATTTGGAATAATTCACAATAATCAGCGGTCGATTTGTAGCTGAGCAAAAACACCACTGTGTCCACTTCTGGACACAGATAATGAGCGTCTTCTCCGGTTCAAACAGACAAGGACAGAAGCTGCTCCCTCACACAGCCTCACACACCTCCTCACTCCTGTGACACCGAGAGGAGCAGCTGCCGTTTGATCTAGTGCTGCGGCAGGAGCAGAGACCTCTATACCTTTCCCTTTTTTCCCTTTCCTGGTAAGACTTTTTTCCTAAATCGAGCGATTGTGTGAGCCACAGACAGCTCCACGAATCTCCCAGAATCCCTCAGTACAATGGACAATGGCGTCCGGCTCCGGTTACCGTGCACCTGTTTCACTGGTGCACAGAGGCTAGCAAAAGAAGGCAGAGAGTCACACACACACACACACACACACACTCTCCCCATGAGTTCAGACACCCCACAACCACCTCCCCTTTCCCCTTCACTGAAGCTGCCACAGCGAGGATCCTGTTGCAGGAAGGAAGGGCGTGGTGCCGGCTACACGCTGACTAAATTAACAATCACTGCACAATTGAGTACTAGCTCAGTTTCAGCGCAGACACATTCCGTGCCCTTAATAAATCCATCACCCACAAAAAGGTTACAAAGTATTGATTTTTGCCCAGCGTCACTCCACGCCATATGTCATCCTTCAACGAAAACCTCTGGACGGCTTATTTCTTTCTTTCCTGTGCGCCGCCACAACAACGGCCCGTTCCTCGCCAACGACATCGTGTCTTTTATGCGGAGACACGGGGAAAAGACAGAATGTTTTCATTTATTTTGGAGGATAACCGCTATCAGTGGGGTTGATCGCCAGCGGGGCGCGATTGGTCCTGGATGGAGAGGAGAGCGACGACAGGAAGGAGGAATGTGCTAGAAGGCCTTATCTGGGAGCGCCAGGCTGCTCTGACGGGAAGTGGAATGTCAGGAGGGGAAAGAGGAAGCACACACACACACGCATGCATGGGCAGGCGTGCACAAACACACAAAGATCCAAAGCTGCTGCAAAAGCAACAATCCCACACTTCATTTTCTGTCTGTGGTAATTTCACTTTTATTTCCTCTATCTACCAATTCATTTTCCTTCATTCCACGTCTCTCTCTCTATTTCCCAGCATCTTTATCAGTTGCATTTCAATTGAATGTGGACGAACAAAGGGAATTTGCGGGATTATCATTCTCAACGTCTCGTGAATATCAAACGGTGAGAGACGGAACTAAGAAAATGGAACTATGGGCACAGTTCCTATAGTTCCCAAAATGAAACAGCATTTGTTTGTATGTGCTGAAGATTGTACAAATCAAAAGAAAATAACTCATGAAACCTTCAGTCAGACCACGGACGTGTTAAATGAGAGCAATCAAAGAGCCGGCGACGAAGTAAAAATAACTTTTCATAAGCCACCTAATAGACGCTGTCACCGAACGTCCTCGTCCAATTATAGGTTGAAATGAGAGCAGCGACGGGCTAATGATGCATCATTTTCTCATTAGAGTTGAATGAGTTACTGCTCTGCAAAAGCAATGGGCCAACGCAGCAACAACGCAGCAACAAATAGCTGCGAGTGTGAAGGACATAAAAAATCAAATGAACTCGAGAGAAGAGGAAAGAGGAGAGCATCAGTGTGTGTGTGGATCGAGTAATCCGATTGACACGTATTAAAAAACAAGTTTAATGAAACCTACTTTTCTTTTTTTTAGCTCGTATCTGGTGTCTGATAGTATTGCTTGACAGAGCCGTCGTGGCCAAACAGAGCCAGAGTATTCCCCAAAAGTTACACACTGCAACTGACCTGGTGGCAGCTCAATTTGGAAATTATTTGTTTGCAACCATGGCCTCAGAAGACTTCGACTTCATTAAATCCTGTCCAGTCTGAATCTAGCTTATGTGGAAGGACACTATGCTGTGAGCATTCTGGCACACACACACACACACATGCACGGACACATGAGGCTATATGCACACACACACACACACACACCTCTCGGTGACACCCTGGCGTCTGTTGGCATTTGTGCCTGTGTGCTGGGCTTGTCACTCGCCGTGTGAAATAATGCAAGGGCTCCAGAGCAGAGAGCCACTTTCTCCCTCTCTTCACTCCTGAGTGGCCTGACAGCGAGGGCCGGCTTTGTCACAACAACCCCGGCTCGACTTAAAGCCACACATCCGACCGGGACCAGAGACCAGTTAATGGACCCACTGACTCACTCGTCTGAGAGTAAGGTTGGGGGGGGTGTATGCGGGTGGGTTAAAGTAGACACCAAAACAGCAATCTGTGAACACACAGCGATTTGTGCTGACAGGGCAGCGATGACAATGACGCCTCACCGCACCATGTGATGAAAATAACAACCACCATGTATAATGCAGGGCACTTCCCTTCCACTGAACTAAACACTCTTGACTCTGCAGAATGTCGCTGTCCCTTCCCAAAATGCCTTTCACCACCAACGGTACAAGTGTCTGTACAGTCACCCCAACGACTGTGTACATCCTTTGGGAAGACGGCGGTGGTGGTGGTGGTGGGGCAGTGATTATGCGATGCACAGTAATGATAGCGATATCCTGTCACCGTCTCACTGGGATTCACTTGATCTGCCCAGTGAATCTCACGTGGGGGAGAAAGGAATTACCCACTGATGCTGTTCAAATGTTAAACAAACAAAGTGAGCAGTGAAGGAAGGCAGGAGGTGGATGTTGGGCCATCACTGCCAGGAGATAATGAGCTTAATAGACTCCCTAATGACGTGAAATGTGAAATAACAAATCGTTTTTCACAGGGTTACATTTGCTAGCGTGTTGCATGTGCCAAAAATATTTTATTTCTATTGTTTTATATTTACATAGAATACACACACTCTCCTTCCCCCACATTAGACGACCACATCACCCCAATCTGTGCTCTTCTTCATGGGCTCGCTGTGTGTGTGTGTGTTTGGGAATTGATTTTAAGATACTAATCAATTTTTTAACGCAAGCCAGGGACTGGCTCCAAGCTCCATGAGCAGAACTGTTGACCCTACACAAACCAGCTCACGGCCTTAGATTCTCGGATGAGGTCGTAGTGACCGCTCAAAAGTCACGGCTTTTTATCTAAAAAGGCGGCCGTGCCTTTGCCGCCGGCGCCCCGTCGACTTTGGAACGCCCCCCCTGAGCAGAATCAGTAACTTCTATTCAATTCATTCTTAAAATACAATCCTGTCACTGAACTCATCATCATACTTATTATTATTATTATTGATAATGTGATGATGATTAATACTCCAGGAACTCTGTGGTGCACAAATACATCCATGAGATGAGATTTATGAGTTTTTAAAGACATTTTTGGGGGGCTTTTTTTCTCTTTATTGGACCGGACAGTGAAGTGTGAAAGGGGGAAGACGATGCAGCAAAAGAACACGAGTGGAATCGAACCTGGGTCACTTTCTTTGTACAAAAACAACCTTCTTGACCTCTAACTGAATGGTTAAAGGGGGTCAAACTGTCATAGAGAGGTCATGGATCAGGGAGAGGCCACTCATTTGGAAATAATGTAACTTTACAGAACATTAAGAACGGTCACTTCTTCACTGTGCTGTTAAGTATTGGATTTTCTCAGCACAACGCACAACCAGCAATTCAATATGGACAATTCCACGTGTCAGGTCCAGTTCCGGGCCAAAATGTAGGCCAAAGTTTAAAGGGAATGCAGGTTGTGTGACTTTCCTGCTCCACGTTTATGGTTTACAGTGTAACCTGGGCTACGTTTGAAGACTGAAAGTGCAAAAAAGTGAAAGTGAATAAAGACATGATCCACCTACGCATCAGTAAATGTCAATAAATGACACTTATTTTACCATTCATTTCTACATTTCTTCATCATATTTATGTATTACTAGGTCATTACTTTCTAAATGTGGCAATTTCAGTGATCCCTTTAAGCACAAAGAGACCACTTCATGGTCAGAGGGACGAACCAGTGGCACGATTACTGTAAACATACACATGGCATGTGATGCGAGTATTGTAGTATGACACGCTTGAAATCCTCCGAACCAGTCAGTCATTTGAGTCACGCTATACAACACATGTTGCTGAACTCTGTGTTGCTTTCAGGCCAGAACCAAATGGCCTGAGACTCTTAACCGTGCATCTTCACGTAACGGGATTTCTTTGGCTCAACATTCAGATGTTAAAACTGCCACCGAAGAGAAAATATTCACCTGTGGTGAAGCAAGAGCCTGCATCACTTTTGTTTATGCTTCACCTCAAACACCTCGAGTGTGAGCGTTCACAGCCCAGAAGGCGAGATGACAAAGAGCGGCTCTGATCGTTCCCGTAGCCTCCCCAAATTTCCCTGTCACTTCGCACACACAGAGAAAGATGAGCGAGAAAAGCAAGCGCAAGCATTTGTCCAGCAGAGCATAAGTTGCACTGGCACGGTCTCAAGAAACCGACGACCGGCGAGCCCCGAGGTGAAGTGTGTGTGTGTGTGTGTGTGGGGCACAGCATGTGCAAATACGAGACGATGTCTGCGGTCTGTTAAACGAGTCCTGCCGAGTGTCGAGGCCCCGCAAACAAAGACGAAAGGGTCCCAGTGAAACGGGGTTTGTGATTCAAGTGGACACGAGGAGGTCGAAAACTCCAGGGGCGAGGAACTGGACTGAAGCAACGTGGGGGGGGAGAAAAAACATCCAAGGTGCTACTGTCGGCTGGAAATGAGCTCTTATATAAGCAACTTCATCCTGTCCTCGCCCACCAACTCCCCCCCCCATCTAGCATAAGTCATATCTCTCCCTCTATCCCCCATCATTTACTGAGGGCCACAGTCAGTTAGGGCTGAGGTGGCTGACAGTTCTTCCTCTTCCATGACGGGGAAGTCTGCTACAGTGTGTCAAGTGTGTGTGTTTGTATCACATACAGTGTGTGTGTAACTGCGCCACACACTCCAGTTTCAGTCTGCCTGAGCTTCTGTGTATGGAGTGTGGCATGTCACGGCCAATTACAGTGTGTGTGTGTGTGTGTGTGTGTGCAGGACTCAGTGGACTGCATACATGCCTCTACGGGTACCTGACCTACCTGCTCTGATCAGGTTTCATCTGAGCTGCTCTGCTCACAAGAGTGGAATTCTTCACTTCTGTTCAGCTCTTCCCTGAATCCTAATTCCTGTAGTCCCCAGTGCTTTACAAAAAAAAAAAAACTGGTATAGTGCAGATCCGGATTCTTTTCAGTTCAGTCTAAACTGAACTACAGGTGGATAAGATTGGGTGATTCATGTCCTCAGACTTTTAGACCCCACTGTTTTGTTGTCACTTAAATACCATGGCATTGGTTTGTGTAAATTAGCAGAACAATGATGATGCCCTGCTCACACCTGTTCATATAATGACATTGTATGTACACAGGTAGGAGAGGCACCGATGGAAAAAGGGAGTCAAATCTGAGAAAATGAAAACCTGAAACACACCAAGAAACAATTCAAACTAAACTAAACTAACAATCAAGCCAAAGAGTGTGGTTGTATGAAGTCGACAACAGTAGGTGAGGCTGTTCATTGACGCTCAGAACACGTTTATCTACAAAATGCCAAAAAAAAAACTGTGGCTAAATGTTGCCCAGACCACATTTAGTGGTGGTGATGAGATACCAGCTTTACTTGTAATCAGATCATCCAAATTTGACTAATTCCAGGTATAAACGGGGTCTTCAGAGTTCTACTATCATACTCTTTTTCTTTTTTATGAATGTATTACGATCCAAAATCTACAACAAACAAAAAGCATATTGTTGGTTTGTGTGTGTGTGTGTGATGCTGTCTGGCCAAGTACTTTGGCTTTGTCCGCCTTTCAGATTAAAGCAACCAGGCTAATTTGCTGCTATATTGCAATTCCAACATAATCCGACTCTAATCCTCTTGGACTCGATTAAACAGCGGAATCTCCCGCTGTAGTATCGGGCTCTATCTGCCGCACTCCTCATCCGTGCTCGCTTTCCTCGTCACATTCTCCCTGCTCCTTCCTCCCTCTCTCTCTCACTTCCCACATGTGCTTCCATCCACCTAGTGACTCTCAACAAAAACCCTGTGTATGTCCTTTGGTCCGTGTGCTGTCTTTTCTCTGTCAATCGTCCTCTCACTGACTTCATTGTCTTTATTCTTCAGCGCTTACGCCCGGATCACACTCTGCGTTGCTCGTGTGAGAGCGAGAATTGACCCTTCACCTGATTATTATAGCTGCTAAAACGGTTTTAAAAATGTAATAGTTACTGAGGCCAGCGTGTATCAGGCCTTATTCTCTATGAGCGCACAGATAAATGCACAATCCACAAAAATGCTCCTACTATAGCTTCACAAAAACATTCAACTCATGTATAAAAATACTTAAACTAGAAACACTGCACAATTTGGGCAAGATTTGGAAGGAAAACAAGGTTTGTGACATCATTTGAAAGCAGTCCTGCGATTTCATGTTCACAAGGTAAACAATTAGTATTTTTGTCACAGTTAACTCGAAATAGAATCAATACTATTGGTTCAGTCGATCGATGGTTCTCAGTGAACGCCACCAAGTGTGAAAGGATTGATTCGAGACACACCTGAAGGATCGAGTTCACAAGTATGGGCTGGATGAACAACCTAGAAAACATAATATTTCTAAACAAAATAGTAATCATGTCTGTGTCGCACGTCCATGTACTGTATGTTTATATTCAAGCGCCAAGTCATTGCGTCGCCGAAAGAATTACGAGTCAATTCCCTCGGGGAGGAAAGAGAAAGCAGAGACACATTCCACGCTGTATGTGGGGACAGATGATGTCATTAGGCCGCCTGAAAAATACTTCAGTGTGTTGTTCATGGAAGAAAAAGACAAATGCACAAACATCGCGGAAATTCCACAGCACTGCAACGTATTTCAAAGCTTTTTAAAAACTAGTCTGGGTGGAGTTAAACTTAAAGCAGCTCCAGACATTGAGACCTTGTGTTATCCTTGTTTTCCCACATGCCACTCACGTGAGTTCATGCATGACTGATTGCAGCTGAGGGCTACAGGTGACACGGTTTTCCGAAAAGTGCAGCGCTTAAGCATTAAAATGAGCCACACCACCCTCAACCTGTAAGTCAATTTTCTGGATCAGGAGCCCAAAGCCTGCCTCACTGACTCAATCTCACCTATACTATTTTGTCCTTCTATCATAATTACTGTAATAATTAATACGCGTCAAGCTGCCTCTCCTCACGTCGCAGCAGCAGCATTTATGATTTATTGAAAAGCTCTGGGGTGGTGTCATGCACCACCTCAGTGTGCCTAACCTCGCGCTGACATCATCCCCACTCACTGACAACCAGTCAGACCTGAGCGGAACAAACCAGGTCTGACGATTATTATTCATAATCGATGAATCCGTCGATTATTTGCGTGATTAATCGCAAGATGTTGAAAAATGTCGATCAGTGTTTCTCAAACCTGGAAATGATGACGTTTTCAAACGTCTTGTTGTGGGCGTTTTTGTGATATGGAGCAAAGAAATCAGAAAATATTCACATTTAAGAAGCTGAAAAGTCTCAAAATAAAAAATAATAATAAATAATAAAAAATAGTTGATGGTTAATTTAGTAATCCATTAATTGAGTAATTAACCAGTATTACTTACTTTACTCATCGGACACTTTTAAATGTGTTTTTAAATGTCACAAAAGCAATTCATTACTTTGTATTTTTGCTTATCAACATATATTAATATGCTGAAGACTTAAAACGAGTGAATCGAATAATCCAAAATTATTCGTGTCGATGTTCAAAATGTTGAAAAACACATATAGATTGAGATGATTTCACCAACATTCATATTTTAAAGATTTATTATGTATTAAAATAGAATAAAAATCCCAAACCTTGACAAAACACTGCAAAATAAATGTTACATACAGAAGAAAACCTGTATGTAAGGCCTTATGACTTTTCTAGTCTGATTTCACTTTATATCAAACCATTTTTACTTCTTTCCCAGACTTTCTCTCTAAAAGAAACAGCACAAAACATCCATGCACACACTTTTGAGAATGGAAAAACCTTCAAAGGCCACTGTAAACATTTGCAGGCATTCTGACCTCTGCAGCATGGTGGTGCGCCGGTTACCACTACAGTGCTTCACAAGAAGAAAGTTCTAGTCTATTCTCGTCATGGAGTCAGTCAACCTAACACCCGCTTCTGTCTGCCGTGGTGACTGTTAACAATGCATTTGTGAAACATGACATGTCAGAGGCAAAAGAAACACAGAAAGGTGAGCCTCTTTACTGGCAAGGGAAACAATTCAGTGACCTTTTAAGAGGCTCTACTGTGTTTGAAAAACCTTGATATACCATACAAGGCTCTAACACAAGATTGTACCAATGCGTCTCTCATGTAAATTTAGTCGGGATCCAACTCTCTCTGCGACTCTCAAACATAAAAAAAAACAAAACATGGAACAATGAAGGTTAATTCCATGTTGACGTGAACTCCACACACCAACTCTGCTGACCATTTTACATAAACCATCCATCAAACAGTGACGGGAAGATAAATGAGCCACGAGTGATAACAATCACTGATTATAATTCTGTGTGTGTGTGTTTTGTAATTGTGGCGCTCACGTCTTCACAAGTGCACCATCACGAGCACGTCCTCCCGCCTTATCGCACGCTCTAAGTGCTGCTTGTATCTGTAATTGGTTGCCAAAACTCCGGCTCTCAACTTTGACGGCCGAAACATAAACAACAGTTTGATGAAGGACGGCGGCGCAATCACGTCCGTCCCGGTGACAGCGGCGGACATTCTTTGGTTCTCTCACACGCGGTTTGGGACGATACATCCACCCAGAGGAGGCGGGATCCAGATCAACAGCCGATTACAGGAGACGCAAACAACCACATTTACACTCACGGTCTCCAATTCATTGAAGCCAAATCTACATGTATGCAAGTGTACCTATAAATAAAGCGCTCACACCCACACCCACATGAGAACATACAAACTCCACACAGAATTCAACTC
Source organism: Solea senegalensis (assembly GCF_019176455.1). Lineage (NCBI taxonomy): Eukaryota > Metazoa > Chordata > Actinopteri > Pleuronectiformes > Soleidae > Solea > Solea senegalensis. The sequence goes on from NC_058033.1 coordinate 10,086,957, forward strand.
AATTATGATGATATAATATCATACAGCTGCAGTTTAGAACAAAAATAATCCCTTCCTGTGGTAAAGGCTTGCAACTAACTATTATAGTCTATATTAAGTGATCATTTATCTTCTCCGTTGATTATTGGCTTAGTCTATGAAATTACCACGAAATGACGACGTCAACAAATGGTTGCAATAGAGCAGCAACTAACGATTATTTTCATAATGTTGATCAGTGTTTGTCAAACCTGGAAATTGTTTCCAGGTTTCCTTGTTTTGTCCACAAACCAAAAATTATTCACTTTTAATGATTTCTTTGTTATATGGGGCAAAGAAACAAAGAAAATATTCACATTTAATCAGAAAATCTTGTTTTAATCATGAAAGAAGCTTCAAACAGATGAATCGATGGTCAAAATAGTTGAAAATTAATTTAGTAATCGATAGTAGTATCAAAAAAAAATCAAAATTGTTGCTGAGTGATTTAATTACTTAATCATTTTAGTCAATTATTGCATGCCCTATGTGGTTTCTTAGTTGTGTGAAACAACTTTTAATGACTAATTAAAGAGAAATGAATTGCACTGCAGTCCATTACTGTCACAAAGGTCCAGGTGTAGCCAGGACTGGATGTAGCTTTGTTGGAATTTATTGATAGAATCACAAAAATGACCCAAAATTACGGAGCTGTGCGGAAAGTAAAAGCGGGAGAAAGAGAGGAAGAAAGACAGGGGGAAAAAAAATGGTTTGGCATTTGACGTGTCGGATCTATTTTTAACACGGGGAGGAGGTAACAGACAGATGAGCGACAACTTTCGATGGTTAAGGGGAGTTCTGATCGCTGCTCCTGCGCCCCTGCTGGGTGATGTCTTTCTCACTGACAGGTAGTGTCAATAGGAGAGACGAGGCAGGAACTAGTGCTCCTCTGAGGGTTCCGCGTGCGTGCCGGTGTTGTTATTAAACGGAATCTGTAAAGCCATTTTGATGATGATCAAGATAGCAGGGGGGGAGGTGTGCGCGGGAGGTGAACTTGAGAGAGCGCGAGGAGCGATTACGGATCAGAAGAAGCTTGCCTTTCCCTACTCTCTGTGGATGTGTGTTAAGATGAGTGAGTGACTGTGTGTGTGTGAATGGAGGGGGTGGGGACGTATGGATCTGCCACCGTGATTAAAGTGTTCCCATTGCGGGAATTGGAGGGGGTGCCGTGGAAACAGCATGTGGGTGTGGGCATCCAGGTGAAGATTTTCATTTCCAATGACAGGGTGATGAAGACGTTTAACAGGGCCTTTAATGTGTGCACCGCTACATGTATGTGTGCATACGAGTGTGTACCTACACCATTTGACTGTGCTGCTACAACTACAGCACTTTCCCCCATTTACGCCTTAGATATCGTTTTCTTACTGACATGTACAGCTTAAACAAACTTTCTTAAGGTCAATTGCCTCACTCGTGGTGACTCTAAATGTCTCACATAATGTCATGCATATATACATCGACATTAGGGATCCGTCGAGTGAAAACTTAGGCACAAAAACTGAGCACTTTGCCTAATTACTCTTAACGTCTGAGGTTAATGGGCTCTTACAGATAGTTAGCCTCAGGAAATCATTGAACGTAATGAACAGTCGCTAATGAACACTCAAAACATCAATGATCGTATGCAACCAAAGGGGCTTTCTGCCTGTCGGTGCGGGCCCTCAGTGGGGAATCTGTCGCTTTTGTGGCTCAAGTGTGCGGCGAGCTTTTTCCCCCAAATTTGCACTTGTGAAACAGAGTCAGCAATAAGCTAAACTGCTTCAAAACCCCGACTTAATCCTGACGGATCCCGTTTAGTTGAGCAACTTCCACCTCTTCAAACACATGTGCAGAGGAGATTATGGGGGGGTTTCTGTGCCTTGGCTGTACCATACTTCAGAGAGCCTGTGCGCAGTTAGTGCTGCTGCATGCAGACACATGAGAGGACAGGAAAATGAGGAAGGGATCATGTGTGAGTTTAACGGCAGAGGGAGACAGGGCAAAGTCACTTGCTTTCAGACCTGCACTGACACACAGACATATTCCTGAAATCGTCAAGAGGGCCCTTAACTCTGAACACAAATGTCCACAAAAGGTCAATCAGGACATTTTCTGGAACGTCTCCCGCCAGCTCCTTTTGTCAAATTACCCGGTAAATGTCTGCGTGAACTCATGTGAGACGCCTTTGGATAATTCACAGTGAGGGAGCAGGGAAGTGCTCTGTCTCCTGCATCAGCAGTCCAGGCTCCACACGCTTTCCCTGGATTGTCCAGAACCTCTCAAGAAAACTCTGGAGCATGTCTGGCCCAAATTCTCTGGATGTTGTCTGGAGAAACACTTCTGAAATGGCTTTAGTTTGTGACGACATGATTTACCTGTCAGTTACATATCAGTGTATACCGCGCGCTGCTGTTCCTGAAAATAGCACTTGCGTCAGAGAAGCAATGCAAGGAAACTGACGTAGCCTTTGAGTGGGGGCACAGCTCGTCAGTGGCTTTTACAATTGACAATGGCTGCATGTGGTGACAGCTGGACCAAGGGAGTGGACATCAATGCCTTGTGAGCGAGGGAGGGGAAGTGTCCAAGCA